>NC_056743.1:164300533-164609306 GCF_019279795.1 Protopterus annectens | reverse complement strand
ACACACACACACACACACACTTGCCCCCTGCTTGCATACACACACACACACACACACTTGCCCCCTGCTTGCATACACACACGCACACACACACTCACTCCCTTGCTTGCATCACACACACACACACACACACACACACACCCCTTACTTGCATACACTCACACAAACACACACACATTCTCCCCCCTTGCTTGCATACACACACACACACTTGCCCTTGCTTGCATACACACACACACACACACACTTGCCCCTTGCTTGCATACACACACACACACACACACACACACTTGCCCCTTGCTTGCATACACACACACACACACACACACACACACACACACACACACACTTGCCCCTTGCTTGCATACACACACACACACACACACTTGCCCCCTTGCTTGCATACACACACACACACACACACACTTGCCCCTTGCTTGCATACACACACACACGCCCCTTGCTTGCATATACACACACACACACACACTTGCCCCTTGCTTGCATACACACACACACACACACACTTGCCCCTTGCTTGCATACACACACACACACACACACTTGCCCCTTGCTTGCATACACACACACACACACACACACACTTGCCCCTTGCTTGCATACACACACACACACACACACACTTGCCCCTTGCTTGCATACACACACACACACACACTTGCCCCTTGCTTGCATACACACACACACACACACACACTTGCCCCTTGCTTGCATACACACACACACACACTTGCCCCTTGCTTGCATACACACACACACACTTGCCCCTTGCTTGCATACACACACACACACTTGCCCCTTGCTTGCATACACACACACACACACACACTTGCCCCTTGCTTGCATACACACACACACTTGCCCCTTGCTTGCATACACACACACACACACACACACACACACACTTGCCCCTTGCTTGCATACACACACACACTTGCCCCTTGCTTGCATACACACACACACACACACACACACACACTTGCCCCTTGCTTGCATACACACACACACACTTGCCCCTTGCTTGCATACACACACACACACACACACACACTTGCCCCTTGCTTGCATACACACACAAAAGTACAAAAAAACACCAAACGCAATAAAAAAAGAAAACACCACTCTGGACACAAATCAAAGTATAGGATTAAGCATAAACGAATGCGCTAATCAATAAACTTCTTCAGACAATTTTACAAGGGAAATCACATGTTTAAATACAAAAATAGAATGACATCACTTCCTGTCCTTAAAACTATAACAATTACATAAAAAAATAAAACTATGAACATTGAATAATATAAATGTTAATAAAATATCATTGTTGTTCATTTACTCCTAGCCATAAAAATGACTAGGAGCCTAACGAAACAAAGCTTTCATTTTCATTTTCCATTTTCAGTGGAGACCCAGGAAGAAAAGCTCCAAACAAGCAAAAATGATTAACAAGTAACAATCAAGTAACATTTGTATGACACATGAACAGCAGGAATGTTTGAGGATCCAATTAATAACGAAGAATTAGCAAGACGTGTGGAAGAGTACAAATACATTTGGAAATGACTATGTAAAAATAAGATGATATCAAATGTTCTGTATTAGAATATGTAGTTCAGTAGCTTAGATAAAAGTTGGGAATAAACCATTACAACTTCTGTTTAATTTGACAGTTCTCTCTGAATACACTAACAGATAAAAAGCTGACAAATGTCATATGAGCAGGCTGGGAGCAAGGAAATAGAAGAAGGGGGTGGTCAAGTAATGGTTTGATTATGGCAGGAAGAGTGGCAAAAAGGGG
Source organism: Protopterus annectens (assembly GCF_019279795.1). Classification (NCBI taxonomy): domain Eukaryota; kingdom Metazoa; phylum Chordata; order Ceratodontiformes; family Protopteridae; genus Protopterus; species Protopterus annectens. The sequence goes on along the minus strand of NC_056743.1, from coordinate 164,607,487 downwards.
GGAGGAGAGGGGTGGAGAGAAGATAATCTTAGGATTGGAGCAAGGACATAACTAGTGGCTTTTTAAGTGGGTTTTTAGTTTGGCTTTGAAATGGGAAGAGGGTAGAGTGGTAATGGTGGGGTTATTCCATAATTTGGGTATTATGCAGGAGAATAAAGCTTCTCCGGCTGAGTTTTTGAATTTGGTAACTTGGAGTAGGTTTTTGTTGCTGGTGCATAGTGGTCTAGTGGTTTAGTAGGGCTGCAGAAGGTTTTGAAGGGAGGGGATGTTTTGAGGATGGTTTACTATTTTGTGGGCGTGGGAGAGTTGATTGGCTCGAACCTCCACAACTTCTCCGACTCTACTCAGTCGAGTTCTCTAAGAGTTGGTGATGGCTGCGGTAGGATGACCCTGTGGCAAATTTGGCTATTTTGTTGTAGCAGGTCTCCAGCTTGTTTAATTTAGTTTGTCTAAGATTGGTAAGTATAGGAGAGCCATAGAGTAAGTTTGAAATAAGGTGGGAGTTTGCTACTGAAATTCTAGCGGCATTGGTGAGGAAATGCTTATTTCTGTACAATGAACCTAGTTTTTTGTGGACTTTTTTATGGTTAGAGAGATGCGAGTGTCAAATTCGAGCTGGTTGCCAATCTCAGTGCCTATTAGTTTGTTGTGTTCTTTAGGGGAGATTATGGTGGTGTTGCTGGCCAGTATATTAAAGAGGGGGTTGGTTACGTTGGGTTTAGTGGGCTGAAAGATGAGGAGATTAGTCTTGTTAGGGTTGAGTATTAGCTGGGCATTGGATAGCCACTTTTCTACAGAGGAGAAATTATTTTGCCCTGTGCAGGCCATGCACTGCCTTTTACTCTGTATTATGTTGAAACTGCTGTTAAAATTTTATCTGAGTTTTTCTTTGCTATGTTAATGTGTGCTGTGCAATGCATTATATTTCTGTATGTCATACTAACTGTTAAGTATATTTGTAGTCTGGAGCATTTTCTCCCTGGGCCTGTGCTGAAAATGGACTTGTATCCAGTTGTACCATCCCGGTCAACAAATGTAAAATAAAAAGAAAGAAACAGAAGAAAAATGACAAAGGTACCTATTATCACCACTGCAGTCTGAATTATGCCTGGAGTATTTGCCTGCATTAGTGAGGTTATCAGATGTCTGATCTAGAAAGGGTTGGAGTACAGTGTGAAAATTTTAAAATAATATTTGTAGAGGATATTCTGATTAATTACAAGCCTACATCAGCTTCATGTGATACCATCAAGTTTCAGAACCAGCTGTACACATTTTTGAGTAGGTTTGATGCTGATGATAAAACAGCATGCAGAATCCCTGAAGACAAGGATGCAGCAGTGCTGAGCTTCAGTACAGTCGATGTCACCAGAACCGTAAAATGTGTCAACCAGAGGAAAGCAGCTGGCCCTGACAACATCATGGGCAGGGTACTAAGGGAATGTGTGACGGAACTGGCTCCAGTACTCACTGATCACTCCATCTAGCCAGTGTTCCGAAATGCTTCAAGGAGATGAGTATCATTCCTCTACCCAAGGAACCACAGCCAACAACTCTGACTACCGACCAGTTACTTTAACCTCGATGGTAACGAAGTGCCTGGAGAGGCTGGTCAGAGATCATATAGCCTCAAATCTTACCTGTGACACTGGACACACAGCAGTTTGCATACAGGACAAACTGCAGTACAGGGGGATGTCATCTCACTAGCTCTCCATGAAACACTAACCCACTTAGAAGGCAAAAACTGCTATGCAAGACTGCTATTCATCAATTTCAGTTCTGCCTTCAACACTGTTATCCATCCGAATCTGATATTAAAGCTACTTCAACTGGGCATAGACTCTCATTTTTGCAATTGGATTCTGAGCTTCCTTACTGAAAGGCCTCAGTGTGGGAGACACCAGCTCCGGAAGCATCATCCTGAACACAGGAGTACTGCAGGGGTGTGTCATAAGCCCTCTCCTTTTCACTTTGCTGATGCATGACTACAGAGCCAGACATGAGACTAGGATCAGCAAATTTGTGGATGACACTATTGCTGTAGGCCTGGTCAGTCTCGTTCCTGTAGACCTCTTCCTCTCAGTCTTCGATCAACTACTGGTCTAGTGTGACAACAGTCTAGCACTGAATGTCAGCAAGAAAAAGATGTTTGTTCATTTCAGAAAATCTCAAGTACCGCATAAACTTCGAGTGATGAAAAGGATGACCGTGGAAAGGGTATAGTACAAAGTTCTCGGGTGTTCATATCACGGAGAACTTATCCTGGTCAGTCCATGTATCCAGCACAGTCAAAAAAGCTCAGCAACGTTTGCACTTTCTAAAGAAACTTAGGAGGGCAAAATTACCAAGCTCCATACTTCAGACCTTTTTATAGGAGCACCATTGAAAGTGTCCTGACAACAGCATTACAGTCTAGTATGGTAGCTGTAACAATTAAAACAGTGTAAGAAACTTCTCTGTGGAAGATTTTCAGTCCATATTTGTCTAGTTAATCACTGTACATTAATCAGATCAGACAATAGTAGCAGAAGTAGCAAACTTAAACTCGTCAAATATATAATTGTACAGAGTTTTAAGTAAAAAAAATATATATATATATATATATATATATAATTTGTACAAAATTACTAAGTATTCAAAAGTAATCCAAGCAAGGCAGGCGATCTGTTTCCAGTCGAAAATCCTTTAAGTACACAGACAAGCGATCCAAGTAAAACAAAAATAGTAATAGTTTCCTCACAAGCTTTCTAAATAAAATATATATATATATATATATATATATATATATATATATATATATATATATATATATATATATATATATATATATCAGGCAAGGGAGTGGTTTATTGTGCTGTAAAACAAAGTGTTATTGGTACACATGTTAAATTCACATCCCTTTCTCCATCAATGTGACATTCGAGTTGGTCCTGACCTACTTAGTAGCTGTCATAATAATAAAACCCTTATGTACTTTAAATAAAATTTATAATGATGCGGTACCTCTTATTTAACCAGATTATTAAGTCTGATTTTATCCAAGACAATATACTACATGGCTGGAAATATATCCACCTTAGTCCATTTGGCAATCAAATATATATATAAATATATACATATATACTTCGCATGTAAAAAATCAATTGTAAAAATCATATTCTATTTTCATAACTTATTACCTACAGCTGCTCATTGACTTCTTCCTACCTAAAGAGAAGGAGCTATACAGTCAGATTGTAAAACTACAAACTGATTTTATTTCCAACTTCTCATCAGATGTTATTAATGACGAGCTGGATGACTTGCATGATAGTATTTCATCATGAGACACGTTTGCAAACCACCAAGCTGAAGAAATTACAAAGGGATTTATCAGACTTTCAGAATGGTGCCGTTTTTGCCTGGCCTAAGGAACATACTAGCACTTCAATGAGAGCACAATCTGAATTTACCAGGCAAGGCACTACCAGTAACTCTGCCGGTCCATCAGATGGCGCTGTCGGTTCTCCTGAATTGATAAATGCTCCAGCAGCTACTGTGGCTAACCAGTTTATTTTCATTTCATCACAACACACTAGCTCTGCATTTCCTTCAGATACCCTGAAGAGTACTCATTCCTGGCCATCTAAAAATACTCAAATGGCATTAATAACAACAGAAACGGCCTCTACTTCAAAGGGAACACCTTCTATGGATTTTTTTTAACAGGGGCCTCGAACAAGCCATTGATGTTCATCGTGTTTCACTGTTGCACTCATTACACTTGTGTTATCCTGCTGACAGGCTACCCGCAGTCGGCCCGAATTCCAAAGTCCTGGTCCGGTGTCTGTTGCTGTCGCCCCTTCCCTGACATCAGTGTGCCAGGGGTATAAAAGATGCAGCCAACACCATTTTCTTCAATCTTTTTTGCCGCGCGGTGCCCGAAGCAAAAGCAGTTTGCAAGTGCCGGTCGGCTGACTCCTGAGATTTCAAAATTGAATTTCAGATCCGAAGTCTTCAATAAAGCTAAGTACCCCGTTGGGGAAACTTTTTTTTCTTGCTCCAGACCGATGTCAGAAAAAAGTTAATAATTGTATTTCTTGTGGGAAGCAAATACCTCAAGGATTTTCATTCTTACTGTATTCCTTGCCTAGGCCCAGACCATGACGTTGCTAGTTGTCGGTTTTGTGCTAGATTTAACCAACGCACAATAAAGCGTCGGTACGATTTTGCATTTCATTACTTTGGCCGAAGGTTTAACTATATAATGCTGTCGGAACAACCGATGACCGGAATTTATAAAAAGCGCAAGGATAAAGAAAAGGACAAGCATCCAAGGTCCAAAGCCGAGGACGAAGCCTCTTCTAGGCCAGTTGCCGGTTCGCCGATGCTCAGTGAGGTGCTTTCGCAGCCCCCGACTCCCGCTACCTCAGAGCCACAGGCCGCCTCCGACTCCCACGTGGAGATAACTAGGCCTCTGGATACTCAAGGTATTGGCCCTTCGGAAGTTAATCCCTCAGATGGGTCCGGAGCCGCTGAGCATGCATCGGCTTCGGAGGGTGTTTTCAGACCTACACAACTTTATATAAAGCCTACTATACTTCAGCATCCAAGACAAAGTCTAAAGGAGTTTTAAAGACAAAGAAACAAGTACAGCATTCTCCAGGACAGACTTCTATCCCTAAGAAACAGATGCTCAAAATGGCCGCAGACCTAATTACTTTGATCAGGGGTTCCCATCCCCCTCCTGATAAGAGGCCTAGGCAAGATACTGAATACGATTCCTCTGATCAGGTTTCCATTTCCTCTGATTCCTCTTCAGAACAGGGATATTCTGTTCCTCCCTATGAGGATTCTGATGCTGAAGAATTCTATTCCTTCAGCTTCTCCACCTGAGGATTACTCATTTGGGGAAACCCTGCATACCATGAGGGAGCATCTCCACTGGGAGAGCCAAGATTATTCAGACTCTAAGAAAAGGCTTAGAGACTTTCTTTTACTTCCTCAGCACAGACCTCTTGCAATTCCTCCTGTTCTAAACTTAATAGATTATGTATTTTTAGTGTTCGGCCTGTCTCCAGACTCTTTACCTCCTGCACCTGTTAAGCCGGACAGATACTACACGGTTCGATTCCCATAAATTTCTATATAAAAACCCTGCTGCTGACCCTGCTGCTGACCCAGAAACTATCTCGCAGGGCCCCAAAGGGGTCAAGGCTGCTACTGCTAAAAACCCTGTCCCCTCAGATAGAGATTCTAGAGCTCTAGACAGATGGGGGAAAAAAAGTCTACACTTCTGCTACCTTGGCTGTAAGGGCTTTAAATTGTCAGTTTCATATGCTCAAATATCAACAATACTTAACATCTTTGTTCAAACAAAAAATGTTGACAAATTCTGAATGTTCTGAGAACAAAGATTTGCAGGATTTATTGCATGCAGCTGAACAAGTGGGAAAAAATACTTTGCAATGTGGTTATGATTCACTGGAGGCCTCGTGCAGGGCCGCTGTTACAGGTTCTGTTATTAGAAGGCATGCTTGGTTAAAGGAACAGAATCTGCCTGATCAAGTTAAAGCAAAATTATTGGATGCTCCATTACAGCATGATGCTTTGTTTGGTGTTAAGGTAGAAGAGGTGTTGAAGAAAATGGAGAATAAAGGTAAATGTATTCAAACAGTAAAGGATTTCTTACAGGTACAGCCACCCAGATTTAGCAGGAACTGGCCTTCTAAGAATTGGTCCTTTCCAGTGTCAGGCCACAAAGAGGCAGATTCAGACGCCCTAGAGGCAGGCAACAGCCCCAGGGCTCATACAGGCCCAAACAATGGGGTGCTTCTACCTCCAAAAGTGGAAAAGACAAATCACAGCCTTATAGGAAACAGTCCCAATGACTTCCCACTGCCAATGCCAAGCACTTATCTTTTTGCAGCTCCCTTAGGGGGAAAGCGAACATTTTTTCGCAAAATTGGCACTGGATCACCCAGGACAAATGAGTCTTAAATATAGTCTCTCAGGGCTACAGGTTCCACTTTCACACCCTTCCAAAGGCAAAAGGTATGCCAGACCTGCCACACAATCAATGGGCAGAGGCACAAAACCAAGTTTCATCTCTCATGGACATGAGGGCTATTCAGCCAGTACCTCATCAAGAGCAGGGACAAGGATTTTACTCAAGACTTTTCTTAGTACCAAGAAAGGACAAAGCCTGGAGACCAGTTCTGGACCGGTCTATTCTAAATACTTTTCTGGACATTCCAAAATTCAAAATGTTGACTCTGCAGCAGCTTCTACCCATGCTGGGCAAGAAGGCTTCGCTTGTAACTTTGGACCTCAGAGGCATACCTACATGTCCCAATCAGGCAATCTTGCAGAAGATACCTCAGATTCATAGCTGGCTCAATGCACTATTTCTCTGCACTGCCCTTTGGCTTATCTACTGCACCAGAGTCTTTACAATATGCCTGGTACCAGTAATTGCATTTTGCAGACAAAGAGGAATTCAAATATATCCCTACTTGGACGACTGCCTTATTCAAGCAGAGACCAAAGACATTCTACTAAAGCATCTGGCGTTTGTAAAAAGATTACTAATTTGCCTATGGTACACAGTAAACTAAAAGAAATAAAAAGTAGTACCCTCTCGAGATAATATTCCTGGGTGCAAGCTTAAATACAACTACCCAGATGGCTTATCTCACGCCAGACAAGCAAAGGCAACTGACTTCTTACTTCGAAAACATGGCAACAATGACCCAGTTATCTGCAAGAAAAAGTCTGCAGGCTCTGGGCTACATGACATCCTGCATTCTACTAATTCCATATGCAAGACTGCATATGAGGAAACTACAGCCTGGAAACACTAATTACTCTCATTCCCTGCCTGCAACAGGAGTTTTGATGGTGGGCATAGGCCTGTCACCGCAACAAGGGACAGCCATTTGCTTTGCCCACAGCCAGTCGGACACTAACAACAGATGCATCAGATTATGCCTGGGGGGGCACACATGGCAGGAAAATGTATTCAGGGCACATGACCCACAAGCCAAATGCATCTTCATATCAATCAAAAAGAGATGCTAGCTGTACAGAATGCCCTGACAGACTTCAAGGACCTACTTCATCCAGGACAACTGCTGATAAAGACGGACAATACTACAGTCATGTGGTACTTAAACAAGCAAGGAGGCACACATTCCTACCCCATTGTAGACAGGACATGACTTTGTGGAACACAGCATTGACTTATCAAGTACACCTGCAAGCACAATTCCTGCCAGGAAAGACAAATACTTTGGCAGATGAACTACGCAGAACCCTCATGGATCCTCACGACTGGAAACTAGAGCCACAAATCTTCAGAATGATAACAGGGAAATGGGGATGCCCAGACATAGATCTATTTGCCTCCCCTCACAACTGCCAGCTACAGAGATTCTGCACTCTGACTTATCACGAACAAGCATGGAAAGTGGGACGCCCTTTCATTCGGCTGAAAAGCCCTTACAGTATATGCCTTCCCTCCTCTGCCTCTCCTCCCCAAGGTACTCCTAAAGGTCAGACAAGAGAAGCCAAAAATGATCCTGATTGCACCTGACTGGCCACGCCAGCACTGGTACCCAATCCTAAAGAGCTTGTCTCCAGGCCCAGCCTGGACATTACCTCAAATTCCTCATTTGCTGACCCAGCAAAACAATCAGATCCTACACAGCCAACTCAGAACCCTAAATCTGGCTGCATGGCAGATAATGTAACCATTCAGAATGCACCTCTCTCTAAAGCAGTTATGGATGTTATTTTGGAGGCCAGGAGGCCCAGCACCAGAAAATCTTATGCAGAAAAATGGAAGAGATTCTGTGCCTGGAACCAGGCACAAGGAATTGACATGCTTGTACCAGATATTCCTCAGATTTTACAATACCTAACTGAGATGCTGGACAAAGGTCTATCCTTCTCATCAATTAAGATCCATGCATCTGCCATTTCAGCTCATTACAATACGAACCCACCTATTTTCTCTCATCCACTGCTAAGGCAGGATCATTTTCTCTCATCCACTGCTAAGGCAGGATCTCAGAGGGGCCAAAAACATAAGACCTCCAAGGAGAGCTCCAATACCTGCATGGGACCTCAATTCTGTCTTGGAGAAACTCATGCTACCTCCTTTTGAGCCAGCCAATACAGCTGAGATAAAATACTTATCATGGAAAACAGCTCTTCTCCTAGCAATAACTTCAGCAAGAAGAGTCTCGGAGTTACAGGCACGAATGGCTGTGGAACCTTTTGTTATTTTCCATCCGGACAGTGTTTCTCTAAGGACAAACCCAACATTTATGCCTAAGGTAGTGTCCAGTGTGGCTCTTAAACAAACCATACATTTGCCTACCTTTTATCCAAACCCGCAGAATAAGGAGAAGAGAGACTTCTGCATTCTTTAGACATACATAGACAGCTACGGTTTTACTTGGGCAAAACTAAGCTTTCAGAAAGACTGAGCAACTCTCAGTGGCATATGCTGCAAGATCGCAAGGAAAAGCTATTTCAAAGCAAGGATTATCCTTTATTCCAGTGAAAAAAGCTGAACCTGTAGAGTTGCTTAAAGATTTGAGACTTTTGGGTAGACCATTGACACTCAAAACCGTTTTCAAAAGTGACTCTCAGCTTAATGTTACTGAATTAAAAAAAAAACAGTACCTTCATTCCTCAACCTCACCCTGTGGTAGAAGCACTTATTTCTCTGTGTGAAAAATAGTTTAGGGATTTGTTTGATACTCGCTCTAAACGTATTTTTTCAAACATATCACCAGATGACTCTACTGCTCTGAAGAATATGCACTCAGTAGAGGTTAGGCCTGCAGATAAAGGTGGCTCTATTGTACTTTATAGAGATCTGTGTCTAACACTAATGAGAATGTTACTATGTGATGAAGCAACTTATTTAAATATTTCAAGAACTACTGCCACAGGAATTATGGAAAAAGTTGCTTTTATGCTGTTTGACTTACTCATGACAGGTTTAATTTCTGAGAGTTTATTTAATTATTTTAATGTTGAACACCCCCTCATTCCCACAATTTATGGGTTTCCCAAAATACATAAGAACTTGGAGTGCCCACCCATGAAACTTATTGTTTCTGGCAAGGGTTGAAGCACAGAGCCACTATCAATTTTTGTTGAAAAAAAACTTGCATCCACTTCTAGATGAATGTGACACAGTCCTAAAAGATACCAAGTCCTTTTTTATCTAAACTGTTTGATGTATCTACTTTGTCTAATGATTGTTTGCTACACTTGACATAGAATCACTATTTACAGTGATTCCAAATGACTGGGGCGTAGAGAATGTGAGAGCTTTTTTGAAAGACAGGAGATATTTTACTAATGAGAGAGTGAATTTGCTTTGTACATTACTTGAGCTTCTACTTGAGAATAACGTTTTTGTATTAGAGAATGAGTTCTTACAGAAGGTTGGCATGGCTGTGTGCACAGCCTGTGCTAATACCTACACCAACCTTGCATTAGTGCAATGGGAGAAATCATGTCTGTTAACATAATACTGCTTATGAAGAGAACATAACCTGATATGTACGTTTTGTGGACGATATGTTTTTGTTTTGGTTTGGCTCGTCAGAACTGTTGAATGAGTTCATCATCTACTTGTATGGCACTACTGGTTTCTTAAAATTTACCTGTAAATATTCTGCTGTACAAATGGAGTTCTTAGATGTTAAGATCGATAAAGGAGACCTTAATATGTATACTAGTGTCTACAGAAAACCCACTAGGAAGAACAACTTCCGGCACAAAAATAGCATGCATCACAAGCATGTCACCTGGAATGTTCTAAAAGAACAGATTTATAGAGTAATGAGATTGCACAATAACACTCAGTTGGGTTTAGCACTTGACTGTCTCGAGCGTGACTTTTTAGGCAGATATTGACTCTCAAATTAATGCTGCATGGGAAGAAAGGGAAGGGAAATGTAGAGCCTATTTTGGCAACCATACTCCACCTGATGCTCCACAAGCAACTGTAGCTGTGAGAGATACTTTTGGAATCTCTCTACCTTACTCTAGTGACATCAATAAATATTGCGAGGTCATTAAACAGAATTGGAATATCATACACATAATAGATAAATTGAAAGGGACTATAGACAGCACACCACATTTTGCATTTAAAAACAGTAAGTCCTTGAAGAAACATTTGTGCTATAAATCGCAACTCGTATCAAAGGGCCTTAGTCTACCAGGTATGGGACTTTTTTTCCTGTAGATCTTGTTCAGCCTGTAAGTATATACTTATGGGCTCAACCTACATACGTCCTCACGTTAATTTTAAAATCTAACTTGATTTTTATGCTGATTGCGTAACTCCAACTATTGTTTATTTTGCAAGCTGGCAGGTCTGTCATGCCTTCTTTATAGGCAAATGTAACAGACCACTGAAGGACAGGATTCTCTAACACTATAGGGATATTGGGAACCAGAAAGATACCAATGCCTTTGCACAATACATTGGTTTACATGGCTCAGAATACACTTAAGTTCTTTGTACCTCAGGTTTTGGACGTTAGTATTAGAGGGGGGTGATCTAATAAAACATCAAGGGATATTGCTCTTGAATGCAGAGAAACTGCCTGGTTTAAATGGCGTCTCTAGCCTTAAACCATTCTTGAAAGCACAGCCGCATAAACATTAATGTTATTTTTAAATAAACATTTTAAACTACGATTTTATTTGTACTGTTTTCCTTGTATTTATAACAATTGTATTGCTTGTGTGTACCTTTTTAGTTTATCAGATTTGCATATGATAGCTGATTGGTCTTGCTTTCTTTTTAAACTCATCTCTGTTTACTTGTTTATTAGTCTGAAGAAGTGAGTGTTATCGCGAAAGCGCTCACTTTTATCACTTTTATGTTCAGTAAATAGTTTTTGCCTAGCCATGTTGGTTTGGTACTTGTTTTTTACTTCAAGTTTACACAGTTTTCTTGTCCCAGACCTTTCACTTGTCCCTGCGTATTTTTACTTTTTGTGGACATTGGAGGAGGTTGACTAATAGGATGTATTTGAAGAACAGCTTGAAGAAAGATATCCGAAATGAAAGACAACATGTCTGCAGTCAGAGCAGACTGGATGTGTGCATTTCTTTCTGCTGCCTTTATTACTGTATGTGTTCCAGGCATTTTTTGATGGAGCTGTCTTGAATTTTTTAAATCGGTAAAAAATATGATATGAATTGTGTAGAAAATGAAGGCAAGGATAGAGGGTTTAGAGTAAATTAATATTACATAAAAAAGCAGAAGGTTGGATTAACCTGGTTCATGCCTGTATTGTGTGTGATGTGTTGCATGTCAAGTTGCTTCAAGTTTTACTAGTTCAGGAAGAAGATTCAAAGTGGAAAGCTTTTATAAAGCTAATTATAGGAAATGAAGAGAAATTTGAAAGGTATACAGTGTGAGGGGTGTGTGTATGTGGAGGGAAGAGTTAATCTAAGTAATAAAACAGACTGTAATTTTCATGAGAAATATGTTAGACAAGAATCTTGTTATGTGATGTCAGTGGATGAGTATAGTGGGAATATCTGAAGAAAGGGGTCTTGGGCTTTGGAAATGAATGACTAAAGAGATGTGGTAGCAATTAAAATGTGAGAGGGGCTTCCCTACTAGTGGTTGAGGATGCAATTTACTGATGAAAACTGGATTAAATGCAGCTAAAATCTTCATTGATTTGGTTTCTATTACATCAGCAGTGATTTCCATTTTTATAACTTTCACTTTTCTCTGGTTGTGTAACAGTGAGCTTAGTATAGATTGTGTATGGGGACGAGGGAGGTGAAGTTTCCCACATGCAGGTACAGATGAGGCTAGTTCCCTGCCATATAAACTTTTTGTTGTGTTTTACATCTGAATGAAGCTATGACTGTGTTTTTTGTCTTCCAGCCATAACTCAGTTGTTCATAGTGGAACCAGTAGAGGGTGTGTGCTTCATGGGAGCAAATATTGTTCATACGGTGCTGGTGCTGCGGTAGCGTTGTCGCCTCACAGTTAGACGTTGCCAGTTCGATTCTCAGTTAGAGTGGCTTCTGTGTAGCGACATGCGTGAATGGGCATTCCTTCATTGAAGGTTGTGTGTTAGGCCCGGCAATCCAGCACGTAAAAATCTACTGCCAATCATTAGCGGACCGGAGTTCCGCTGTGGCGACCCCTAACCGGGAAAAGCCGAAAGACACACACGCACAGTGGAACCAGTAGAGGGTGGTTGCTTCATGGGAGCAAATACAATAGAAATATGGACTTCTATGATGTTTACAAATAAAGTTTGAGGGCATAATTAATGCAGAGTGAAATATAGGCTTAACTGCCCTTTTCTATCAGAAACACCTCCTGAAAATATTACTATTATTGAAGCTAAGAGGGAGTGTTATTATATGAAAAGGTAAAGTGAATAGGGAAATGAACCATAAGGATGAGGATAAATTGTGGAGATGATGGGAGCAGTTCTTTTTAGAGGAAACCGATGTAAGGATGTAGGAAAATGACACCCTTCATATTAATCTCTGCTGTAGTAATCTTAGCAATATGGGTTATATCCAGCATAGGTATAACAGATGTCCAGCTTCTAAAGATTCAGGGCACCTTACATGTGCTGTTAGTCAACTCATGCTGAGCTGACTAAAAAGACAGGTTTGGGTACCAAGCTGTACAAAGCTTTTCTACCACTGAGAAGAGCACTTCCCTGCAGGCTTTTGAGACTTGATGGTCAGGTCAGCTAACTCTGTTCCAGTGCTGGACTGATATGTTCCATGGAAAAGATTTTTTTTATTGACTGTATAATTTTTATATGTAACTTTTTAAATGGGAGTTCATTTTCTTACTTCTGTGGTAAAAAGTTATGAACTACTTTTTCTGTGGAGAAACTGTTTTTTTTTTACTGTGTTTGCTGGGGAGGGGAATTACATTTTTGCTACTTTCCTTTTTTATTGACCACTGCTGCTAAGCTTCTACAAGAAACAAGCACCGTTTTTGGCTTGACCCTGGAACAAAGTACCAGTCCTTTAATTGGCCTTCTTCCAGCCACAAAAAAGAAAACCTTAACTACGCAGTCACATCAGGCTAATTTGCCACAGCTGCAGGTGGGTGACTGTGCTGTGACCAAAACTAGTTCTTCAGACCACTTATATTTTTCCTCAGATTCATCTTGTGTTCATACAGCCACTTTTAGCTTTGTTTTCTGCAGCTTGTGGGGTTCCCTTAGTGGGCAAAAGAGAGACACTTTTGTCGGTCATGGGCAGGGAATGTGCATCTGCTTAATCAGAATGTATTGTCCATCCCTGGAAAAGCTAGGTCTGTTTGTCCAACAGAGGAAAAAGCTGCTTTTTGGAGTCTAGTTTCTTCTTTTCTCAGGTCACTCACTGCTCATTGTTTTGAAGTGGGTTTATGGCTCTGTAAATACTTCTTCCAGGGCTGTTGCCACTGGCACTTTTTCAGAGGTTTGGGCTGTATTCTCAGGACCTCCTAGATGTCAAAAAATAATCTCCTTTGGATAGAGATTTAGTTTTTGGACGACTCTCTAGTGCAGAGGTTATCGAAAAATTGTGATGAGAGAGGTAAACTGATTGATTCAGGGAATCTCTCCGATTGTTCAACCCTCCTACTGTAAATTCTCCTAGAGGTCTTTTGCTCCCTAGTCTAGTTTTGGCAAGAAACAAAATAAGCAGTCTTGGCAGAATGCTGATAAGCTGATGTTTAAATGCAGTGGCAGGGAGATTCCAAAAAGAAAGCAGAAACACTCAAGAACAAAGGACAGTTAAATAAGGGAAAATTACTTTAAGGGAGATCATCCTCCAACACTCACCCTTGAAGGCCCTTACCCCTTCCAGAAAGTCTGAATCTTCATTTTTCTCTTTGCCGGCAGATTGTTTCAGACTAATGGGTACTAAATGTGATCCATCTAGGTTACAAATGTCAGTGTGAGGAGATTCCCCTTCACTCACCAGACCAAATACTCTATTCCTTCCTGCCCTACATAATATACTGTCTCAGGAGTAATACAAGCTGTTCACCCTTCCCAGTTGAGGAAAAGATTTTATTCAATAATTTTTAGTGCCAAAGAAAGGGAATTCCTGGAGAGCAGTTCTGAATCTTTCTTTCCTAAATCAGTTTGTGATAGTGCCCAAGTTCAGTATGCTTTCACGTTTCAAACTGTTTCTTTTCCTTTGATTTTTGTCAGTAACCTAAGCTTTAAAAGATGCTTATAACATTCTGATTCATTCAGATTTTCAAGTGTTTTTTTTTGTGTCTCAATCTTGTCAATTCTCTGCCTTATGATTTGGGACTCTCCTCTACTACGAGAATGTTGACAAAATGTCTAGCTCCTGTCATAGTCCATTGCAAGCTACAGGGTATCCACATTTTTCCACATTTAGATGTTGTGTCTTTCGGCTTATCCCGGTTAGTGGTCGCCATAGCGGAACACCGGTCCGCTAATGTTTGGTAGTGGATTTTTACATGCCAAGTTACCAGCCCTTTAACGAAGGCACACTCATTCATGCATGCCTCCACACAGAAGATGCTGTAGCTGAGATTCAAAGGGACAACGTCTTGCTGTGAGACGACAACGCTACCGCAGCACCACTACCGCGACTTGCTTATATTTGTAAGATCTTTTTTAAATTGTCAGGAATCCCTCTCACCTGGGTAAAGGATCTACACAGGCTGGGATTCCAGGTGAACATTCAAAATTCTTTTTTGACTCCATCACACTGAATTTTATTTCTGAGGTACCTGCTAGACACCTCAGTAAAAAGATCTTTTCTTCCACAGGAAAAAAAATAGATCTATATTTAGATCTATTCCAGGGGTAGTCTACTCAGAATTCTGTCACAGTGAGGAAATACCTTGGGTATCTGTGTCTCATGGCAGCCATGATTCTGATGACCTCTTTTGCAAAATTCCACGAGAAAGATACAGTGGTATCTTAGGTCTCTGGTCTCATCATCAACATCCATTATATTTTCAAATTCCAGTTCTGGGAATTGTGGAAAGAGAAATCTCTTGGTGGAGACATTAAAGAACCCCGAGTCCAGGTCTCCCATTTTCCCCTCCTGCTACAAAGAAGACATTCACTACAGACACATTGGACATTGCTTGGAAGAAGTGTTAAGGGGAATAAAAGTGCAAGGTCTTTGAGACAAGAACGACAACCAAAAACAGATGAACATAAGATACTCACTGTTATCAAGGTTGTCAACTCACTGAATCATCTGTTCCCTAGGACCACTTCAAGTAGTTACTGACATTACACAGTGATGTGGTACATTAACAAGCAACGGGAGCCAGATCTTTCCCCCTTTGCAGACTAGCCATGTTAGCTTGGGATATAGTTTTTCAGCACAGTCTTCCTCTACAAGCATTTTACATTCCCTCAGAACAGAATTTTGTGCAGCCAAATGGAGTAGGACAAAGGCAGACCCTAGGAATGGAAACAGGATTAGAGATTTTTCCAAGATTTGATCCATCTGTGGGAAATTTCTTAGGTAGACCTTTTTGCCTCCTGTCTGTTGTGTTCTGGTCTTAAGTGTCACTAGGTGGAGAAAGAGGGCATGGGAAGAGAGACGTGAGATTGTAGGATTAAAAAAAAATGTGTGTAGGCTTCCTGTTGCTTCGGATGGTTAAATTAAAGAAATCTTTTAATGTTGAACTTTAATGTTGAACTGAGTCTGGCTGTATTAATCTACTGGGAACGTAACAATCTGGTGACTTAAGTACTTGTTTCTTCTTGTCTACAGTGGCTGTTGCTGCTATTCGTTTTCCTCCACCATTTTTGCCATGCCTGGGTGAACCTGCTGTACCGTTTGACATGTGGCTGAAAATGTTTAATAACTACATGTTGGCTGTTGGTGCATCAGGAGGTGAATGGCCAGAAGCATGCGAAAAGGTGCTTCTCCTTCATTGTCTGGGAACAGAAGGTCAGAGACTGTATTACATGCTTCCGAACCAAGATATGTCAATGGAGGATGCCATTAGGGTTTTATGAGATCATTTTGCTCCACAGAGAAATGCTGCTGCTGCTGTGTGGCATACTTTTAGAAAATGTGCCCAGGCTGCCCATGAAACTGTTCCTCAGTATGCAACTGCATTACGAGATTTAGCAGTTAAATGTGAATTTGATACTAAATTGGATGAAATGTTACGTGATTAGCTGGTAGAATGTGTCTAGTTATCATGTACATGAACAATTATTTTTAGAACCCGATTTGAATTTGGATAAAGCTATTATGATTTCTATACAAATTGAAGCTGTGGGTGAGCAGGCAAAGTTCAGGAGATAGACCAGTCCCAATACAGACTTTGCATACTCAACCTATGTCTTTTGCTGGTCGCCACCACCACAGACCTTCTTCCAAGCCCCCACCCGTTTCACAGCCTACAGTTGCTGTGCCTTCTGCAGCCACTTTTCGTACTTATTGTGGATCTGATAAGCATCTTGCCAGTGATAAAAACTGTCCTGCTGCTTGTGTTAAATGTAACAACTGCTGGAAGTTTGGTCATTTCACATCTTTGCCATTCTTTGCAAACATGCTTTATGCAGGAAGTTGCCTTACCTGAGCTTCATATCCTTTACTTAAGTGGCCCTTCATCGTCTGAGAGAATCCGTTGTGTCACAATGAAAACTTCAACTGTTACTACATTTGTGGATCTAAATGTAGATTCTGGATCATCAATATCCATTTTACCTAAATGTTTATAGGATGCACACTTTTTCAAGGGGAACCTTTATTGCCACCTTCAGCTAAGTTAGTGACTTATTCCCGTGCTCCACTTTCTGTACTTGGCTGCTTATCAGTTACTGCGTCCAAAGATGATGATGATGTATGCTCTACATCAGTTTTCATTGTGGAATCTGGGACTGCTTTGCTGGGTATGGATTTATTAAAGGGTCTACATTTTATGCTTTAGTGACGGTACTATCTTACCATGTGCTATCACAAACTTGGTTCTTGTCCTGCATCTGTCTACAGCTCCATTACTTCCTCTGACCCTGGGTTGTGCAAAAGGTTTCATACACAAAGTTAAAGTATTAGATTCTGTTACACTAGTGCAACAAATTACGTAGCTTACCTCTGTCAGTTTGGCAGGATGCAAGTGTGGAGCTCAATCTTCGTCTTCACGCAGGGATTATTGAAAGAATTGGTGCCTGTCCCTGGGGTCTCGCCCATTGTGGTGGTTCAAAAGAGGACTGACTTGGTGGAAGCTTTTGCTTCATGAAGACAGCCATGATTTGGCTGCCTTTATTACTCATGACTAATTGTTCAGGTTCTGCTGGTTTCCATACAGGTTAGCATGTGCTGCATCTGCTTTTCAAAAGATGTTTGCTACAATTTTGCAGGGGTTGCCAAATGTTGTCTACTTAGATATAATTTTGTGGGGATGAACACATGCCGACCATGAGCTGATATTTCAGGCGGTTCTTAAATGCAGAAAAGATGCAGGATTACAGCTAAATGAATCAAAATGTCATTTCAATCAGGCCAGTTTGTGTTTTTAGGGCCATACAGTCACAGCACAAGGGATACAGTCTAATCAGGAGCATCTTGAAGCTCTTCTCCATGCCCCAACTCCCACCGAGGTTTCCAGGTTGCATCCTTCCTTGGATCTGCATCTTGGTACAAGTTTATTCAACACTTTGCCACCATTGTAGAACCTCTACATGCCTGCCCTTACCAAAATATGCCATTTTCCTGGTCTGAGGAAGCTCAACGTAGTTTTAGGTCAGTGAAAGTGGCTGATAGTCCAGCCTTGGCTTTATTTGACACTGATTTGCCTACTGTAGTTTCTACTGATGCATCCAGTTTATGGGCTTGAAGCTGTCCTTGCTCAAGTTCAACATGACCATATGGAACAGACTGTTGCCTTTGCATCTAGGACTCTTACTGCTGCTGAAAGGAAATATTCTACTGTTAAAAAAGAAGCTCTTGGATGTGTGTGGGCTATTGAAAACTGGAGGACTTAATTGTGGGGTCATAAATTGTACCGTAAATTGATCCATACTGATCACCAAGTATTGACCATGTTACTGTTCTCCAAAGGGTCTGATCGGGCAGGCATGCAGATTGCACATTGGGCACCATGACTGCTGTCTTTCAACTATACTATTGTTTATTGTCCTGGGTCACAATTACATTGTTGATTTCTCTGTCATTTGCCCTTGCCCGCTACTGCTGAAGACATTTCTGAACCTGAGTTTATGGTGATGTCTGCTGCTTTAACTGCCCTGTCACCTGGTGAATTTGCCTCTGTCTCCTGCAGTGAGTTGTCTGCTATGCGAATCCAGCTTATCAGTGGTTGGCCGCCTTCTCTTAATGCAGTGGACATGAACATGCATCCATTTTTTCCAATTATGTGATTAACTTGGTGCATAAGATGAGTTTGTGTTCCATGGCACTCGTCTCATTGCTCCTGTTAATCTGTGCCACAATTGCTCATGAAGGCCGCCAAGACGTAGTGAAAACCAAACAGCGGCTGCACGAGCTATGCTGGTGGCCGGGTATGGATTACGATGTGGTTGCAGCTCAAGTTAAAAATTGTCAACTCTGCCAAACTTCTGACAAGACTGCCACTCCTTCAGTGGCACCTTTACAACCTGTTCCATTTCCATCTGAACCTTGGCAAAAGCTGGCCATAGATGTAGTGGGTCCATTTGAAACTGCTATCTGGAATTGTGTTATGCCGTAACCTTCATTGATTTTCACAGCAGGTGGCCAGAAGTTGCCTTTATTGCCTCTGTCAGTACTCAAAAATGTTATAGATTTCCTAACTTCAGTTTTTAGCCGATTTGGACATCTGCGTACCATTGTCTCAGACAATGGATGTCAGTTTGCCTCTGCAGATTTTGCAGCATTTCTGGCAGACAGAGATATACAACACATACGTATTTCCGTATACCATCCATCTACAAATGGTACCATTGAAAGATTTCGTGTTCTCAAAGATTGCATACAGAAAATGGTTGTCTCAAAATTTCTTCAGGTATATCATGTAACATCGCATGCTGCTACAGGAGTTTCCCCTTTTGAATTGCTTCTTGGCTGGAAAATGCGACTATGCCTCAATTTCGTTCCTTCTCCTGTTTCCTGCACAGTTAATGCTGATACTGTTGGTAAAAGGGTTTCTTCTCTTAAAGAGAAAATGAAAAGTATTCCAATACTAGACGTGGAGCATGGCATCCTCATTTTCACAAGGGGAAACGATGTGCGTATTTGGAATCCACTACATGTTCCAAAAGTGATGGTTCAAGGGATGTTCCAGTGGACTTTCTGCTTCAGTCTACAGTGATACCAGTGCCTGAAACTTGCATTCCTCCAGCTCATGTGAGAAGGATACCTCGTTGGCTTGAGGACTGTGTTGCGTAAATATGTTGATGTAATTCATTGTTCATTACAATATTAGTGATGTTTAGATTACATATTGTTAGTGCTGTTCTTAAGTAAGGGGGGATATGTTGTATTCTGGTCTTATGTCACTAGGTGGAAACTGAGGACGTGGGACAAGACCTGAGCTCGTAGGAAGTGTAGGCTTCCTGTTGCTTTCGATGGTTGAATTCAAGAAATCTTCTAATGTTTAACTCTGTCTATATTAATCTTCTGGCAACTTAACACTCGCTAAACAATTAACTGGCAAAATTCTGTTCTAGGACTCCATGCATGAAGACCTAGAAGACTGATGTGTCTTTTTTCCTGGGACAGGAATGTTCCTGTATTCTTTTCCATGCTATCCCCTGATATCCAGGACACTAATGAAAATTCGGAAAGGAGGAGTCCCCAGAGATCATTGTGATACCTTTCTTCTGGCTTAGGTAGCAGTAGTTCTCCTTTCTTTTGGAATTGGCCAGGGGCAGTTACCACATGTTCTCAGACTGCATTTACTCACACAACATCAGGAGTATTTGATGCATCCCAACCCCAAACCACATCTGACTGCCTGGATGGTAAGGTCTTAATACCATTTATTACCTAACTTCTGAGGATGTCTAGCAGGTGTTAATGGAGGCAAGAAAGCCTGCTACTAGAAAGTAATGTATATTTGCAAATGGAAAACATTTTCTAGTTGATAGCAACAAAACAACCAGCACTGTTTTGGGTCTAATGTTTCTCTGTTTAAAGTATTTCTGTGAGTTACTGTCCTATGGCTTTCTTACTTCTCTGTGAAGGTTCATTTGTTAGTCATTTCAGAATGTCTGCCCATTCTTCCTTGTCTTTCAATGCATTCTCATGTTAAAATGTTTTTCAAAGGGGTGCCACATAGGCAGCCTCAAAAGTACTGGCACCTTTTTGGGATCTTAATTTTGTGTTACAGAAGGTAAGACTTGCGGCATTTGAGCCAGCAATTCTGGCTGACTTAAGGTTCTTAATATGTAAAATAGTTTTCATGATTGATCTGACCTTTTGCAAGAAGAGCTGGAGTTGCAAGTTCTTACGGTGGGTCAGTCTTATCACATATTTCACAGAGACATGGTTTCTTTGAGAGTGAATCCTTCTTTTATGCATAAAGTGTTATTTGAGTTTACTTTAAGCCAGTCACTTTCCGTGAACGAAAGAATGAGGGAGAAAGGATAATTCATCCCTTGATTGTCCACAGACAACTCTGGTAATATCTTGACAGAAAAAAAAAAAACACGTTCCGAGCTTCTGATCACTTGTTCATTTCTTGTGAAGGTAAGAAGGGACAAGCTGTGTCAAAGCAGACTGTTTATAAATGGTTGTCTCTAGCTATTTACTTTTTTTGTTCTTACCACAACAAAACTATTCCAGGCAGGGCTGATGTCATTCTTCTTGGACCTTGGTTTCATCTTTGGCTTTATGGAAAGGAGCAACTTGGTACTCTGTGCATACTTTTACAAATCACTGTAAACTAAATTTCTTTTCCAGGTCTAGGGCAGGCTTTGCTAGGATCATCCTCCAAGGGCTCCTGGAACCTTCTCCTTCCACCTTCCAGGTTTTCTAAGCTGTGGTAATCCACCATTATATCTTAGGCTACTGCAGCCAGTGATCAATATGGAGAACATAGTATGGTTGCTTAAGCAAACTTACTGTAACAGTTTATGTTTGAATGATCACTACTGCAGTAGCCACATAGCCACTCCTACCCTCCCCCATTTTTGTTGTTTTTTTTTTCTTATGCCAGGGGCTTAAACTCCCTTTTTAGTTGACATGAAAGCTCTGAGGGTTTGGTTCCCAAACCAGTCTTTTTATTCAGTTGAACTGTAGCTTGTAACAGTTCAGGAAAAGTTTTGGTAGGTGGCCGGCTGTTTATTTCTTATGCAGGATATAGGTCGTATAGCTTAGGCTACTGCAGCAGTAATTATTCAGACATCGACTGTTATAGTAAGTTTACTTAAACAACTGTAGTTTTTGTGCTCAGATGTACTACAGATTCAAAGCACTTTAGGATATTTACATGAGCATGTTTTCACCTATAAATTGCAAATTAAAAACCTTGAGAAAAAAGTCTTCTAATATGGAATTGCATTGATGAAAGTGTGACAAAGGCACATTAGAAAAATGGGAGCTTATCTTTTGATCATCCTCATGTTTTAAGGAGGAAGTAGAACAAATGGTAACATGGTTTTGTGATGGGGCGTAAGATAATGAAGAAACATATGCTGCTAAGACATGAGAATGGAATACTTGTTGTTTTTCTTTTGGCTTTTCCCAGTTAGGGGTCACCACAGCAGAACTCCGGTCCGCTAATGATTGGCAGTAGATTTTTTATGGGTGCCGAGGTGCCAGCTTGACGCCCAACCTTCAGCGAAGGCACTCCCATTCTACGCATGTCTTTCGAACGTCACTCTACTGCGGGGAGGATATGCAGACTCCACGCAGAAGGCGCTCCGGCTGAGAATCGAACGGGAGAACCTGTTGTTGTGAGGCAACAATGCTACCGCTGCACCACCGTGGCTGAGAATAGAATACTACATTATAATAAAATGGAATGAATGAATTATCACTACTTCATTTTGTATTAAAAGGAAATTCACTGGTGAGTAACATACTTCATCTTTAGTCTTTACTCTGGTCTGTCCAGCATTGGAATATGCTGATAATCCCTATTATATTAGTAATAGGAATGATATCATTCCTGATGATAACATTACTGGTATATATTACTCACAGAAATTGTATCAAGTCAGTTAATTATATAATTTCCGAGTCCCTTATTTTCTTTCCCAGTGGCTCTAAATATAAAGCAAATAACAAAGGGTAATGAGGACACCCCTGCCTGGTTCCTTTGTTCAAACACAACTTATCATAGAGGAATCCTCCCACCTTAACTCTTGCCTACAATCCTTCATGTTCCTAATTAACCTTGTTATTGTATCATGGAATTTAAATGCTTTCATTACCCTACTTATAAAATCCCAACTTACTCTGTTGAATGCTTCCTGTGCATAAAGAACAGCCATGTTTTCTTACATTTCTGCTTCGCTTTGGATCATCATTGCTCTATTAATGTCAAATGTTTGCTTTTTCTCCACAAATCCACACCTATCCATATCTATCAATATTAGCAACATCTTTGCCATTCTTTTAGCTAGTATAGTGTTAAACACTTTATAGTCATGGTTTAAAAATGAAATGGGTCTGTATAAAGCTGGGTCTAATGGGTCTTACGGGTCTAATGGGTCTTTGCCATCTGTAGTTAATACAGCCACCACAGCTTTCTTCCGAGATGTTGGTGCTTCACCTCCGTTTAAAATGCTGTTAAAAAATCTTCCAGATCTTTATCACTTTCTCCCACCTCCTAACTTCCAAACTTGCACAGGAATACCATCCTATTCCTGAAGATTGATTTATGCATCACCATTTTATCTCACACCCTATCTTAATTGGTAGTTGTTGAGACTCCTCTATCCCTATCCTTGGTATAATTAAGCCTTCTGCAGATATTTCCATTTCTGCTCTTTCTTAATTTTCCAAATTTCTCTGCTTTGTACAAATGTTCATAAAATGTCTGCAATGTTTCTAAAATTTTACAGGGTCTCTGGCTATTTTTCTTGAATGCTTCCTAAGTTTGGTGACATAAGTCTTTGGGCTAAAAAAAATTTTGTGCTCTGGAGTTTATTTTCAAAAAATAGATGCCGAACAGCAATCATTCTACTTTTTCCTGATGTTCCCTTATTTTCTCTTTAGCATTCTACATTTGTGCTTCATGCTCTGTTAGATCCCACTTATTCTGCATGCTTTTAAGCCTTGTCAGCCTCTCTAAGTAATTCCTGTTATTTCATAACCGTATCTCTTTTTTATTTTTACTCTGTTTTTAGAATCCATTTTCATTTTGTACTACCCTCTAGCTTTAACTTCTGAAGATATTTTTAGCTTTCCTATTAACTCTTGAATAATTTCCGCCTCCTATTCTTTAAATTCCTCTCTCTTTAACAGGTAGTTAAGCAAGTGTCAGTGTCTCATTTTTACTTCATTATCTACATTTTTATCTTAATTTTTATTGGTGCATGATCTGAAATAGTTATTGGATGCATGTCGAAGCTTTCAGTTGAAAATGTTCTTGCGAAATATGTACCTTGGGCATAATGTGCAACTTCTGTTCGAGTTCCTTCTACTGAATTCAGATCTTCTCTACCAAATATTTTCATACATTTCTTAAGAAATCTACACTGTTTTGCTGCATTTTCCCTGGTATATCTGCAGCATTGCATATCAAGTTCCACTCTCCATCTAGAAGTAATGGTCCTTGCTGAAAGCTGATTATTTCTCCCAAAATGTTCTTAAGCTCCATAATAGTTTTTGGTGGAATGAAATGCGCTCCACTATAATCCTCCTCCCATGTCAATAGTCCCTTACTACCACAAATCTACCATTGACTTTTTCCCCCTTATATATCTCTGTTGGAGACCACCTAGCAATTATTATAATTGCACTTCTTTTCCTTTGTCCCTGATACTCTGAACATCCTTTCTTTGTCACATTCGTATGTGCTTTTCTTTCCAAATGTATGTCTTGCATCATTGCTATTTAAACTCTGCATTTATTTATAAAATTCAGTATTCTTTTTTTTCTCCGTCTATACCTGTAAGACCATTTACACTTCAAGATAACATGGAGTGCATAGCCATTATGATATAAAATATATTGTTCCCATTTTTTTTTTTTTATATTTTCAACTTTTGT
The DNA here is from genome assembly GCF_019279795.1 of Protopterus annectens. Classification (NCBI taxonomy): domain Eukaryota; kingdom Metazoa; phylum Chordata; order Ceratodontiformes; family Protopteridae; genus Protopterus; species Protopterus annectens. Next base: position 164,583,319 of record NC_056743.1, on the reverse strand, counting down.
ATTCCATATACACACTAAAATTTGTCTGGCTGATCTTTTGTGCATTTGTTTCTCCTGATCTCCATTTGAACCCATGTCACATTTTCAAGACGTTTTGTTTTAATGAAAACCCTCAAACAAAAAAATACATTTTCAAAACACCCCATCAACTGTTATCTTAGAATAAAGACACAAAAACTGTGTACATCTACAAAAATGAAGTTCAACCCTCCACAGAGTTATCCCCAAATCAACAGCTGCAGCCACAGGATAAACTTCAGTTTATCCATGCTAAAGTGCATGCTCCAGTCAGTGTTCCCACTGATTGCTATCTGTTCTTTTCTTATCTTTATTCCCCTCCCAGATGTGAAAAACAGCTTGTATGCTTTCAGAAAACTAACATTTAGTCCTAAGAAAAAGTGCACTTTAAAGTATTCAGGCTGTTATGTTGTTCACTTCCCATAATTTCAGACTTTATTTTTCAGTTAACTCCTTGTTATTTTACCTTCAGTTTTTTTTTATTTCAGTTAGCAAGTAATGCTCAGAACTCTCAAGATTAATTGCTTGCACCCGCGGACAGCTTGTCTCCATGGAAAGGTACTCCGAAATGAATCTTTCTAAATTTTACTCAGACTAGAATTTATAGCTGCCTTCAGCTGCAGAGAGCTCGACTCCCACTGAACATTTGCTAATGGAAAGAAACAAGTTAATGTCTTTGCAGTTGTAAGAAATTTAACATGTTTGTGGCTTTCATCATTTTGCCTTATTTTTAAAGCCTACTTTCTTTAGAAAAAACACACTTGTTTGTAGCGTAAGCAAAAGGTAATGATCAAGACATTCACTACTGAAAAAAGAGAAAATCTCTTAATGTTGCATATAATATAATTAGTGCAGTTTTACACTCTACCCCCACCCAGCAATCCAAGATCACAGCATATTAATGTTCCACTTACATTTGCACAGCCTTTCTTTTGTTCTACTGGGAATCCTGTATTTCTTATAACTAAAAAAAAGTACTTGTTTAATATTTTCAGCACATACAACGGTCACTGAAGACTTCCCTCATTTAAAGTAGCCCAGACTGTTCACTATACAAAACTGCCTTAGTATATATAATGTGCAGTTTATATCATGAAATGTTTTTTTTACAGATATGAACAGTTGTTTTGCTTGGTTACTTCCCCCCCCCCCCGATAATGTCCATCTAAACAGTGACATAAAATGGGGGCATATACTTTTACAGTAGACTCACAAAAGTTTGACAGTCAACAAAAGTCAATCTTTTCAACCACTTTTTCTTGCAGAGCCATATTTCACAAATGTGAGTGATGCATTATAGTGTCTAATTTCCTAATTTCAGAGTTGCTGGCCTTCATATTCATCCCCATTTTCCGACACCAGACTCTGGTTGATGTACAGGGTACTCCGGATTTTTCTAGTTAGCTCATGTGCACTTTTCTGTCATGCACTTCATTGTTCGAAGAATGAGAAGCAGAGTCCCTTTCTCCTTACTGGCTCACTTTTTTGTTGGATAAACTTTTATTTCATCCTTATCATGTTCTGCGTAAAAATAACTTTCCTGCAAGAAAAAATACTCTGAGGACAGCTGGGTACAGCAGCTTGAATCTCACCCCTGCCTTTTGACATGGCCTGATTGCATGAATGAATTTACTTCTCTTCTGCCTGGTGAACAGTGAGTAATCATTTTCTGCAAACACTTTGCTTTCTGCCACATTTTTGTCATGATCAACTCTTTCTGCTGGTTTGCAGATTTAACAAATTCTGCTGTGGAACACCAGTCTATTTGCTTATTTGTGCTTTAATCAAATTAATCTAATGCATTCTGTTCCTTCTCGTTTCTGTGGTATAGCAGAAAATCCGAGGTTTTCACTGCACCCTGTCTTCTAACTGTACTATATATTTTTGAAACTTCTCTTCTTGAGAAGCATCATACTCGTAGCTTTTTCTTCATTTTAATTCTGTGATTTTTTGCAGTTTTATTAGCTCATTCTTCATTTATTTGTCCAGCCTTTTGTTGAGTTGACATATTCCTCCAATGTTTCTTTTATTTTAATCACCTCTGAGTATATTTAATTTATTTTTCCTCTAAATTACAAGAAAGACTTTCTTAAACCAAAGCTGAAGCTTGACATTTTTTTTTTTTTTTTTTGCTGAACACCCGAAAAATCCTTCCCAGACAGTATTTCCTTTTCTGGATATTAACTTTCAGGTTTTCCAATTTCATCTTTGCTGGCATCCAGGCATTGTATTTACTAGGCAGTTACTGAATTTTACCCCAAACAGTTTAAATGGCACTCCAGTTCTCCCAGAATGAAAACAAAGTATGAAAAAGAAGTTAATCTTTTGATCAGTGTGTATCCATTTTGGAAGTTCCAAACATGTTGCTGTTATTGGTGGATCTTGATGTACGGAAGGCATTCAATAGTGTCAGCTTGGATTTTGTGAGTAGGGCATTGGCAACATTTTCATTCCCTGATCAGAATAATATGGTTTAATTAGGAAAAGATATGAAGGGTTTGGGGCAAGGATTAAGGTGGGAAGGGTCCTCTGACAAGCATGTTTATAAAGAGGAACAAGACAGTGTTATTTACTTTATGTTTAGATCCAGTAGCAAAGAAAATTAGGGACTCACAATTTCAAGGATATAACTGCTATGATAATCAGTGAAAGTTGGCTTTATTTTGCACAGGATAGTTTGTAGTTGATAAATCCAAAAAATATATTTTGCTGTTGTGGAACTTTTTGAGACAGTTTCAAGTCTTTTCAGGATATAACATAAAAAGATAAAACAAAAGCTGTAGCAGTCAACCATGTATCCACATAATAGATACAGCATAATTGTATTTATGGGGACATGAGAAGATTAAGTATTTAGGTGTATGGATTAAAATTATTCTAGTATAGCAGCTAAGGATATGTAGGTAGAGACTTAAATGGTAATACAAAATGCTGAGAAGTTGGAAGTTCTTAATTACAGATATTGGTAGTTAGATACATGCCATGAAAATCTTTGTTTCTATTAGTTTTATACATAGGTCAGGTATATTTTATCAGCCAGAGGCGAAATTGTGGATCCTTATTAATAGAGTTGAAGGAATACATTTGCGAGGAGAAGAGGGCAAGAGTTAATTATGTTACGTTAATTCTCCCCATACAAAAAGGTGGTTTTGGATTACCTGATTTGAGGGGATATTTTAGAACTTTGCAGTTAAGGCTCCTATACAAGCACAAACAGAAGGTAATAAGTCAAATTGGAGATGGGATGATGAAATGGAGTACAAGAAGTAAGGAGAGATAAGGATTTTGGATATAGGTCCTTTAGGAGAGTAACAGCAATCATACAGAGTATTATATTCATAAAGAAGCAGAAAGTATTCTAAGAACTGAGCCAACAATGGAATGGAGGAAGGTGAGTTTACCAATTTGGATGACTAAGTAAAGGTATAGAAAGTAGGCAAGTGGGGGCTGAAATTTACTGCAGAAAATTAGCAAAGGAGCCAAAATGTTGGTAACCAATAACTAGTGACAGAAAGGTTAAGAGCGAGATGAGATCTTACAGAAGTTTGGGCTGCAGGTTAGAGATTGCCTTCCTTGTCAAAGAGAAGGGGACAGGTGATTGTGTATTTAAATCTTGAACAGGCATTGCTATTAAAGAGATAATTTAGTGGGGCATATAGAGTATTGCACGATAACTACAAGATTCAGAAGAGGTTAAAAATATTGGGAAGAAAGAATTAAACCGCAATATACAAAGGAACAATGGGAGGACTTTTGTGTGGCTCCCAAGCATGCAACATAGTCCAGAAGGTTTAGGATTTTTGCTTGGGATTGTTTGCTTAGGTGTTTTTATACCTCAAGCAGATTTTAGAGAATTTTGTTGAGGTAGACAGTAATTGCTGGAGCTGTGATGAGAAAGGAAAAGGTAACTGGGAACATGTTTTTTAGGGGGATGTAATGGGTTGGCTGATGATTAAAAATTCACTACAGAGTAGTTTGTCAGAAATGTTGGGAGAGCAACCAAAGAAATGGTACTTTTGAGATGAGGTAAAGAATATGGATTACCCAAACACAGTAAAGCCTTACTGAGTTTAATTGTATCAGCTGCCAGAAAACCAGTTGCTAGAAAATGGAATCAAATCTAAATTTAAAATGCAAACCAGATGTAACTTATTGTATATTGTAAAAGAAATAAAAGTACTGGAGGTGGGATCTTTAGAAAAGGGAGTGGGTCAATTAGTAGAAGTCAATGGAATTTATGGGAATGATACATGCATAATAATGGCATGGGGGAAGAGGAGTGAAATTTAAGCAAAGGCAGGACTTGGCAATTTATATAATGTTGATGAATGAAAATTGTTAAAAGGAAAATCTATGCACGTACTGCATGAAAATAAAAGAAATGTTATTATGGTTTTGTTTTTTTCTTTTACTGTGTGTGTATTTCTGTCACTTCTTAAAAATGTTGTGTTTAATAAACATTTAAAAAAAGTTTTAACAGCTGCTTAAAGTTGCACCCTACCTGGTTTTGCCTCTGCCAATATATATTGGCTACCCAGAAACTGGGTTATGCCAGGAGTCAGTATGGAGATCCATAATTTTTATTTTTAATACCTCTGTTTAAAGATCATTCCTAGGATTCATAAACGCCTGCAGTAAGTATACACCAAGTGTATACTGTTCTGAATGAACAGATAACACAAGCCTAACTCGCACCTTCCTCCTAATTTTAGTTTTCTACTAATTTTATTGCAGCTTTAAATACTGAGGGGGAATCATAAAGGTTACCACAAAGTCTAGAGTACATACGCACTTAGTATAATCTTTCTGATTGACTATAAAGCGCAAACAATGTAGTAGGGATGTTCTTGAATACAGTCATGTACATTTTGTATAGGGGTTATTGAATCTGGTCCCATCCCTTTTTTAAACATAACCCTGTTTGACAGTTGATCTTATTTGAGCTGGGTACTCCTTCAAGTAATGTGAAAAGGTGAAAGTAAAAGGGAGTGTACTACTTTTGGAACCGATTGAGCTGTGAACACCTCATAATAAATTCAAATAAAGCAGTTTTAATGATATCAGAAACACACCATAAGCTAAATGGCATTTAAACCTTTTATGTGTGTGTGTTTATCCTTTCCATGGACCTAGCGAAAGTAGTGAGATGAAAATAGATAATGGGCTAGATTCATGAACACCTACACTAAATGTACACCTCTCTGAGTAAATGGACAACACAAGCACATCTCCCCCCTTCTTCCTCCTAATTTCAGTTTTCCTACTGATTTAGTGTAGTGTCCATGAATCTGGCCCATTCTAGTTAAGGACAAGATGTTTGTTTTTTTACCACTGAGGTTAATAGCCAAGTACTAGGCCAGCTGTCCTTCTGTGCCATTTTTAAGCCTAGCCATTTTCCCTTTTTGTGCTTGAAATAACCTCTCCCATTTGATTTATAGATTGGCATTACCCATCGTATGGTCGACTAATTAGTAAATGGGATCATACCATAGACAATTTGAGGGGACCCACGCATGGGATAAAGCATTTATGTGCTGCTTACTGTCCATTGATAGTAAAGCATCAGCCCTGGGGTCAATGTTTTTTTTCCAGTCCATAGATCTAAGTTGCACTTGAATATGGACAGGGATGAACTTTGTTTTATGTGGTTGGAGAGTCTGTTCCACAGCAGTGATATTCTTTGTGAGATATACCTGTCCCTCCAAACCATTCTGTTGATATTGCAGAAGAGGTTTAGATTCTTAGATCAATTATTTCTGATGCCATTTAACTTGCCGATGTGTAGGAAGTCCATCAGTAATGGGTCAGAGGATGCCTTGTATGCCAGACACAGGTCACCTCTTGGCAGTCTGTATGATACTGAGTATAGTGACAAGGCTTTGACTTGGTCCATGTAGGACATGTTATTTAGGTGTTGTATTTAGTAAGATTTCTTTGTGGGCATTCCAGTTGGTGCAAGTGTTTGGACAAATGCATGTCAAAAGGGGCATTATATTAAATTTTTGGCATAATGAGGGTTGAGTAAAGGAGGGGGTAATGACATTCCTAGAGGGACATAGAATCCCTTAGTTTATAAGCTATGCAGTATAGAAGGACTTTTTTTACAACAGTAGACACGTTTGTCAAAAGTTAGGTTACTGTCCACATACATTCCCAAATCTTGAACAGCTTGGTCAGTTCATAGAGGTGTATTGTCATTGTAGTAGTTCCCTGACTTCCCAAAGGATATAGTAATGCATTTTTTGACCTTTAGTGTGTCCATGATTTAGGTACCAGTTACTTATTTGGGACAAACCTTCCTGTGGGATGACTAAGTGATTTGGGGATTCGGCGACTGCTCATAGCTTGCAGTCATCTGCAAACTTAGTCAGCCAGAGCCTTTTGGTATTGGACTTTTACTTCAGAACGGTAGATGCCAAACAGAAGATGTCCCAGAAAAGAACCTTGGGGGACTCCACTGGTGAATGCTCTTTGTGGAGGTAACCTCTGCTATTTTGATTATCTGCATCCTGTCTGTGAGCCATTTGGCAATCCTCTGGTTTGCAGAGGGGTTTATTCCCAGTTTGTTTAGATTTTCTACTATATGTGTGTGGAATTGTCAAAAGCTTTGACATGTTGAGGTATGCAGTGTCTACCATTCTGCCTTCATCCAGTACTTTAGTGATCTTTAAAAAAAAATCCTCCAGGTTGAGTAAGCATGACCTGCCCTTGATGAATCTGGTATGAGACTGTTCCAGTTCTTGGAGGTCCCCTATGTCCTGATTGATTAATTCCATGATAAGCCTTTCCATGGCTTTGCATGTGAGGCTAGTCAGACATGTGGATCTGTAATTGACTGGGTCTGTGGAAGGTCCTCCCTGACGCAGGGGAGTGACTATAGCTGCAAACACTGTGTGATGGCTGAGACTGAACAGTGTTGGGGCTGTGGCTAAAATGTGCTTCATGCCATTTAAGATTCATCTAGGGATATTGTATGGACCTCTAGATACAGTATTTTCAGCTTTTGATAGCATTTTTGTGACGTGGTCTTGTGTGATAGTTGGAGGTGAGCCAGTTTCATGTACATCATGAGGGCCAGACGGACAGGAGAGGGGGGGGGTAAAGTTAGAGCTAAATTTTTCAGCCAGTAGGTTCACTATATCTTCAGGCTTAGTGCAAGTAAAATTGTTCGCAATCCGCTCAGCACATTGCTGCTTTGTGCTTTGGAAATTACGAACATGATTAAAAATGCGTTGTGACTGTCCTTGTCTTGGGTAGCTATTTTAGCCTCAGACTTTGTTTTGGTGGATTTTATTACGCTCTTGTGGTGTTTTAGTGACAAGGGCGCTAACATTCTGGGAATACTCTTCTGAGTTGGTCAAAGTTGTTTTCCTTTTATTATGAGGTTTTACCATATGGATTTGATTTTGCCCTGTACTTGTTCCTACCGGGTACAGTTGTATCCATGCAGCTATATACAAGCCAGCTGTATCCATGCAGCTATTTACATACTTGTATAGTGTGGAGGTGTACATTTCTGCATATTCAGTTGAGTTGACTAGGTTTGGTGGGGATTTGAAGCTTGCCAATGTATCACTTAGAAATATGGAAACTTCTAAAGGTACTTTGGATGAAAGGGATCTCTGCTTTGTTTTATTTCTAAGGAGACTGCTTTATGGTCAGACCTAACAAGTGATGAAGATAAAGTATAAGATGCTTCCATGTTAGTAAGGACAAGATTAAAGATGTTATTCCCGCTAGTGGGTACTCCAGTTTAATTGCTCCAGGTCATTTGTATTGGCAAAGCCCAAGAATCTCTGGGCTTGTGCACTAGTGGTAGTGTTGGTTTCCTAGTCTGTAGTTGGATAATTTAGATCACCTGAAAATGTTATTTGGTGTAATACTGAGTGATTCTAGTTTCCGTAGATCAACGTTATGCCTTTCTTTTGTCATAGAGGGAGTTCTATAGCTTGCTAATATATAGCACAGGACCTTTCTGATGGTTGTTTGGACATGAAGGTTTAGTGCAACATACTGCTGTAGGAGACTTGAGAGTATCTTCTGGATGTAGAGACACTTACACCTTTTATAGTCCTCCTGTGCAGTAGTTGGTCTAAACACATGGAAGGTGTTATAGCTCTGCCAAGCCTGAGTGCTCTTCACAATTTTAAACCATGTCTAAGTCACTGTACTAGTTTTATCACAACACTGTAATTGTATATACTTTACATTCTCAGTTTCTAAACACTCCTTTAAATATGTGCAGTTGCAGCACTACTCAACATATTCAAAAGCTGGAATATGTTAATCACTAAAACAGATATATTTGTATTATAAAGAGCATGTTATGCAATACAAAAAAATATACAAATCTAATTTTTTGTATCCTAGACGTTTTGTTTTGGTGGTTTGATAGATACAGAGAAATATTTTTTTTAATTTGTGATTACATCTAATAGTTTCATTGGAATCCGTGATTGACCAGGGAAGGACAGAATGAGTTATATAACATTTAGAACACTACTTGGTGACATATGTTGATATCATGTATCCAGATAGACCTAGTACTTCAGTGCAGCTAGCTGGACTTCAGGATATATAAATGAGCAGCACTGTGACTATGCAAGTGGACATAGCCTTCCAGTAAAGTTGTGCTAGGTGACTTGACTGCTGTCACACCTGCTTTTGCTGAAAGAGGAGATGTCAGAGAACCTGAAAGTGTTAAAACAACAGTTCCACTCCCACACATGTCCCCTTAGCTGCATGGCAGGTTATCAGACAAGTGTTTCTCCCTTGCACATATGTTACCATACATAAACAAAATATGGCACAGTTATACGCACCAAGTACTGTGTAGCCTGTATAGGCAGTGTGAGATTGTACAGCCTGACATTATCCCAAAACTCAGCACTGCTTTATCCCACACAAATTGTACTAAGTATATTACATTCAGTGCCACCACCACCTTCTCTAACTCTAACTAACAAGGAAGAGATAGGCAGTAGTGAACCCATTTTCTAAAATAATCTTAACAAGTGTTTGCCAGTAGTAGCAACAACAATTTCAAACCTAAATCATGGTGAAAGGGATTAAAATAGAGGAAAAAAAACTGCACATGTATAAGTGCACACACAACGCTATACCACTTGTACCGTAACCCTCATCCCAGCCATTGCTGGAGGGCAGAGGTGAAGTTATAAGACAGGAACCAGTGTGGCTGATATGGGCGTGACTTCCCAAGCCAGTAATGGCAGCTGCTGTTGCCTGCATGAAAGAGCACACATATGCTGATAAAGGACCGTATGTGTTCCCTATGGTGATCTACATACCCAAGTCACAACCCAGGGGTAGGGCTTAAGCCTTGCATACAAAATGCTGTCATTGCCAGAATGCAAGAATGAACACCAAACATCTTAATGTTTACCTGAATGATAGCCTCTTCTCGACTTCTCTCACTGTATGGGATCGGAGGGGATTCACCCCCCCCCCCCCAACGAACAAAGAAAATGTTCAAATCTGACAGCAGGAGGCTTAATAGTGGGAAAGGTATAGGAAAAAAGAGGACAAAAAAAAAAACATGAGAGTTGGACATTAGGGATGGAAGAGGAGAAACTGAGAATTTTACAGATCTGTGGTATAACAGTGATGCATTTAAAGCTGGAAGTGGAGAAAAGTGAGATGGCACAAAGAGCAGGAGCATAAACAACAGATCTATGCACCTCTGATTAGACAAGTGATGGCATTCATTTTTAATGGTGGAAAGGTTAAGTGTAATACAGATTGTACGTAATCTGGTTAAAATGTAATTTGTGTGAAAGTTTCCTGCTGTGGTTAGCCACAGAGTAGCAATCCCCTATGTAGGTGAAGAACATTAGATCATGAGATGTTATTTTGCATTGCTGATTAATGCTGCATTAGGATTTATGCTAAATCAGATTGCTGCAAACTTTGTAAGTTTGTAAATGTTTTCATAGTGATTTAAAATTTTGTTTTTCCTTAACAGTTGCAGTGGATTTAACTGTGAGTGAGATTTCAACTGTTCGTGCATTAGCTGGAGAAGATGCATTACTGAACTGTATCTTAAAGAGAGAGGACTATAACTTATTTCCACTAGAGCCTAAAAATTTGGCTGTACTTTGGAAAGCAGATGAAGAAAAAATTGTCTCATTTACTTATGGAGAAACTAAAGCTTTTAGAAAAGAAGCTACTCTATCTGAAGATACCTTGAAGGGAAACATGTCACTGTTACTGAAGAATGTATCTTTTACTGATGAGGCAAAATACACCTGTGAAATTGTTATTTCTCCATATATCAAAAAAGAACAAGTTGAACTTCATGTTTCAGGTAAATAATATGAAAATGAATGTTTGCTTTTGTTTGACTAGACTTTTTTTCTATACGGTTGCTGCATTGTGGGTCATTTTAAGTCTAGTCAGTTTATGCAAAGGTGAGAATCAAACCCTGTACCGTGTGTGTGTGTGTGTCTATATGTGAAGCAAACACCTTAACCATTAGGTTCATAGGTAGGTACTAGACTATCTGCCCGAGGGCATTTATAAGCTTAGCCAGTGTGTCGGCTTTCGCCACCCCATTGATTAACTGATGATCTGTCAAGCAGAGCCAATGAAGTGATCCCAGGGGTGTAGTTTCTGTTACCCATCCACTCGTCAAAAGTTTCTCTTGAAGAGTGTTGGTGAGGGGCTCTGCCTAATGTAGTTTGGAATTTTGTTCCAAAGCATAGCGAGTCTCTGTGACAGGAATCTATTTCTCCAGCATGTTCTTTTTATTGTTGTGGTGAGGTTTAGCTCACTAGAGCGCTTGGCTGTTATTGACTTGGATTTCTTTAGGTGGAGCATGTCAATCAATTCTAAGTTGGACATGGCTTTGTAAGTTAGGCAGAGATCACCTCTGAGTAAGTGATATGCTACTGAGTACAGCTGGAGTTTTTTCAGTCGGACTGCATAGGAGATGTGTTTGAGGCCAGTAATCCTCTTGGTGAGGTACTTTTGTAGTCTTTCCAGCTGTTGAAAGTGTCTTGTGAGGTACATCCCAAATGGGGCATTGTTCTCTATGATGGGTCTAATGAGTGACGAGTAGAGGGGCACTATAACCTCTTTATTTATAGATGCAAACCCTTTAGTAATTCGATGGGCCACATAGATGGATTTCCTAACTATTTTGGTAATATGATTGTCAAAGGAGAGATTACTATCTACTTGGGTCCCCAGATCTCTTATTACCTCTTCTGTATTAAGGGGGCTGCCACCTATGTGGTAATTTGTGGCTGTTTTGTTTTTCCCATATGGTATGACTATGCATGTTTTAGCATTTAGCTTCAGGCCATGACTCTGACACCAGGTGTCTGTCTCAGTAAGGTCCTTTTGGAGAATGTCCGTGTCAGCCGGAGAGGCAATTATGGCTCCCAGTTTGCAGTCATCGGCGAACTTGGTTAGCCATAGTCCTCCTGTGTTTGCCTGTACTTCTGAGAAGTATATGCCGAACAGTAGGGGTCCCAGGACTGAGCCTTGTGGGACACCACTTGTGACTGGTTTAGAGTCGGATGGAGCCCATTATTCTTACCGTGCGAGTTCTGTCCGTAAGCCAGTTGGCAACCCATCTCGTGATGTAGGGGTTTATGTTCAGGCTGGTGAGTTTTTCTGTAATACCAGAGTGGGGAGTGGGGAATCGTATCGAAAGCCTTAGCGAGGTCAAGGTAGGCTGTGTGAACCACCTTTCCGTCATCTGTGGCCTTGGTGACTGTCCCAAAGAAGTCAACCAGGTTTACTAGGCATGATCTGCCCCTAACAAAGCCAGACTGGGTCAGGTCAAGTGTTTGGAAGTTCCCAAAGTCTTTGTTAATGATTTCCATGATGATGCGCTCCATAGCCTTACAGACTAGGCTAGTCAGGCTTATGGGGCAATAGTTCCCAGGGTCAGTTGTGGCCCCTCCTTTATGGAGAGTAGTAACCATTGCTGTGCACTATTATATGGGCACGTAGCCTGTGGAGAGGCTGAGGTTGAACAGCGTGTTTAGGTGGGGGGGGTTAGTTCGTTCTATAGTTCGTGCAGGACGGAGCCTGGGACACCATCTGGTCCCATTGAAGCTGTGATTTTCGCTTTTGAAAGGGCCGTTTTCACCTGAAAAATGATTTTTGGGACACTACACTTTTCCAGTATTGTTGTGGGCCCTTTTGGTGGTGGGGGAGGGTGAAGTTTGCACTGAATCGATCTGCCAGGATGTTGGCACTATCAGTAGGTTAGTATATTTTGTTCTATTTTTGCACTAGTTCAGTGCATATCTGCGAGTTGCCACTTAGATTCTTAACATAGCTAAAGAAGGCTTTATGGTTATCTTTTGAATCCTTGACTATTTTTCTTTCGAAGTTAGCCTTGGATGATTTCATGAGGGACCTTAGTTTCTTACTGATAGTGATCAGGGATGTCTTTCCTTCTTGGGAATTGCTTTTTTTCTGAACTAGTTTCCTCTTTCTGTTGTATAGCCTATTTATGGCAGGGGTCCACCAAATTGGTTTCCTTCTCTTAGGTGAGTGATTTTTTGGTTTTGCTAGGGATGGCACAATCCATGCTTCCTTGCTCATAGAGTGCATTCGTAAAGGTTTCTGCATCTTGGGCAGTATTATCCTTTAGGGTGGGGGCTGTGAAACTTACCACCTCTGTCTTAAGTAAGGTGAAGTTTGCTTTAGAAAAGTTTTTTACTGTGGTTTCCTTAGTTGGGGGTGGTGGTGGGGTGTGGACATCCAGAGTGATTAGTTTATGGTCTGATCTAGCCAGTGACTGGTTGACCTCCGGTGTGGAACACCTGTCGCTGATGTTGGTCATGACCAGGTCCAGTATGTTTTCACCTCTCGTAGGGGAGTTTACCAGCTGATCCAGGGCGTTTGAGTTGATGAATTCCAGGAAGCGCTGGGCTTGGGAGTGTGTACTCGAGTAGTTTTCCCAGTGAATGGTAGGGTAATTAAAATCACCCAATATCAGGGTTTTTGGTAGGACCTTCATGTTTTCCAGTGTCTCCAGAAAGGTGGAGTGGTGGTCCTGGGTCATGGAGGGTGAGCTGTAGCAGGCCACAATTTGCATTGCAGATTTGCCCAATGTTAGTTGCATATGGATGATCTCAGAGGTATCATGCCACGCCACTAACCTGGAGGTTTAGGTATCCTTGATGAATATAGATACACCCCCTCCTTTTGTGTTTCGGTCCGTGTTCTGTGGCCGAAAAGTGTGGTATGAGTTGTAGCCCAGTAGTGCTGGGGTGCTCTCTGGAGCCTTGAATCAGGTTTCAGTTACTGCACAGATGTTGACGTTCTCCATACTGAGGAATGCTTTGAGCGTGTGCATTTTGAGATTTAAACTTCTGGCATTGAGTAGCATAACCCTCGTTTTTTTGTTAATTGTGCTGTTTATGGAGGTGGGTTTGACTTTTGAACTTTGCCTAAAAATGGCAGTATGGGGGCAGCAAGAGCCTTGGCCAGTATTCAAAAGTCTAGGGGTGACATGTGCAAGCCGTCTCTTGTGAAGCAACGTGGCTTGTTGAGCATGTCGTCCTAGGCTGACAGACACTGGATCCCCTTTGAATGACACCAGAAGCTTAGCCATTTGTTGAAATTGATCATTTTTTCTTTATACTGAGGTATCATTCTTGGTGAGTGCAGGATGCTACTCCGGGTCAGCGTCATACCAGCCTGGACTACATGATCAGAGTTCTTCCATGTCTCTTTTTTCATGTAGTCCAGGGAGGTACATCTCAGGTCATTCACCACATGAACAATGACAGAATCATATTTGTACTTGTTCTGGAGTGACCTGAGTGCTTGTGTTATGTGGTGGATTCTGGCTTCTGACAGGCAGCTAACAGTAACCTTCTGCTTGTCCAGCCTAGTGAGTGGGACGTCAGTGTGCCTGACTATAGAGTCACCTATTACTAGTGTGTTAGGTTTGTTATTTCGCCTTAAGGGCTGTGATTGTACGACCCACTGATTTTGTGTTTTATGTGTTGTCTGGTTTGTGACTGGAGGTGCAGGTTGTTTGGGTGTCTGCTTTGGAGGTCTCTGATGTTTTTGCAGGTTTTTAGTTAGAGCCTCCGAGTATGATTTTGTGTATTTGTGTATTTTTTGCCAGTCTTGTTTTAGTAGGTCTGTGTGCGGCTGGAGGCGTGGTGCAAGTGTTAACCCTTCTCCTCTTGAGTGTCTGTCCCAGTCTTGGGTGGACTCTGCTTAACTTCCAGTTTGGCTGTATAATTGCATCTCTCTCATATGTTGGTGTTTTGTGGTAGGAGGAGATGGTTGTCTCTGTACATGAGGCAGTTGTAACATTGCCTCAGGATACCCAGATTCACCAGCTGGACTGGAGAGTACACCTGAAATTGCCCTTTGGTTATGCCTGCATAGTTGGGTGAGCTGCTTAGTTGCTTTGTTGGTGAGGGGTGAATAAAGAGCCTTGCTCTGCTGGACAGTCAGTGTCAGGGTGTGCTTGTTATTAGGTCTGAGCAAGTGCTGGGCTGTAGGATGCCTTTTGAGTGCTTAGGTTGAGAGTTAGACTAGGGAAAAAGTGAAGAGGAGACCTAGTGGAGCTGGGAATAATTTAACTGTAGCTAACCGGTGCTGCCCGGTGCGCAAAACCATGCAAACGCATTTTTTATAGTAGGGAAATGAAAAAGAGAGATTAGCCCAAAATGGCCAATAAACTAACTATGGGCTGGAACCACTCCTCCAGGGACAGATAGGTTTTTCAAAGCTCCCCATTCTCATAGGTGAAATGAGAAACTTCCTTCTATCCAAGTAAGGTATGGGCAACTCAGAAATTAGTTCCACAGCCCTGAATTCAGCACTAGCCTGAAAACTGGACTATACTAGTTTAGAAAGGCGTGAAACCAGGCATTTTTTTTTGTTTGTTTTCTTGAAAAGATAAGGCAAAAACAGTAAAAAAAAATACACTTAAAACAGCTTTAAACGACTGCAAACTGTTAGAAAAGGCTATTGCACTTTAGTTTCATAGTTTAGTACTAGGCTATCTGCCCTGGGGCATTTATAAGCCTAGCCATAGTGATGTGGCTTTCCCCACCCCATGTAATGGTACAAAAGTGTACAGAATAAATTTAGAATACTGTGCCTCTGTCTAGTAGTGAGACAGAGATGACCCCGGGGCAAACCTACGATCTCCCATCCACTCCTCAAGACTTCTCTTGAAGAGAGTCAGTGAGGGGCTCTGCCTAACATAAACTGGGATTCTGTTCCAGAGTATGGGAAGCCTCTTGAATCTGTCCCTCCAGCATGTCCTATTCATATTTGTGCTGAGGTTTAAATCTTTAGCTCTCGTGGTTCTGATGGATTTGGATTTTTTGAGGTGGAGCACGTCCATCAATTCCTGATTGGACATGGCCTTGTACATCAAGCACAGATCACCTCTGAGTAGGCGGTATGCTACTGAAGAGCTGGAGTTTCTTTAGTCTGGCAGCATATGACATATGTTGGAGACCCTTGATCCTCTTGGTGAGGTACTTTTGGGGTCTCTCTAGCTGTTGCAAGTGCCAGGTGAGGTACATACCAAATGGGGCATTGTACTCCATCATGGGCCTGATAAGGGAGGAGTATAGGGGTACAATGACCTCCTTTGATCTGGATGTGAATCCCTTCATGATAAGGTGGGCAAGGTAGAAAGTCTTTCTAACCACTTTGGCAATGTGGGTGTCAAATGAGAGGTCACTATCGACTTGGGTCCCCAGGTCTCTGATTACTATTTCCGTACTCAGTGGGTTACTGTCTATGTGATAATTTGTGGGTACTTTGTTTTTCCCAAAGAGGATGACTATACATTTTTGGCATTTAGTTTAAGGCCATGACTCTGGCACCAGTTGTCCGTTTCAGTGAGGCCTTTCTGTAGGATGCATGTGTCAGCTGGTGTATCGACTATGGCGCCTAGTTTGCAGTCATCTGCGAACTTTGTCAGCCACAACCCTCCCATGTTTGCTTTCACATCTGAGAAATAAATGCCGAACAAGAGGGGTCCCAGGACAGAGCCCTGTGGGACACCACTTATGACTGGCTTTGAGTCTGACATGGCTCCAGCGATTTTGATTTTATGGGTTCTATCCTTTAGCCAGTTTGCAACCCATCTTGTGACATATGGATTTACATTTAAGCTGTTGAGCTTGTCTATGATGCCAGAGTGGGGTATTGTGTCGAAGTCCAGGTAGGCTGTATGGACTGCTTTGCCCTCGTCAATGGCTCTACTGACTGTTTCGAAAAAGTCAACCAGGTTCAAAAGGCAGGATCTGCCCTTTACAAAGCTGAACTGGGTGGGATCAAGTGCCTGTAAGTCCCCAATGTCTCGGTTTATGAGTTCCATAATGATTCTTTCCATAGCTTTGCAGACCAGGCTGGTTAATCTTATGGGGCGGTAGTTACCAGGGTCTGTAGAGGTGCCGCCTTTGTGGAGTGGGACTACTGTTGCTGTACGCCAGTGTTCAGGTACATATCCTGTAGTAAGGCTAAGGTTAAGTAGCATTTTTATGTGCGGGTTTAGCTCCTCTTGGAGTTCACGTAGCACGCAACCCGGGATACCGTCAGGTCCCATTGATGCTGTGTTTTTAGCTTTGCTGAGGGCGGTTCTCCCCTGGACATCTGAGATGACAGGGAGGTTACATTCAGCTGGGATAAGTATTTCTTCTTTTGGGGGTGAGGGAGGGAGAAATTTGCACTGAACCTGTTTGCCAGAATGTTGGCAATATCTGTGGGTTCAGTGTATTTTTTGTCATTGTGAACTAACTCTGAACATATCTGAGGGTTTCCGCCCAGGTTTCTAACATAGCAGAAGAAGGCCTTGTTGTTATCTTTAGTGTCCATAGTGATTTTTCTCTCAAAGTTGGCCTTGGATGTTTTTATGAGAGAACGTAGCTTTCTACTAGTGCTGATCAGAGATGCCTTCTCTTTATGGGATTTTGCTCTGTCGTGCAGTAGCTTCCTCCTTTTGTTATACAATTTGTTTATGGCTGGGGTCCACCAGACAGGACGCCTGCCCTTGGTGGAGAGGGTCTTGGTTTTATTTGGGATTGCATGATCCATGCATTCTTGGAGATGTCCGTAGAAAGCATTTGTGAAGGATTCTGCATTGTGAGATGTGGTTTCCACTGGCCCAGTGGGGTTAAAGGATACCATCTCAGTTTTAAGAAGTGTAAAGTCGGCTTTTGAGAAGTTTTTCACTGTAGTCTTTTGTGGTGGGGGTGGAGGTGGGATATGTATATCCAGGGTGATTAGTTTGTGGTCAGATCTCACTAGTGAGGGGTATACTTCCGGTGTGGAGCACTTTGTCCCCATGTTTGTGATAATCAGGTCTAGTATATTATCTCCCCTTGTGGGAGAGGTGACTAGCTGTTCCATTGCATTTGAATTTATGAATTCCAGGAACCTTTGGGCTAGGGTGTTTGGGCTAGAATAATGCACCCAGTCTATGTTAGGGTAGTTGAAGTCTCCCAATATGATGGTGTTTGGTGAGACATTCATATCTTCCAATGTCTTCAGGAAGGCTGAATGGGGTTCCTGAGATTGGGAGGGTGGTCTGTAACATGCTACCAGTTGTATAGCAGTTTTGCCTACGGTTAGTTGCACCTGGATGGTCTCTGATGCTTCATGTGTTGCCACTAACCTGGAGGTGTGGGTGTCCTTGATGAATATGGGCACTCCCCCTCCCTTTTTGGTTTGGCCTGAGTTTTGGGGCCATAAAGCATGATACGAGGTATAACCTGGTAGCACTGGTGTGCTCTCAGGAGCCTTGAACCAGGTTTCAGTTACTGCACAGACATCGATTGTTCTCCATACTGAGGAGTGCTTCGAGAGCCTGCATCTTGAGATTTAGACTTTTGGCGTTGAGCAGCATTACCCTTAATTTTTTCCATTTTTGTTTTCTAAGGAGGTGGGTTTGTCTGGAGCCTTGCCTAAAAAAGGCACTATGGGGGTGGCAAGAGCCTTAGCCAATATCCGGAAGCTCAGTGGTGACAGATGCAAGCCATCCCTTGCGAAGCAGTGTGGCTTGTCCAGCATGTCATCCCAAGCAGACAGACATTGGATCTCCCTAGAATGACACCAGTATTTGAGCCAATTATTAAAGCTGATCATCTTGTCTTTGTATTGTGGCATCATTCTTGGTGAGGGCAAGATGCTGGTCAGGGTCATACCAGCCTGGGCTACATAATCAGAGAGCTCCTCTGTCTCTTTTCATGTAGTCCAGGGAGGTACGTCTCGGGTCATTCACACCGGCATGGACAATGACTGAGTCATATTTGTACTTGCTTTGGAGTGACCTGAGTGCGTGTGTTGTGGCGGATCCTAGCTCCCGATAGGCAGCTCACCGTTACCCTCTCCTTGTTCAGCCCGGTAAGCGGAATGTCAGTGTGTCTGACTATAGAGTCACCTATTACTAGTGTATCAGGCATGGTGTTTGGCCTGAAGGGCTGTGATTGTTTGACGCACTGATTTATTGAAGTATGTGTTGCATGTGTTATGTTTTGAGGTGGTGGATTTTTGGGTGTCTGCTTTGGGAGCCTCTGTTGTTTTGGTAAGTTTTTTGTTAGAGCCTCCGAGTATGTCTTTGTGTTATTTTGTGTTTGGTTTGCAGTTGTGGTAGGTCTATGTGGGACTGGGTTTGGTGTTTGTGTGGTTACCTTCTCCTCCTGTCTGGTCTTGCCAGTCCTAAGTTGAGAGAGTTCAGCCTCCAGTTTGGCTATATAGTTGCATCTCTCACATGTATTTGTGTTTGTTGGGAGGAGGAGAGGGTTGTCTGTGTACATGAGACAATTGTAGCATTGTCTCAAGATTCCCAGATTAACCATCTGAACCGGAGAGGATGCTAGTAATCTACCACTCGACATGCTAGAATATTATAAGGGAGTGCTGTGCCTTTAAGGGAAGTGGGTACTCACAGGGGTGGTAGGTGGATGTAGTGCTTACTTTAGTTAGCGAGTGCTTACTTAGAAGAGAGGTTTTGAGAACAAGTGCTAGGCTTATAATAAAGCGAGTAGACTGATTATTATAAGAATAGAGCTTTCTTAAGGGAAAATTTGAAGAGCAGACTTGGCGGAGCCACAAAATGTTTAACCTTGTTTAACCGGTGCTGCGCTATGCGCACAAACGCAGATTTTAAACAGGGAACTTCAAAAGGGCTAGAAATGGTCCAAAACAACCAATTACTACAAGCTCTTGTGCTGAGGTCACTCCTTCAGGGACTGATAAGCTGCTCAGGGTTTCCCACTCCCACTGGTGAGCAAAGAAACTTCCTTCTATCCAAGTAAGGCAATGGACAACACAGGAACTACACCACAGCCCAAAATACAGCAAAGCCTGTATACTGGTCTAAACTAGTCGAGGAGAGGCGGGAAAACAAGGATTTTTTTTGTTTGTTTTTGAGATAGAAAGCACACAGAAATACATGAAACAGTAATAAATCAGTTACACAGGCTAGCACACTTAGTGGGCAGCCTCAACAGTTAAATTTAACAAACAAACAACTTTCGACCAATTCTCGACTAAATGAAACTTTAAGTGCAGATAATATAATGCAACAAACAGTTAAGTTTATATACTGTTTATATACTGTTACATAGTGTGTATTCTAAAACAGTTAAATTATTTAAACAAAAAACAACTTTTTAAAAGTGCAGGCAGTCTAAGTACAATATGTGAAAAAACAAGCTTTCAAATCACAATCAATGCTGGAAAAATCTGAGTTTAGGCGGAAAACAGTTAAGTACAGCAAGAAAGTACAGAAAACGGATATTTAATCACTCCAAAGTCTCCCTTCTAAGCGAAAAGGCTTGTATCAGTTTAAGGCTTTCTAGTGCTACCCAGTAGATTAGTTACAGGAAAGATGGGAAACCAGCGCAGATGTGGTCTTTTAAACCAGAAATTTGAAAAAGACGGACAAACTGTCCAAATGGTCAATAAACTACAATTTCTGGGCCAAGAACTTCTCCTTTTGTGGTAGACGGGCTACCTCATGCTTACCACTCCCACTGATAAGCTAGTAGGCTTTCCTTCAACACAGAAATGCTTGCAGGACTCAGAAGCTTACCAACAGTCCTGGATACAGCAACTCTATATCTAGACTAGGCTAGTTACAGGAAAGGTGGGAAACCAGCGCAAGTGCAGCTTTTAAACCAGAATGTTGAAAGAGATGGAAAAAAACTGCCCAAATGGCCAATAGCTACAATTTTTGGGCCAGAAACCGCTCCTCTTATGGTAGATAGGTTACCTAATGCTTACCACTCCCACTGATAAGCTAGAAGGCTTCCCTCCAACACAGAAAGGCTTGGGGGGGGCTCAGAAACTTAGAGAGTCCTGGATACAGCAAATCTGTACCTGGACTAGACTAGTTACAAGAAAGGCGGGGAACAAATACAAACACAGGCTTTTAAGCCAGCAAGTTGAAAGATGGAAAACTGCCCAAACAGCCAAATAAACTACAGTTTCTGGGCCAAAACTCACGCTTCCCATGGAGGATAGGCTACCTAGTGCTTACCACTCTCACTGATAAGCTAGAAGGCTTCCCTCCAAGTTCCAGCACAGAAAGGCTTGGGGGCTCAGAAGCTTACTAACAATCCTGGATATAGCAACTCTAAGTGGACTAGGCTAGATATAGGAAAGGTGGAAAACGGGCGCAAGTGCGGCTTTCAAACCAGAAAGTTAAGAGATGGAAAAAAACTACTCAATCAGCCATTAGCTACAATTTCTGGGCCAAGAACCTCTCCTCTCTTGGTAGACAGGCTACCTCATGCTTACCACTCCCACTGATGAGCTAGAAGGCTTTCCTCCAACACAGAAAGGCTTGCGGGGCTCAGAAGCTTACCAACAGTCCTGGATACAGCAACCCTGTATCTGGACTAGACTAGTTGCAGGAAAGGTGGGAAACCAGCGCAAGTGCGGCTTTTAAACCAGGACGTTGAAAGAGATGGAAAAAAAACTACTCTAATGGCCAATAGCTACAATTTTTGGGCCAGGAACCACTCCTCTTGTGGTAGATAGGCTTCCTAATGCTTACCACTCCCACTGATAAGCTAGAAGGCTTCCCTCCAACACAGAAAGGCATGGGGGGCTCAGAAGCTTACAAAGAGTCCTGGATACAGCAAGTCTGTTCCTGAACTAGACTAGTAACAGGAAAGACAAGAAACAAGTGCAAACACAGGCTTTTAAATCAGAACGTTGAAAGAGATGGAAAAGCTTCCCAAGCGACCAGTAAACTATAATTTCTGGGCCAGGAACCACTCCTCTTGTGGTAGATAGGCTTCCTAATGCTTACCACTCCCACTGATAAACTAGGAGGCTTCTGTCCAACACAGAATGGCTTGGGGGGCTCAGAAGCTTACCAACAGTTCTGGATACAGCAAATCTGTACCTGGACTACACTTAGTTATAGGAAAGGCGGGGATCCAAATGCAAAACGGGCTTTTAACCAGAAAGTAGAAGCAGATGGAAAAACTGATCCCATGATAGATAAGCTACCTAGTGCTTACCACTCCTACTGATAAGCTAGAAGGCTTCCCTCCAACACAGAAAGGCTTGGAGGGCTCAGAAGCTTACCAACAGTCCTGGATACAGCAAGACTGTATCTCGACTTGACTAGTTACAGGAAAGGCAGGAAACAAGCTTAGAATTTTTTTTTTTTAATACAGAAAAGCAGTTAAAGCAGCAGTAAATACAATTCAAATTGCAGTGCAGGCCAGCACACCAGAGTGTGTAGCAACACTACAGCAAATACAGCTCAAATAAATGCAATAAAATTAACAAATGACTAAAAAACAAGTGCAGAAGGCAGTAAATTAGAAGGCTACTAACAAGCAATAATAAGTGCAGAGTAAGAGCGACTGAACAGATAACAGTATACAGAAGAACAACTAAGACAGTTACAGTAAGAGCAGCTGAATAAAATATGTATATTTATATTTTTTTGAGGGAGGGAACAGAGCAGGATTAAGAGACTACAGGGGTTGTCCTTCCCAAATGCTCTCTTTGTACACAATAGGAGTGCCTGAAATCAGAATATGATCTCACTGCACTCAGTTGAGTGAGCAAATGAGATGGGCCCAGGAGTATCCAAATACAAATCTACAAGAGGGGCAGGCAATTTCAAAGCCCCCAGTAACTGCAGAGAGACAGCAACAACTTCAATTGAGTTAATATTCAGTGAAAAACAAATAAATAAATTAAATACAGTACTATATGAAAAAGAGCAGATAAAAGTGTACTTAAATTCTCTTATACGTCCAATTGATTTCAGGTAGATGTTAGCCGGCCATTATACCAAGGCCAACTCCAACCCCATAAGTAAGTACTAAGCTAGCTCCCTTTTGGAGCCATTTTAAGCATAGCAGATTTCCCTTTCACAAGTGAGAATTAGATCCTGTACCTTGTGACTGTGAGGAAAGCACCTTAATCATTATTTTGTAGTAGTTTCATCAAGTAGTTTTGTCCATAAGTGCGTTTTCTTTTTTTTGCCTTCCTCCAGCTTTTTACAGTTCCTACAGCTGTAATTGTGTGTATATTTTGTATTGTATAATATTTTACATTTAATGCCTGTAGACCATAACCGGTTTCAAGTTAATGCATTCAGCCTAACAAGTTGAACTGCCCTTAATGTTCCTCAAAGGTGCCAAGACTGTTAGAAAATTTGTTGAACGTAGCTCTCATGTCCAGTCTGACAGTTTATATGACTATGCTCAACACCCTAACACCCAGAAATAACTGGCATCGTTGTCAGGTCTGTTCTGCCAACTGATCTGAGTGTGCTCTATAGTTTTTGGCTTTCTGAAGAAATTGTCATATCTTACCCCCCCCAACACACACACACACACACACACACACACACACACACACACACACTATTGTACTTGTCATCTTTTGAGAGTCCCTTTTTAGGAAGTTGTGGGTTTTCCTAACCCTGAAACATTTAAATTTTGACCTTGCATTCTTTTGCTTTGCATTATAATCAAAGTTTGCAGAGTCTGTCCCTGACATATGAGGGTCACATTTTAAGCTTTTTAAAGAGTAATCTGAAATGTTTTCATCATATTTGTGACTTCTTATTTATGTCCGCGCAGACTCAGTTTATTTGTACAATTTGATTGCAGCCTTTCATTTCTGTTCATGGAGTAATCAGTGAAATATTTATTCATCACAATTTCTTGTTGAAAAATTGAATTAGGGATCCAAGGATCTGTTTGCCTACCTAGCAGTGGTTCAGGGTGCTTTTTTTTGGATTGTGGGTTTGCTTTGCTCCCTTTTTTTTTGGTTATTAATAACTTTGGGAATCACCTATGCTGACTGTGGCAAGCAATGGAGTTTTGATAAATGTGGCTTTGAAATAATGAGGGCCATTATTAAGAACAATGAGGTAGAAATTAAGGGAGAAGCAAGTATCATAAACTATTGAACAATTTAGAAAGCAAAAATGCTTGGGTTAAAAAAAGGAAGCTAAATAAGATAGAGAGACTTAAAATGAATATAAAGCTAAGAAACAATATCCCAAAACCCAAATTGGGCTAGTTAGAAATTAAATTTATATGTTAAATCACTATGGGAAAAACTAAAATTGATATTTTGATAATGAACTACCTGTGAATGATGATGATGCTGCATTTTTCCACCTTTAAAGGGTCGTCAGAGAGACTCATGCATAGGGGACCTGTCAGTTACAGTTCAAAAACTACAACCAGAAACTTAATTGAAAACTGTGGTCACAAATACAGTTACAATGATTTTAATATTTATAATTACACAGATGTTTTAATAAATGTTAGTTCATTTTTTGCTATTGGCAAAAAGGTTTTTTTTTATACCAGAAAAAGACAAATATTTTAAACTATTAATTGATTTTAATTTATTTATTTTATTAGGAAGAAAAAATATATTATTTTTTAAAAAAAATGATGTGAATGCTAACAATGGAACTCAGCTAAGAAATTTTGAATTGAGCTTGGAACATGAGAAAAAAAAAAAACTCTGTTTATCATAAAAAAAAATTTAATCAAATTTAACACACTCTGAACAAAGGATTTTAAGTAGAACTACACATATAAAATGTTTGACATTTTAAAATGACATACAAAAATATACTAATATCCTTGAATGAAATTAATTAACATTGCTTACAAATATTATGTTTATAATTTTAATTTATTAATTGGAGGAGTTAGTTATTGACATGATTTATTTTAAATATTTACATGTTGACAAACCAATCCATATATCCATATTTGGGATACCAAAGGCATAAAATGATTTTGACAACAATGTTATTTTAAAAGATTCTTGGCATTTCTTAAAAAAATTAAAAAAACCACCACTGGCAAATGAACAAGAGGTTTTTGTATCTTAGATGTGTGATTTATTCACAAGTAAAGAACAATTTCATTTTCTTTCACATTGTGCTCCCACACACCAACATTATTATTATGTCATTTTGGGAGAATAAGTTTGTTCTAAATTCACAAGTAGTTTGTTGAAATCAAATGACTTTGCATCAGGTATTATTACCACATATGACAGGCTTGCAGGCACAAACAAAAAGCTGTGTTATTTAAATGTGGTGCTTGTAGTTACTGTTCATATTTGATTACTGGAGAACTATCAAATTTACAACACAACAAAAAGCTGGTGTGTTTAAATGTGTGGTGCTTGTAGTTACTGTTCATATTTGATTACTGGAGAAACTATCAATTTACTCCGCCTTTAATATCAATGTATTAAATGTATTATATGTATTATATACATTATATATATATGTTATATGATCAATTTACTCTGGAGTCACTGTAATTGAATTTTAAAGTTTTTTAATTATGTATTCATTAAATGCATGGGTTGTGTTTTTTTTTGGATTGATTGAAAAGATTGAGTATATATAAATGGTTTTAATAATGTGTATGTACTCTATCTGTTTGCCTACCTAGCAGTGGTTCAGGGTGCTTTGTTTGGATTACTGGTTTGGCTTGCATCCTCCGTTTTTTGGTTATCTGATGAGAAGAGGTCTATCTTTAGTAACTCTCTTGGCTTGTGCATCAGTTGTTTAGGATCAGTCAGCAGATAAGTTTCTTAAGCAGCAAGCTGCACTTCTCTATCCCACAATGTTCCTCAGAACCACATCTCTGTAGTTCTTTTCTGCACAAAAAGCTGTCAGTTATGAAAGAAATGACTTAAGGCTGCCTTTCAATCTCCGATTCAGTTTTTCAATTAGGAGGTCTGTAATTACCAAATGTATTTGAGAATTACAAGTATAATACTGACTTTCATTACCTGCATTGTAAAATACTGCGCTATGGTACTATTTTTCTCACCCACACCTTTAGTGCAAATTTTCAATCTTTTCTCCAACTACAGGAATACTACCCTCTAATTTTAAGCATGCTTTTATCATACCCTTCTAAGGTTTCTTAGCCCAAAACTATTTCAGACTTTAGACCAGTTGCTAAAAATCTGCTTAACATAGAGGACTGTGATTGGGTCTCCAATCATAATCGACTTGTAATATATGGAACACCATGATTACATTCAAAAAACAGTTAAGTAATATCTTGGTTAAGCACTAGTAACCTAACCTTAACACTTCAGAGGATTATTAAGTACCCCCAAGCATTGTTGAAATCTGGTCTGCACTAAATGCACGCAGCGCTAACCAGAAAACCGCAGCAGGTAGAAACAGCTTTGTTTCAACTCCTATTTCTACCTGCTGTCTGCTAAATGACACTGGGGTTTTTAAATTAAACAGCTTCCCTTACACGGGGACTACATATGGACGTCAGCCACTTCCCCACTGCTTTTGACTACTCTGTAGTGCATGGAGAAGATACATATTCATGTAGTACAAAGAATTATGATCAGATCTCTGATCATAACAAAAAGTATGCATCATCAACATGGATTCACCTCATTAACTTTGCTCTCAAGGTGAATGTCTTGGCATCCATGTCTCACTAACAAATGTTAGTTAGGATCTGTATTTTAAGTTTGAGACATGAATGCCAAAAAATTCTGTTTGAGAGCTAAGAAGAGCTGAATCTTGGCGTCCATTTTGAGAATGCTTAATGAAGGTTATGATTAGTGAGACCTGAGCATAATTCTTTGTAGTGCTTGGAGGTATATCGCCTCCATGTAATACCAGTTACAGAAAGTTTAGGAGCATGTAATGTTTTACTGGTTTTGAAAGCCAGTAAATGCTTAATGCCGGTAAATGGCAGGCAAATCTACATGTCCCTCTGAGGAAACAATAGCTTTAAAAGCTGTTAGACACTATATGTCATATGTTTTCTTTATAGAGTGGCAGAGTGAAATGTTAAAATTTTTCTCTGCCCCTTCCAAGTGACCCCATCCATCCCCAGATCTGCCAGGTCGTCTTTCTACCCCTGAACTTTCTCTGATTCAGATTTAGGGCTTTTGTGGATATGGACATCAGAGTGGTCATGCCAACAACTGCTTCTGTGTTTTATTTAATGACCTACCATTGCTTCTCCCTCCCTTGTGTTGGTCATCTATTCTGTCCAAGGGCTTTTCTACTCTCTTTGGACCACACCTGACTTCATCTCAACAAATGCCCATCCTTCTCTGCCAGTACATCAGATGGGCCATGATTAGGGCTGTCACTCCAGCCACAGCTTTGGCTTATCTAACAGTTGGCAAAGTTGTTTTACCTTCTGCCACTGTTCTTTGCCAGACTGGCACTGCTCCTTGTTAATCCTGCCTTGTGTGAGACCTGATCTTAGCAGTAGTAAGGGGTGCTTAAGAATAGTTTGTTAATCACCTTTCTGAACTCTGACCAAAATATAGTACACAACTGCTGTCTTCTCATTAACCTCAGAAATTTACTCTAATATGGAGAAAGGTTTGCTAATAGGCTATCTTTCTGGACTAAAAAGAGCACCTTCGAAACTATCCTTCCCTTTCAACTTTGCTCAGACTTGCAGATTATGGATTATCCCTGGAATAATTTCATGGTTTAACAGTTAATTTTCAAATAGATCTTTCCATATCATTGGCCACAGTTCCCCTTCTGCAATAGGGTATCTTTCCAAGGAGGTCCATTGCCTTTTTTACTTTACATATAGTCTTCTTTTGGATGTACTACAGCTTAACATAACCGTGTATACAGATGATGTCCTTACTGCTGCTTATAAGTCAGCACAGCAGGCTGTAGCTAGGTTTTAACATGACAACATCTTATTAATTACCTCTACTAAGAAATCTACAGTTATGATGTGTAGGACTGCAAAAAAGGCTAGCTAAAGCATGCACACCTCTTAGCATCCCTTGTGGGTACTTCCTTATATATCCATCACAACAAATATGCCTGGGGGGGGGGTACTCTTAGATAATTCTCTTACTTTTCACGATCACATTGAGTTAACCACTGTGAAAATTCTTAAAACAATTGATATTTCAAGCCTACTTATGCCTGAAGCTTGGTGTCCAGTTGTCATCAGTGTTTTAATCCCAAGACTTCATTATGCATTAGCTATCATGCCCCACCCCCATTGTAATGAAATGCTACAATAAAAACTACTGAAAACAAAAATTCAAAGATTCTGCAACTTAGACAAGTCTGCTGAAGACCATTGCATTTCCTTTCAGAGCACAATATGGTTCCATATTAATACCAGGGCCACCTGTATCTTTCACAGGCCACATATCTCTCGCATGCTTAACTTTAAACTGCTTAATGGCATGTGCTGCCCTTCTGTAGCAAGCAAGCGTTCACTTCATGAACCCACTTGTTCCATTAGATTCAGCACTTCTGTCAAACCAACTAGACCTCATTTCTCTCTTGCTATTCATGAAAGATCTTTTTTGCAACTTGCAACTGTTTCTTTGAGCAAGCTGCCCAGTGAAATAAGAGTTTTTGACAGTCTCACTTTGAGAGAAAAAATAAAGGAGTACCTGACTGTAAAATACAGATGTGCTCGTTTCAAGGATCTGTGTTACTACAGTACTCATTATGCTTCAAGAACAAATAAACCACTTCTCTTCATCTACAACTCACTTCCCCTTGATTTTTCTTTAGCAAATAATTTGCTTTAACAGTCAACTGTTACTGTTTATTGACTTTTTTTACATATTTGTAATTTTCAAACTTTCAATAATTATTTTATGTTAATACTATACTGTAGAAACTGTGTATGTTTCCTAAATATTTTCATTGTGATTAATTTATGTAATTACTTCTGTTTGTCCACAGTATTTTATTCTTGCTTCTTGATTTAGCTGACATATGGCCCCTGCAGTGGCAGAAAGGGTCTTACACCAGCCCATTCACCTGGTAAATTAACAAATAAAGTAAATAAATCCATCCTTTTTTCTTAACTAGTTCTTGCATTTCCGAAGGCAGTTCCTCTATGTTCCTGTTTGGTCAATTTTTTTCCCTCCTGATCCATTAGGCATGGGTCTACCATTTCCTTATGGTGAAGACTTCTTTTTCATCTGAATGTGCCTCTGGCAGGCAAATCTCACCTGCTAAGAGGCACGATAAGTGTTTTTAATGTCTGGGACTTCTGTGTGACCTGCCAGTGCTTCATCAATGGCTGACTGAACAGTGCCACTAAGTGCCATGAAAGGAAGATGTTGGAGATCTTTTACCAGAGCTTTTACCAGAAAGGCTCATCCATCAGACTGCTACTTACTTTTGCTGAAGGAAAGGTTTGTTGTTATGTTATATTTTTTGTCTTTCTGTATTGTCTTTTTATTTTACTGTATGTAGTTTGTTTTTTTTTTGTGTTTTGCTTGCATTCTGTTTAACAGCATATTAAAACTTCAAAAGAAAGAGACCACAGCTCTCTCTTCTCTGCAGAATTTTTTTTTTTCCCCCCTCCCACCCATTGTCTTGTTGTCTACCACTGTCTTTCTAGTAGTCTCCCTATGCCGCCTCTTATGTTAATCTGACCATCTATCTCTCTCTCTTTACTTTCACTGGCTCACAAACCAAACAAAAAAACCATCCATTTTGAAATATTACCCTTTAATTTTATAAAACATCATTTCATAGTATATAGTACCAAAAATACAAAAAATACAAAAGTTTTCACCCTTTTTTGTTGTGTTTTCTTGTTTAAAATAGTAACCTAACACTAACTAAAACTTAACTTTTTAAACTTTCTTACCTACTTTCTCCCTACTTCTCTTCTCTAGCACACCATGCAGTGCATTCTTTCAATCTTTCTTTTATTTCTAATTTTTACCCTAAAACTCTTCTCTACTAATAAAGATCATCTCTACTTGACTAAGTAGAGACTTTTCTTTGCTCCTACCTTACTTGCCTTCCACTTTATACAGTATTTTATTTTCTTCACTTATTAAAGACCCTTCCCCCAAAAGGCATTTCACCCCTCACTCCCGTTCGGAATCTCTTTTTTTTTTTTTTCCTCTTTTCTGTCTTTCCCTTAGTTGCTTCTTGTCCTCTCTAGCTGAGTGTTGTCTCCTGCTCTATTGAGGAACTCTACAATTGCCTCATGCAACCACACAACTCAATGTCTCCTACCAACACCAACCAACCCCACAATACACAACATGCACATATGGAGGCCTACTAGCCAAAAAAGCTTAGGAGGTCTTCTGGAAGGACCAGGAGACCAGGTTACCACACACACACTATACCACAACCCAGTATAGTACCACACACACCCACCAAATCATACACATAAACCTCACAAAGACATAAACACAAAAAATCAAAAAGGCCAAAAAAGCAGAACCCACCCAAACAGCACACAACAACAAACAACACCCAAGACACACAGACACACACAACCCAAACAAGTACCACCAACACCAACAGAACACAGACAGCCCAGTCACACACACAAACAGTCACACACACCATGCCACAGACTCACAAAGTCACACACACTGGCGCACACCAGTACGTCCTGACACCACTGAGCACACAGAAGGTCAAGGCGCCGGTCTGAAGCAGGTATACGCATTACAAAAGTCTGTCTCTTCAGCAGGTACACCACAGTAGGTCTCACTCATTGACTCTACATGAACTCCAGCAATTGTCCCTGACCTGTGTAAAAGACTGCATGAGGATTCCTGACCTTGAGAAGAGTGATACCTACCTTGAGGGTGATGACCTGATCCAGGCTTAGATGACAGAGACCTTGACAGGCATGATCCTCTTAAACAAAGAATTGAATTGGCTTAAACTCTGGTGTCATTCAAGTCATCAAATTTCTGGTCTCCTGGTGTGTCATTCAAAGCCTGCCAAAGGATGCTGGATGGGACGGCCTGACTGGACACCCTGGCTGCTGGCAGTAAGGCAAGGCCCTGGGCCTTGGCTGCCCCTTAGGCAAGACCAAAGCAAAACCTTAAGGCAAAGGCTCAACAAAAAAATTTTTTAAGGGGCTCAAAAAGGAAAAAAAAAAAACTAAAATGCAAAAAGTCGGAAAAAAACTAAGGGTATGGATGCTCATGCCCAGCCAAGTCTCCTCAGAATGGACGGGCCCTTCTCAGCATCAGTGCACATCGATGTTCCCTCTCTGTGCTTTACTTCCTGGTCCCCAATTAGAGCACCCCACTACTAGGGGTATCCACCTCTTTCAAAGCTAGGCCCCCAAAAGGAGACACTATCGGCATCAGGGGGCACCTGCCACTGCACAAACCACAATTCCTCAAGACTGGTGCTCTGCAAATTGTAGCAATCGGCACTCATCCAGGTGCAATACTCTACAGGTCAGGTGCCCAAAACCAAACACCAGACTCCTGGGTGTGTCCTCACAAACCACTAGACTAGACATGGCCATCAAATACAATTACAATGGCCCAAAACTCATCCCCAAACACCTAGCCCAAAATAACTCTTAATCCCTAAACAGAACACCACAAAACCTAGTCACTAGTCCAAACACTCCAAGCCCAAAGAATGTGGAATTCATAAACTCAAATGATATGGAACAACAAGCATGGATCAAGACAGAGGTCAACAACACGATGTATCACATCACACGAAAATGGGAGCACAATGTTCAACACCGGAAGTATAAGAACCACCCCACCTGAAATAAATCACCTGATCAAGCTAACACCCCCTCCTTTCCCCACCTGAAATGAAAGCCCACACCGATGAAAACCAGGCTAGTACTCAATTAACTGAGCCACTGCCCAACTAAGATGGTGAGGCAAGGTGGCTTGCCGGCTGAAAACAAACAACAAGCAAGCAAATCACTCTTTGTATCTTTGCACCAGCCCAAGCTGCTGCAGGGGGACCAGGCAAACCAAAGCAAAACAAAAGAAAGGAATAAAAGAAGGAAAAGACTAAAAAAAAGAAAAAAAGAAGAGACAAACTAAAACAAAAAACTAAAAGCTCTCAGAAAATAATCCAAAAAAAAAAAAAGCTAAAGATAAAAAAGATAAGAAAAAAATAAAAAGAAAATAAGACAAAACTTAGAAAAGCTCAAGAAACAAAAAAAAAGACAAGAAGAAAAAAAAATACATAAGACAAAAATATGCTACTTTATGAACCAAGATGATGTTAGAACAGAAACCTCCAACATGCAAAAGAACAAAAATCCCCCAGTCCCCAAGAGATATGCAAACTACTGGCCCACAAACATGCCCCAAACTCTCAACGCCCAGCAAAGACCAAACAAAAAGCCAACATCCATGGGACCTGATAATGTCCCGGCCCCCGCTGCCAATGCTCCACTAGCACACTGAGCTCTCCAAACAGCTAACTACAGCTGTTTAATCATAGTCTAGTACTCACATACGCACTCCCCAGAGCTAACGAGGATCATTAATCCCACAGCTAGGACACCTGTGCAAACCCCAGTCCCAATGGATGCAGTGGTTGCAAACACACACCAAAGCCCTTTGGACCCCACCTTGGAAAAGGCCCTAATAGAATTCACCTGAATTTATCTCATCCAAGCTCTTGACAAGCCTCCATCCCAGTTTCATCAAAGGAGGATCTTGATTGCCCTCAAAAAAACCAAGCCATGGAGAAGGCAGTCACAAAGATCCATCCCAGTTTCGCTTTGTCAAGGTTCCTTTATACCCACTCGGTGCCATTGAAATGTTTTAATCCAATCAGCACCCAAGCAAACCATCATCAAGGGTTGCTGAAGCCTACCTCGACAAGACCGGCAAGGAACTGACCAGTTGCTGGCGCCATGTCCACTCAAATGATGGCATGCAACATGTGTGAAAGCCTGTGGCAAGTGGGGTACCTCTTGTTTCAGTCCTGGGTGCAGTACAGGGCTGCTTCTCAGGTGTGCAATTGCAATGACAGATCTCAGTGGTTGTAGCACAGGGCATAGCTGGTCCTCAAGTTTGCTGCCATAGAGAGGGGTACTCTATGAAGACAATGGAAGGTGCCAGAGCCACAGAAACAGATAACTGCCAAAAATGCTCCATAGTAGCAAGCATGAAGAAAAATGGAAGAACCCCTAGCTACCAAATAGGTGGCAATCCACTACAGAAAGAAAGAAGTATAGCCTAAAAAACTGGGTTGTTGATAGTGAAAAAACAGGTGGCACCCATGTAGCTAAAGTAGTTAGGAAGACCTTCACTAGTGCCCAAATTATCAGAACAGTTCTCATCTAGGAATCAAGGCAGGTCATAGCTCTCATCCCATCATCATCAATCATCTACCAATGATCTACACATACAGATAAGGGTTAGGAAGGACTCGACACTTGCCCACACTGGAGAGGCCACAAACAACAGATCGCAATCATCTCAGGTACTCATCATCCATCAGACCAATGATTGAGTACAAATCAAAGTCTCTCTACCAACAGCTTATCACTGCGAGCCGACACTTGCCCTAACATACAAGGCCAAGAAAAGCAGCTCAATTCAGTCGCTACCTCAAAATGTCCTCCCCCTGAAAGCCTAAATTAAGAAGCCATCTCATATTAATAGACCGCCGCTCTATGCGGGAGGGATGAATTCCTAAAATCACCCAAGAATCTAGATGCTGGAATAAACCCTCGGTCACCCAGCCAGAGCCTGGAGCTGTGGAACTTAATGAGGCGACACCAAAGACTGGACAGATGGAGAAATAACTCCCAGGCTTATGAGAAAGAGAGACCTCCCAAAGGATACAGCTCCTCGGTAAAATGGAGGTGGAGAAAGCACAGCTGGGCAGAAGAGGAAACCAGATGCAATCCCCATAAATGGCAGATGGAAACAGCCCGGTAGATACCTCACATGGAGATATTACTTTCTGTGAAGGCTTTTGGTTAGGCCAAACAGTAGACTGCACCCCCATTATTTTACTTCTACTAATTCTTCATGCAGACACAAGGAGCAGCCCTTTCAGTTGCATTGTGCAAAGAAAATACCTGTATATTTAAGGGCTCTAGATTATAACAGCAAACGCTTAAAAAAGCGAACACTGTATAATCGATCCAAAAAGAACGCAAACACAAAATTCCCAGGGGAAAAAAATCACTGATCTGTAAAAAAAAAAAAAAAAAAAAAAAACATAAAGTGGGGGGCTTCAGAAGCTGCTTGAATTACTCCTTCCGTCTGCTATCTGTGTTTTGATATCCTGTGTACTGGTGAGCAGGTTATTGCTGGCATCCCTTGTGAAGGGTGCCTTACTACCTTTACTTTTCTGTCTTTGCCTTGCAACCTGATGTTTTATTTGTACTATCTACTGAGTCACTTTCCAGTGGTAAGAGTGCCTCTGATGCCTTTTCTTTGCTATTGCAACTCTTCTCTTACCCTTTTTGATATCCAACCAGAATTCCTTCTTAGCTTGGTCCATATTTTCTGTCTCCCATTTTTTTCCTGCACTATTTTTGTTTGAGTTCTTGGACTTCTGCATTCTACCACCAGCCTTCCTCTTGCTTTCATAACTGGCTCGGTCACATATCTGTCTTTAGACTTGTTGTTTTAAGGCATGCTGCTCTTCATTCTGAGGTGCTAGAGCCCTGAGTAATTCCTTGAACTTTTGTGCTTTCTCTCCATTCAACTTCCAGTTCTTCATCCTAGTCACTGTTGACCACTGCTTGATAGTTGATTGTGGCAGCTAGTAATTTATGCTACGGGTGGCCTGTTTCAGTGGGAATGACTTTGTAATCACTAATTTTACCCCATTGCCCTTTCCTTACTAATAGGAAGTCTACCTGAGTTGCATGTTGACCACTCCTGTATGTGATCTTGTGACTGCCTTTCTTGCTGAACCATGTGTTGGTCACCATCAAGCTGTATGCCCGACAGAATTCTAGAATGGTCTCTCCTTCATTCCTGTTGCCCCACCCATGTGGACCCAGACATATTGCATATGTTACATTATATATGTAACAGAAGAAGAATGCTCTAAATCCAAAGTGGAAGCAAATCCTGCTGTGGAACACCAGTCCAGTTGCTTATTTGTGCTGTCATAAAATTAACAGTCTGACCCTTACAGTTTTCTTGTGACAGCAGAAAATATCAGATTTTCTCTGTGCACTCTAATACCGCTACTATTTTTCAAAATAGCTCTTCTTGAAAAGCCGCATATTCAGCCAGCCTTGTTTTCATTTCATCCTCTGTTTTTGCAGTTTATCATCCGGCATCTACGTTTGATTTTTTTCAAGTTCTCTCACTTAAGAGGGTGCTTAAAAGACTTTGGATATGGAAGTGTCCGAATGATGTAGTGCTTCGGATTCCATCTGTCAAGACATAATAGCTTTGTTTGATTATACTGGCTGTGAAATTCTGTCCTTACTTACTAAACACAGTTCTGTGATTATTTTCACTTTGTTAGAAGAAATCAATACCTTAAAAATTTCAATCAACAAAGATCTTATTTTCGAATCTTATAAATTCATGTATGAGAATATCTTCACTAAAGGTGATGCCATTCGTGAAAGCATTATTAAACATAACTCTAAGAAACTTAGCAGAGACCGAATTTTTGTTTGTCCTAAACCAAAGGTTTAGTCTGAAATCAGAGCTGAAGTGCAACATTCAACTGATGAAGTCACTAACAAGACAGGTTGTCATGGTGATGGTCTATTTTTGACAAGTTCCTTTTTTTTGGAGGAGCAACCTGTGAGAAGGTTGAAAAAGTTGGCCAACAGGAATGCCCAAAGGAAGGGAAAACCACAGAACTGTCATCAGAATTATTTGAACAACATGAAATGTTAAGAGTGCTTTTGTTTTCGTGAAGGCGATTTCACTGGGGATAACATCTGATGTGAAGTTGTTAAATCTTGCCGTTTATTCTCACTGATGGGTT
Source organism: Protopterus annectens (assembly GCF_019279795.1). Taxonomy (NCBI): domain Eukaryota; kingdom Metazoa; phylum Chordata; order Ceratodontiformes; family Protopteridae; genus Protopterus; species Protopterus annectens. Next base: position 164,548,104 of record NC_056743.1, on the reverse strand, counting down.
CGGAGCCGATCCTCGGCTCCGACACGGCTGATAGCAAAGCTTAAGGTTTGCCAGTAGCTCAAGACCAAGCCCCTTATCCCACAACGCACTGCTGGAATTACCTCAGATCTAGTTTGCCGCAGCAAGAGAGGTCTCTGTAATCCAGCTAGCTTGGACCATTTGTGATAGAAAAACAGCAAGTTCTTATAAAAAAAAAATCTTTCTTTTTGTTTTAGAGGATAGTTGTGTATTAGTGTTTAAATATTTGATGATAGTTTCTATAGTTCTGGATAGATAGTGCCCTGTTGGCTAGTTAGTTTGTGTGGGCCTTTAGCCCTATTTAGATTTATTAATCTTTTTAGTCAGGGTTTTCTCTGGACTTCTTTAGCCCTGTATTTGTAAACTATAATTGTTTTAGATAGTGCCCGGATTGGGCTTACTTTGTGGGTCTTTACAAGTAGTAAAGATTTAATGTCTTAAGTTTTTGCAGTATACTAGTTTGTTTTACCTTAACTATGTCTGATGACAAGGAAAAATCCCATCCTAAATCGGGATTCAAGAAATGCCCTGAATGTGGGCAGAAAATGTCCGTCACTGATGGACACATTCAATGTGTCTACTGTCTGGGGGCTAAACACCTCCAAGACGCTTGCAGCATTTGCCATTCCTTTTCTTCAAGAGTCCTCTTGGAGAGACGGAGAAAGCTAATAGACAGGGGTTTGCTACAGCAATCTTTTTCTGAGGTGTTGGGTAGCCATGAAGGTACTAGCACATCCTCCAAATCCTCAAAATCTAAATCTTCAGACAAAGTGGCAAAAAAGACAAAAATTTCAGGAGGGGGGGGGGGTCATCGGTTCCACAGACCTCAGAACCGAGTGTACCTTTGATTCGGAGCCAGCAGCTGTCAGTATTGGAGCAGGTCTCTGAAATTCCTTCTCTTCTGCTCCAGTCAGCACCTTCGGTGCATTCTGCTAAGTCTTCAGTCAGCCTTTCAGATTTGGACATGGATCGGCTAGTGCAGAAGCTTTTACAGGCACCAGGACTTGCCAAATGGTTGTCGGCCCCGACCAGCTTGTTGGTGCCGAAGACCATGGAACCAGATTTGTCCGCTCCTCCGAGCCGTACTAGACTCTTGGAGCCGAAGGAAACTGAACCGATGATTGTCGAACCCTTGGAGCTGATACCCGCACCGGTGTTATCGGCTCCATCTACTCGGATGTCATCGGTGCTGACCGAGGACTCTAGGATCCAACGCTCTCCTATCCGGTCTGGGGAGGATAGTCGAACCGATTTATCGGTGCCAATTCTTCGTCTCGGGGCTTTGGCTTGGATGAGCTCTGCCCCTACCTCTGGCTCTGAGCCCAGGTTTTCGATGCGGGAGGATCGGACGGTACTCTGTGGTCCATCCGCTCCTTCTCGTCAGAGCCATGGTGCCTTCGATGCTATGAGGAGAGTTTTGTCTCCAAAGACAATGTCAGCATCGGTTCAACCTTCCCTCTCCCCTCAAGCTCCTGTGTCTGCTTCTTCATCTACCAGTCCCTGTAAGCGTAGCGACTCCGAGCCTCAAGTACCCCCACAAGGTGTCCCCTGCTCTTCTGAGACCTCTCCAGATCCCCCCACTGAGTAGATGCCCAGGAAAAGACTGTGCAAGAGGAGGCACTTAGACTCCCCACAGGAGTCTTTGACATCTGACACGGATTTGGATGAGTCAGAAGGGTCCCCTCAATCCCCCTCTGAGGATATCTCCTTTGCAGAGATACTAGAAATCCTTAGTCAGAGGGGTGATTGGCAGTCCAAGACCCCTACTGAGGACGATTCCGTGCTCTTGAAGGCTTTTGGGTCTCAACCTTCCATTTCTTGGGTGTCTCCGCCTTACGATGAGCTCATGGAATTGATCTCTTGTAAGGTGTGGGGGTCACCGGAGTCCATGGAACCTGTTCCTCGTAAGCCCAATAAATTAATGTCTGCCCCAGTGGACAAGCCATTTTTGACAAAGGGAGTGCCTGTTGATGCCATGGTGGTAGCTGCATGCACCAAAAAGGAAGTGTCTGAGACATCCACATCTATCCATACTCCTAACAGAGATTCTAGGGTCATGGATAGATATGGGAAACACATGTTTAGTTCAGCGACTTTTTCTCTGCGATCACTGAACTACTTGACCCACTTTACAAGACTACAAAGAGATCTCCTAAAAGAGCTAGGAGATACTCTCCAGGGTACGGTAGCTGCAGGGGTGGCTGACAAAGTCAATGCCCAGCTCACTACCCTAAACTCAGTGGTTAACTCATCCATGCATCTCATATCCTACGCAGCTGATGGTTCGAGTAGAGCCATTAGTTCGGGCATTGCTCTTTGAAGACAAGCCTGGATGCGTCTCTGTTCCTGTGTGGAACCCTTTACGTTTTCCTTTATTAACACCCCATTCGATGGCTCATCACTATTTGGGCCCAAAGTTAAGGAAACTTTAACCAGGTGTGAGCAGGAAGGCAAGACCTTATCTGCTGTTGGAGTCCGTTTTTTTACCCCTATTCAGCCCTACACCAAGGGCCCTAAGGGAGGGAAAATGTGGTTCTGAAAAGCACAGGAAGCCTTTCAGGATATACGTGGAGAAAACCCCTCTAGAGGCAGAGACTAACAAGATGCCACCCCCGTGGTAGAGGGGGTCTGCAGCAGTAGGGTATTCACCGGTCAACCCTACCAACTCCCCTGAAAGGGGGCCCGACTACTCGGCTCTGGAGGCAGTCTGGGTCGCTTGTCATTGTACCCAGAAGCATACATGGGTACAAGACATCATTTCCAGAGGGTATTTCATACCGTTCTCTTCCCCTCCCATTCCTGTAAAGAGAATCCCAGATGTTCCACCCAATCTCAGGGAACAAGCAATTGTAGAGGTCCACAGATTGCCAGAAAAAGAGTCCTCCAACCAGTCCCAGCAGACCAGCTGGATTCGGAACTTACTCAAGATTCTTTTTGGTCCCAAAGAAAACGGGGGACTGGAGACCTATCTTGGACCTCAGCAGACTCAACCAGTTTGTAAAGAAAGAGAAGTTCCGAATGGTCACGCTTCAGTCCATTCTTCCCTTCCTTGGGAAAGGCGATTGGATGTGCTCCATAGATCTCAAGGACGCGTACTATCACATAAAGATGAACAGATGCTCCAGAGATCATCTGCGTTTCCAGCTGGGAGCCAATCATTACCAGTTTCGAGCCCTGCCCTTTGGTCTCACTACAGCCCCCAGAGTGTTCACCAAATGCATGGCAGTGGTCACGGCTCACCTGAGACTTCTAGGATTCCAGGTGTTTCCGTACGTAGATGATTGGCTCCTCACTGCTACCACCAGGCATCAATTGACTCAGGCACCATAATACACTCTGACACTCTGCCATCAATTAGGCATTACAGTCAACTTCGAAAAGTCTGCCTTATCGCCATCGCAGCATACCATTTTTTATAGGAGCAGAGTTAGATACTTTAACTACCACTCTACATCTTCCTATCGAGTCTCACTTCTCCGACAACATGTCAACTCACTGGTGTCAAAGAACAAAGCTACAGTAGCAGAGGTCTTGAAGGTGCTAGGTTTGATGGGGGCAGCAATCCTGGCTATACCACTCGCAAGGATGCATATGTGAATTCATCAATGGCTCCTCTTTGCTCAGTGGTCGTAACAGAACCTACCAATCACCACATGATTCTCATCACGGATTCTTGCAAGAGAGACCTTCGGTGGTGGTTGACCTCTCATGTCACAATCGGAAGACCCTTTGTCGTCGTCCCCCCCCCCAGTAGCCACTGTGACCACGGACACTTGGAATTTAAACCTTATGCTGTCTAAAATCACCCCCCCCCCCTTTGAACCAGCATCTTCTTGTGATCTCCGATATTTATCCTGGGAAAACTATTTTTCTTGTGGCCATTACTTCTGCCCACAGAGTGTCAGAACTTCAAGCATTATCTATCAGATCACCTTACATGATTTTCCATGCTGATAGAGTATCTCTCAGATCAAACCCCTCATTTTTACCTAAAGTCTGTTCTGAATCAAATATCCATCAGGTCATTGATCTGCCAATCTTTTTTCCCAATCACTCTAGCAAATTGGAATACATGCTGCACAAACTTTATGTACACAGACAGCTCAGATTTTATCTTGACAGAACTAAGGATATTAGAAAATCAGATCAACTTTTTGTATCCTTCTCAGAAGCCAGAAAAGGCAATCCAGTGGCTAAAACAACCTTATCTAAATGGTTATCCGATTGTATATCCTTTGTTTATGAGAATGTGAGCATGCCATTAACACACAAACCTAAGGCTCATTCTACCAGAGCCATCTCTATGTCTTCTGCTTTTCAAGCTAAATTGCCCCTTGACAATATTTGCGCTGCAGCCACTTGGTCTAAGCCTCATACCTTTATCACACATTACAAAGTAGGTAAGACTTCAAGGGACAGGTCTTCCTTTGGTTCCACGGTACTGAAGAACATACTTTCATGAGCCACCCAAGACTGAGGGTGCTAGAGAACGCTACCCATCAGTGAGAATAAACGGCGAAATTTAACAACTTCACATAAAGAAGTTATGTACTTACCATAACGTTCCATGTGAGTTGTTTATCTTGCCTTTATTCTCTCGTCCCTCCCTCCTTCCCCCTCCTGGCTGACTGTTGACTTAGAGGCTAGTACCATCCTGGTTATTCAATATTTCTTCTTTCCCTTTGGGAAGTAATAAATAAAAGGGTATGTATATTTACATATACTGTTATTTGCAGCAAATTGCAGCAAACAAGATCTGAGGTAATTCAGTGGTGCATTGTGGGAAAAGGGGCTTGGTCTTGAGCTACTGGCAAACCTTGAGCTTTGCTATCGGCCATGTCGGAGCCGAGGATCGGCTCCGAACCCATCATTGAGAATAAAGGCGAGATAAACAACTCACATGGAACGTTATGGTAAGTACATAACTTCTTTTTTTCCCCCAATTGAACATTATATCAGTTGGTGACTTTTCTATATTTAATTACAGTGATTTTTGTGTAGAAAATATTGAAGTAAATTTATTCAAAAAAGGTTTTTTTTTCTGCTAGCTAGTAGGGAGGATTTAGCCAATAAGCTAGTTGATTTGAAAACATTTACTCATAATTTAAATTTACTTTCGTTTTTTTTGTAATAAGAGTTAATGGTCAGTTAGACCATTTATGAGAGGTCCAGTGCATTTAATCCTGCTGGCAACATGAAAGTAGAAACTTTCAAATTAATGTGTGAAGTAGATTTTAAGAATTTATTGAAAGGTAGATGAAAACAATTATTTTACAACATTACATTTGCAGAAAAATTAGCTTTATTCTCCATTTCTAGGGATAGAAACATTCATGTGATGAAACCTGATAAAGGTGGTGGAATTGTCATTATGAACACCATTAATTATTCATCTAAAATGTTTCGGCTTTTGAATGAATTTTGTTTCTTTAAATGAAATAAACATTGCATGTGCAAATATTAGCTCACTACTGTAAAATGTGCATTATCAAAAGGCTATTTCCACAGATTTATTTCAGTTTTTAAACGTCTCGCACCCAGTTATACCTTCTTTAAGATGCCTAATTTCAGCCAGAGGTTCTATTACAGAAACCCTGGCTAGTTTTGTTGATACAGAACTTAAACACATGTATAGTATGTTTTTTTACAAATCTTTTAATAGAGTCTTGGCATTTTTGAGTGTTGTGGCAAGTGTTACTTTTGACAAAGAGCTTTTTTTTTTTTGATAACAGCTGACTTCGAGTCTTCATTCAATCATTCATAGGTTCATACGTGGGTACTAGGCTGTCTGCCCGAGGGCATTTATAAGCCTAGCCAGAGTGTGTCTGCTTTCGCCACCCCATTGATTAATTAACTGAGCCTCTGTCAAGCATAGCCAATGAAGTGATCCCAGAGGTGTATTTTCTGTTACCCATCCACTCATCAAGGTGTCTCTTGAAGAGTGTTAGTGAGGGGCTCTGCCTAATGTAGTTAGGAATTTTGTTCCAAAGCATGGAGAGTCTCTGTGACAGGAATCTATCCCTCCAGCATGTTCTCTTTATTGTTGTGGTGAGGTTTAGCTCACTAGAGCGCATGGCTCGCAGTGACTTGGATTTCTTTAGGTGGAGCATGTCCATCAATTCTGTGTTGGACATGGCTTTGTAAGTCAGGCAGAGGTTACCTCTGAATAAGAGATATGCCACTGAGTACAGCCGGAGTTTTTTCAGTTGGGCTGCATAGGGCATATGTTTGAGGCCAGTAATCCTCTTGATGAGGTACTTTTGTGGTCTTTTCAGCTGTTGGAAGTGCTTTGTGAGGTACATCCTAAATGCGGCATTGTTCCCTATGATGGGTCTAATGAGTGACGTGTAGAGGGGCACTATAACCTTTTGATTTCTAGATGTGAACCCTTTAGTAATTAGATGGGCCACATAGGATTTCCCAACTACTTTGGCAATATGATTGTCAAAGGAGAGATTACTATTTACCTGGGTCCCCAGATCTCTTATTACCTCTTCTGTATTAAGGGGGCTCCCACCTATGTGGTAATTCATGGGTGTTTTGTTTTTCCCAAACGGGATGGCTATGCATTTTTTGGCATTTAGCTTGAGACCATGACATTTGACACCAGGTGTCCGTCTCAGTAAGGTCCTTTTGGAGGATGTCCGTGTCAGCCAGAGAGTCAGTTATGGCTCCCAGTTTGCAGTCATCGGCGAACTTGGTTAGCCATAGTCCTTCTGTGTTTGCCTGTACTTCTGAGAAGTATATGCCGAATAGTAGGGGTCCCAGGACTGAACCTTGCGGGACACCACTTGTGACTGGTTTAGAGTCGGACCTGGAGTCTGCCTGTTCTTACCGTGCGAGTTCTGTCTGTAAGCCAGTTGGTAATCTATCTTGTGATGTAGGGGTTTATGTTCAGGCTGGTGAGTTTTTCTGTAATACCTGAGTGGGGAATGGTGTTGAAAGCCTTGGCAAGTTCAAGGTAGGCTGTGTGAACGACCTTTCCCTCATCTATGGCCTTGGTGACTGTCACCCAGGTTTAGTAGCCATGATCTGCCCTTAACAAAGCCGAACTGGGTCGGGTCAAGTGTTTGGAGGTTCCCAATGTCTTTTGTTAATGACTTCCATGATTATGTGCTCCATAGCCTTGCAGACTAGGCTAGTCAGGCTTATTGGGCGATAGATACCAGGGTCAGTTGTGGCCCCTCCTTTGTAGAGTGGAATAACTGTTGCTGTGCGCCATTTTATGGGCATGTAGCCTGTGGAGAGGCTTGAGGTTGAACAGCGTGTTTAGGTGGGGGGTTAGTTTGTTCTGTAGTTCGTGCAAGAGACTGCTTGGGACACCATCTGGCCCCATTGACGCTGTGTTTTTGGCTTTTGAAAGGGCTGTTTTCACCTGGGCATGTCTGATTTCCGGGGCACTACACTTTTCCGGTATTGTTGTGGGCCCTTTTGGGAGTGAGAGGAGATGAAGTTTACACTGAATCTGTCCGCCAGAATGTTGCCAGCATCAGTAGGTTCAGTATATTTTTTGCTATTTTTGCACTAGCTCATTGCATATCTGCGAGTTGCCACTTAGATTCTTAACATAGCTAAAGAAGGCTTTGTGGTTATCTTTTGAATCCTTGGCTATTTTTCTTTCGAAGTTAGCCTTGAATGATTTTATGAGGGACCTTAGTTTCTTACTGATACTGATCAGGAATGTCTTTCCTTCTTGGGATTTGCTTTTTTTCTGAACTAGTTTCCTCTTTCTGCTGTGTAGCCTGTTTATGGCAGGGGTCCACCATACTGATTTCTTTCTCTTAGAGGAGTGAGTCTTGGTTTTGCTAGGGATGGCACAATCCATGCATCCTTGTAGGTGCTCATATAGTGCATTTCTAAAGGTTTCTGCATCTTGGGCAGCATTATCCTTTAGCGTGGGGGCTGTGAAACTTACCACCTCTGTCTTAAGTAAGGTGAAGTTTGCTTTAGAAACGTTTTTTTACTGTAGTTTCTTTAGAAGTGGTGGTGGGGTGTGGACATGCAGCGTGATTAGTTTATGGTCTGATCTAACCAGTGACAGGTTGACCTCCGGTGTGGCGCACCTGTCGCCCATGTTTGTGATGACCATGTCCAATATGTTTTCACCTCTGGTAGGGGAGTTTACCAGCTGATCCAGGGCATTTGAGTTGTTGAATTCCAGGAAGCACTGGCCCTGGGAGTTTGTACTCAAGTAGTTTTCCCAGTTAATGGTAGAGTAATTGAAATTGCCCAATATCAGAATGTTCGGTAGGCCCTTCATGTTTTCCAGTGTCTCCAGAAAGGTGGAGTGGTGGTCCTGGCTCATGGAGGGTGATCTGTAGCAGGCCACAATTTGCATTGCAGATTTGCCCAATGTTAGTTGCACATGGATGATCTCAGAGGTATCATGCTGCGCCACTAACCTGGAGGTGTAGGTATCCTTGATAAATATGGATACACCCCCTCCTTTTGTGTTTCGGTCCATGTTCTGTGTCTGAAACGTGTGGTATGAGTTGTAGCCCGGTGGTGCTGGGGTGCTCTCTGGAGCCTTGAACCAGGTTTCAGTTACTGCACAGATGTTGATGTTGTCCTCCATACTGAGGAGTGCTTTGAGCACGTGCATTTTGAGATTAAAACTCCTGGCATTGAGTAGCATAACCCTCAGTTTTTTGTTAATTGTGCTGTTTATGGAAGTGAGTTTACCTTTTGAGCCTTGCCTAAAAAAGGCACTATGGGGGCAGCAAGAGCCTTGACCAGTATTAGAAAGCTTAGGGGCGACAAGTGCAAGCCATCTCTTGTGAAACAATGCGGCTTGTCGAACATGACGTCCCAGGCTGACAGACGCTGGCTCCCTTTTGAATGACACCAGAAGTTTAGCTAGTGGTTGAAATTATTTCTTTATACTGAGGTATCATTCTTGGTGAGGGCAGGATGCTACTCTGGGTCAAGGTCAAACCCGCCTGGGCTACATGATCAGAGAGCTCTTCTATGTCTCTCTTCATGTGGTCCAGGGAGTACGTCTTGGGTAATTCACACCAACATGAACAATGACGGCGTCATATTTGTACTTGTTCTGGAGTGACCTGAATGCTTGTGTTATGTGGTGGATTCTGGCTCCTGACAGGCAGCTAACTGTTACCTTCTCCTTGTCCAGCCTAGTGAGTGGGACATTAGTGTGCCTGACTATAGAGTCACCTATTTACTAGTGTGTTAGGTATGTTATTTCGCCTTAAGGGCTGTGATTGTGCGGCACATTGATTTTGTGTTTTATGTGTTGTCTGGTTTGTGATGTGAGGTGCAGGTTTTGGGTGTCTGATGCTTTTGCAGGTTTTTAGAGCCTCTTGAATATGATTTTGTGTATTTATGTGTATTTTTTGCCAGTGCTGGTTTAATAGGTCTGTGTGTGGCTGGAGGTGTGGTGCAAGTGTTAACCTTCTCCTCTTGACTGTCTGTTGCAGTTTTTGGTGGATAGAGCTTAGCCTCCAGTTTAGCTGTATAATTGCATCTCTCGCCATATGTTAGTGTTTTGTGGTAGGAGGAGAGGGTTGTCTGTGTACATGAGGCAATTGTAACATTGATTCAGATCCGTGGTCTACCTTTCTCAGTGCATTTCATGCACTGCATTTTACGTAGGGAAAATGGAGTGCTGTCTTAAAGAACACATTTATTTATGTTATAGGGACAGTTGATTTAAAAAATGTACCATTGTTTTGTTTAAACATTTTTTTAATTTGTCATTCATTTAAGAAGTTAGATTTTTTTTTTTTTTTTTTGGAAGCAGTGGAGGTAGATCGAAGGGATGGTTCTTGGAAGATTCTCTTGGAATATCAGGAGTTGCTATGGCAACTCCGATTAAATGCAAGCTGCCCTCTAGGTCTGAATGATACTATTTTAATTTCATCATTTTTAAAGCTTAAAGGTCAATATATTTAGTGGTGTATCAAATAATCGTGTACACTTAATGATTGCACATAAAACAATGAATAATCAATGGTTGGCATAGTCATGTGTTCATGTCATGTGATTGTTTTTAATTATTTAAATGGTAATTCAAGTATGTGTTCAGTTTTGATAAAGTCCTTATTTTCAGATGAAAATGCTTAACTGGAGTAAAGAACTTTAATAAAGTTATTCAGTTTTGGACACGCTTGTTTTATTGCGTTTATTTCATTTGTTTTGGTAGTGGAATACAGGAAATTTTTGAACTGGTTCTCTGTGCAAAATGAGAAGTTTGCAGCAAATGACTGTTAACCAGGGGAATTCTGTATGTTTTCTTTTGAGTGAAATTTGTAGATTATTTTATGCATCTGCAAAGTTGTTAGCTTTCCCTCCATTGCTAACTACTTTTACAAAGAAGTGCAAAACAAAAACTGAATGAAATATGTAAGGAGAAAATACCACTCTGGACACAGAAATAAATATAAAGTTAGCGCTTTCATTTATAAAATATATAAACTTCTTCAGACCGTCTGAACTTCAAGCATTATCTATCAGACCACCTTACATGATTTTCCATGCTGATAGAGTATCTCTCAGATCAAACCCCTCATTTTTACCTAAAGTCTGTTCTGAATCAAATATCCATCAGGTCATTGATCTGCCAGTCTTTTTTCCCAATCACTCTAGCAAATTGGAATACATGCTGCACAAACTTGATGTACACAGACAGCTCAGATTTTATCTTGACAGAACTAAGGATATTAGAAAATCAGATCAACTTTTTGTATCCTTCTCAGAAGCCAGAAAAGGCAATCCAGTGGCTAAAACAACCTTATCTAAATGGTTATCCGATTGTATATCCTTTGTTTATGAGAATGCGAGCATGCCATTAACACACAAACTTAAGGCTCATTCTACCAGAGCCATCTCTACGTCTTCTGCTTTTCAAGCTAAATTGACAATATTTGCGCTGCAGCCACTTTGTCTAAGCCTCATACCTTTATCACACATTACAAAGTAGATAAGACTTCAAGGGACAGGTCTTCCTTTGGTTCCACGGTACTGAAGAACATACTTTCATGAGCCACCCAAGACTGAGGGTGCTAGAGAACGCTACCCATCAGTGAGAATAAACGGCGAAATTTAAAAACTTCACATAAAGAAGTTATGTACTTACCATAACGTTCCATGTGAGTTGTTTATCTCGCCTTTATTCTCTCGTCCCTCCCTCCTTCCCCCTCCTGGCTGACTGTTGACTTAGAGGCTAGTACCATCCTGGTTATTCAATATTTCTTCTTTCCCTTTGGGAAGTAATAAATAAAAGGGTATGTATATTTACATATACTGTTACTTAAGATCTGAGGTAATTCGGTGGTGCATTGTGGGAAAAGGGGCTTGGTCTTGAGCTACTGGCAAACCTTGAGCTTTGCTATCGGCCGTGTCGGAGCCGAGGATTAGCTCCGAACCCATCATTGAGAATAAAGGCGAGATAAACAACTCACATGGAACGTTATGGTAAGTACATAACTTCTTTTTTTTCCCCAATTGAACATTATATCAGTTGGTGATTTTTCTATATTTAATTACAGTGATTTTTGTGTAGAAAATATTAAAGTAAATTTATTCAAAAAAGTTTTTTTTTTCTGCTAGCTAGTAGGGAGGATCAGGTCTGAAGAAGTTTATATATTTTATAAACAAAAGCGCTAACTTTATATTTATTTCTGTGTCCAGAGTAGTATTTTCTCCTTACGTATTTCATTTACTTTTACAAAGAGACAAGCTGTCTGCAGGTGCAAGCAGTTAATCTTGAGAGTTCTAAGTATTCTTTGCAGAGGGAAATGCAAAATCCAGATGTACAATGGTAAGCAGTTCAGTGAGAAATAAACTTTGAAATTACGGACAGTGAATAACAAATAGCAGCCTTAATAGGTAGGTACTAGGCTATCTACCCAAAGGCATTTATAAGCCTAGCCGGAATGTGTTGGCTTTCGCCGCCCCCTTAGAGTAGTTCCCTGTGCCTCTGTCCAGCAGAGCCACTGAAGTGATCCCTGGGCTAAACTTTGTTTCCCATCCACTCATCAAGGTTTCTTTTGAAGAGTGTTAGCAAGGAGCTCTGCCTAATGAAGACTGGAATCTTGTTCCAAAGCATGGGAAGTCTCTGGGACAGGAATCTATCCCTCCAGCACATCGTATTTATTGTTATGGTGAGGTTTAGATCCCTAGAGCGTGTGGCTCGAGGGGATAAGGTTTTCTTTAGGTGGAGCATGTCCATCAATTCTGGGTTGGACATGACCACCTTGTATGTCAGGCAGAGATCACCTCTGAGTAGGTGGTATGCAACAGAGTACAGCTGGAGTTTCTTCAGTCGAGCTGCATAGGGCATCTGTTTGAGGCCAGTGATCCTCTTGGTGAGGTACTTCTGTGGTCTTTCCAGCTGTTGCAGGTGTCTTGTAAGGTACATTCCAAGTGGGGCGTTGTACTCTTATGATGGGTCTGATGAGTAGAGGGGCACAGTGACCTCTTTTGATCTGGATGCGAACCCTTTTGCGATTAGGTGGGCCATATAGAAGAATTTTTTAACCACTCTGGCAATGTGATTATCAAAGGTGAGATTACTTTTTACTTGGGTCCCAGGATCCCTTATTACGTCTTCCGTATTTAGGGGACTACCACCTATGTGGTAGTTTGGGGGTACTTTGTTTTTTCCAAAGGGGATGACTATGCAATTTTTGGCATTTAGCTTGAGGCCATGATTTTGACACCAGGTATCTGTCTCAGTGAGACCCTTTTGGAGGATGTCTGTGTCAGCCGGAGAGTCAGTTATAGCCCCTAGTTTGCAGTCGTCTGCAAACTGGGTCAGCCATAGTCCCCCTGAGCTTGCCTGTACCTCAAAGTATATGACGAACACAAGGGGTCCTAGGACTGAGCCCTGAGAAATGCCACTTGTAACCGGTTTAGAATCAGACCTAGCTCCCGCAACTCCCACCATGTGAGTTCTGTCCATGAGCCATTTGGTAAGCCATCTTGTGACGTAGGGGTTTATAAACCTCCACCAAACAAACTTGTAACCAAGAGTAACCAATTCAAAACCACACTTCGGGATCAGTCACCAATCTGACTTTAATGTGAGTAACAGCACAAAGTTGATGAACACACAAGTTAACTTAGGTTTCATCCAGCAATAAAGACTTCTTCAGAACAAAGAACAAATTCATTGCTTTCCTCTAAATACCCACCCTTTTCGAACGTGTCCCAATCAAAATCACATCCCCATCCCAAAAGATTCATTTAAAAGAACAATGCTACAAAAAAAACATATAAGAAAATACTTCTATGGGGTTTTTTTTGTAAAATTGTTCTTTTAAATTAATCTTTTGGGATGGGAACGTGATTTTGATTGGGTCACGTTGGAAAAGGGTGGGTATTTAGAGGAAAGGAATGAATTTGTTCTTTGTTCTGAAGTCTTTATTGCCGGACGAAACCTAGGTTAACTTGTGTGCTCATCAAATTTGTGCTGTTACTCGCATTAAAGTCGGATTGGTGACTGATCCCGAAGTGTGGTTTTGAATATGTAGGGGTTTATGTTCAGGATGGTGATCTTGTCTATGACAAAAACATATAACTCCAACACTAATGGCAATAGAAAACACCAAAAACTCCAAAAAGTCAAGTAAAAGGATAGAAAAACTTTAATCCATATACTGCATACGTCCTGGTACCTCTGCAATTCGCCTTCAGTGGGACAAACAATCATATAAACCCATCCTTTAAATACACACATTAATTAAATACTTCATTGTGAATGTTTTTGATATTTGGAGACTGAAGGGTTAAATAAGTTAAATAAGTTAATGAAGTATTTAATTGATGTGTGTATTTAAAGGATGGGTTTATATGATTGTTTGTCCCACTGAAGGCGAATTGCCGAGGTACCAGGACGTATGCAGTATATGGATTAAAGTTTTTCTATCCTTTTACTTGACTTTTTGGAGTTTTTGGTGTTTTCTGTTGGTGATCTTGTCTATAATACCATAATGGGGAATGGTGTTGAAGGCCTTTGCGAGGTCTAGGTTGGCTGTGTGTACCACCTTTCCCTCGTCAATAGCCTTGGTAACTGCCTGAAAGAAGTCCACCAGGTTTAGGAGGCATGATCTGCTCTTAACAAAGCCGAACTGGGTAGGGTCCAGTGTTTGGAGGTTCCCAGTGTCTCTGTTAATGAGTTCCATGATGATGCGCTCCATAACCTTGCAGACCAAGCTAGTTAGGCTTATAGGGTGATAGTTCCCAGGGTCTGTTGTGGCTCCACCTTTGTGGAGCGGAATAACCATTGCTGTGCACCACTCTATGGTTATGTAGCCTGTGGAGAGGCTGAGTTTGAACAGTGTGTTTAGGTGAGGGGTTAGTTCGTCTTTGAGCTCATGTAGGATGCAGCCTGGGACACCGTCCGGTACCATTGATGCTGTGTTTATGGCTTTGGCAAGGGCTGTTTTAACCTGAGTGTCTGTGATTTCAGGGACTCTACATTCTTCTTGTATGGTTATGGGCCCTTTTGGGGGTGAGAGGGGGGTGAAGTTGGCGCTGAACTAGTCTGCCAGGATGTTGGCGATATCTGTCTGTTCAGTGTATTTTGTGCCATTCTGCATTAACTCCGAGCAAATCTGAGCATTGCCACTTAGATTCTTGAATACTTTAATGCATTTAATAGAACAGTGTATAATTTAGAGTTGTTTGAAGGTAGTTGGTGCACTCTTTCTTAGGGTGAAAAGTTAATGTTTTCTAAAAGCATACAAGCAGTTTTTCACATTCGGGAGAGAAATGGAGATAAGAAAGAACAGACAGCAATCAGTGTAAGTGAAAGCGCAGGCTGGAACATGAACTTTAGCATAGGTAACCTTAATTGTAGGTTAGGCTATGCCAGTGGGTACAGTTCAGTTTTGGGCAGTTCATATCTGGAGGGTTAAACTTCATTTCTTGAAAATGTACACTGATTTGTATGTTTGTTCTAAGTTAATAGGGGATGGGTTTCTCTGAAAATGTATTTAGTTTTTTGTTTTAGGGTTTTCGTTAAAGCCGAAAGTCTTGAAAATTGTGATATGGGTTCAAATGGAGCTGAGAAGAAACAACTGTATAAAAGATCTGCCTGCCAAACATCGGTATGTGCATGTAAGAGAAAAACTGGAAATACACACTCAACTGCCAAGTGGGACCAATAGCTTTTTATCATAATGGACATCCTGGCTACTCTATTCATAGTATACTAGAATGTAAATGGTCATACAGTTATAGACAAAAAAGAGAGTATTGAATTATTTTAAGTACAGAGTAGCAATGCTGCAGAATATACACTTGACAAAAAAATGAGCATGTGAATTTGACAAGGAAATGATTTCAGGATGGATATTCAGCAGAATGTCAGTGAGAAAGGAAAAATGTAGCAATATACAGATTGCTAGAGGGTTCCAGTGGTAATAGAAGAGGAAAAAAAGGACAAAAATTATAGATTTGTGGTAATAAGGGACCGTTAGCAAGGGAATGATTTATGCAGGCATGCATTTATATTCCAGCAAAAACTGCTGTTATGGAGCTTAGTAAAATTTTGGGTGAAATGGATTGTCTTTCAGCAGGAACTAATTATAAATGGGGACTAGAACTTAATTTGAAGTAGTGAGGATGTATCTGGGGCATCTGGAAGGGAAAATGTAATAAAAGAGGGTACATTTATGAAGAGATTGATTAAAATATTTGGTATGGGAATGTGAATTCAGTAGTAGGAACTCGAGAGAATTTAAATATTCCCCAAGGTACTATAACTGGACTAGACTGGGATATTTCCCAGGAACATGTGCATTTAATTGGAAGATTTGGCATACATCCAGTAACTAATTCAGATTATGCAGCGATAAAAACCAAGATAAAAATGCAGGGTAATGAAGTAAAACTGTGACACTGATGCTTTACCATCTATCTATTATAAAGAGAGGAATTTAAGGACTGGATAGTGAAGAAATATGTGAGAGCTATTAGGGAAGATATATTTTTTTCCAGAAATTGCAGCTAGGGTATACAAGACAAAAGCTATTTTACCTGCATTTGTTTCTTTCCCCAGAGTTTGTGCATTATTAAATTGCATACTGTGAAGTTAAGAATTCCTGTATTATTTACCAAGTTCTCTCTGTTAGTCCTCTGCTTAGTACTCAACTTCTCACCATATCAGTATCTTGTTCAAATCCCACCTTCTCCTGACTGGCACAAAACAAGACTCATATTCTTCAAGCTTTACACTTGTTAAACCAACTCACAGTAGGATTAATCATTCCACTTCTGCCACTGTTCAGTACATTCTCTCAACAATTAAGTCTTACTTCCATTCCTAAATTCCTTTCCTTGCAATACCAGCATCTGGTTCGAATCCAAGCTACTCGTAAGTCTGTTGATTTACTAATGGGCTTCTGTCTGCCACTCAAATATTTTCTTTTGAAACAAGGGAAATGATTCACTGATGTTTACTTTTGGACCCCCCCCCCATTTCAGTACAGTCCAGAAACCGAGCTCTCTTTGTGTTGCTGACTGCAGATTTGATGTCTGTACTTTGTATCTTCTCCAAAACAAGCTCTGTCTCCATATACACTTTTGATCCATCTGTTAAATTATAAAGACCACTGGATATAGCAGTTTGAATCTCACCCCAGCCACACAACAACTCTTGTTGATTTGAATAAACTTACTTGTGTTTCATCTAGTATTCATAGGTAGGTACTAGGTTATCGGCCCAAGGGCCTAAGTAAGCCTAGCCAATGAGGTTCCCTGGCTTACGCCACTCAAAGTTATTTTCCTGTGCCACTATTGAGCAGAGTCACAGAAGTGATCCCCGGGGTGTATTTCCTATTTGCCATCCACTCGTCAAGATTTTTCTTGAAGAGTGATAATGAGGAACTGTGTTGGAAATAGATGGGTAGCTTGTTCCAGAGTATGGGAAGTCTCTGGGACAGGAATCTATCCCTCCAGCATGTCCTGTTTATTGTGCTGACAAGGTTTAGGTCCCTATAGCGTGTAGCTCGGAGGGATTGGGATTTCTTTAGGTGTAGCATGTCCAACAGCTCAGGGTTTGACATAGCTTTATATGTTAGGCAGAGATCACCTCTGAGTAGCCGATATGCTACAGAGTAAAGCTAGAGTTTTTTTGAGATGGTCAGTGTAGGGCATCTGTTTGAGGCCAGTAATCCTTTTTGTGAGGTACTTCTGTGGCCTTTCCAGCTGCTGCAGATGTCTTGTGAGATACATTCCTAAAGGGGCGTTGTACTCTGTAATGGGTCTATTGAGTTGTGGAGTACAGGGGAACAATAACCTCTTTTTTTTTCCTAGATGAGAACCCTTTTGTGATTAGGTGTGCCATGTACAAGGGCTTCCTAACTACTGTGGCGATGTGATTATCAAAGGAGAGACTACTGTCCACCTGGGTCCCAAGGTCTTTTATCACACATTTGGTGTTAAGTAGACTGCTGCCTATGTGGTAGTTCATGGTTACAGAGTTTTTATCAATGGGGATGGCAATGCACTTTTTGGCATTGAGCTTGAGGCCATGGGTCTGACATCAGGTATCTGTCTCAATGAGGCCCTGTCCACATCATTTGGGGACTCCACTATGGCTCCTAGTTTGCAGTCCACTGCAAACTTCATTAGACAGAGCCTTCTGTGTTGGCCTGTTTTTCAGAGAAGTAGATACCAAACAGGAGAGGTCCCAGGACTGAACCCTCTGGTACTCCATTTGTCACTGGTTTGAAGTCAGATTTGGAGTCTGCAACTTTTACAGTGTGGGTTCTGTCAGTGAGCCAGTTGGCAACCCATCTTGTGATGTAGGGATTTATACCTAGTTTAGTGAGTTTAGCTATAATTCCAGAATGGGGGATGGTGTCGAAAGCCTTGGCGCGGTTAAGATAGGCTGTGTGAACCACCTTACCCTCGTCTATGGCTTTGGCGACTGCCACATAGAAGTTGATTAGGTTCAGGAGGCAGGGTGGGGTCCAGAGTTTGGACGTTACCAATGTCTTTGTTTATGAGTTCCATGGCCTTGCAGACCAGGCTCATCAGGCTAATAGGACGATAGTTCCCGGGATCAGTGGTGGCTCCCCCTTTGTGGAGTGGGATAACTTTTGCTGTGCCCCATTCAGTGGGCACAAAGCCTGATGTGAGGCTATGATTGAACATGGTGCTTAGGTGGGGAGCCAGTTTGTTCTGAAGTTTGTGTAAAACACAGCCTGGGATGTTGTCCAGTCCCATGGATGCTGTGCTTTTGTCTGTAGAGAGTGCAGCTTTTAGCTGCGTAGTTGTGATTACATGGACTCTGCATTCTTCCTGTATAGCTATAAGCCCTTTAGGGGATGAGAGGGGGGGTAAATTTAGCACTGAACCCATCTGTCAGGATGTTGGCAGTATCAGTTGGTTCTGTAATTTTCATGCCGTTGTGCTGAAACTCAGAGCAGATCTGGGTGTTGCCATTGAGATTGTTGACATAGCTATAGAATGCTTTGTGGTTGTCCTTAGAATCAGTGGTGATTTTGTTTTCATAGCTAGCTTTGGAGGATCTTATAAGAGATCTCAGCTTCTTACTGAGGCTGACCAGGGAACTCCTCCATTCATGGGATTTTAGTTTCTTTTGCAACAGCTTCTTCCTTCTGTTTTACAGTTTGTTTATGGTAGGGGACCACCAGATTGGTGTCCTTTTTTTTGGAGGATAGCGTCTTGGGTTCTGTTTGGGATAGCACGATCCATGCACATGTGTAAGTGCTTATAGAGTGCATTTTTGTAGGATTCAGCAGTCGTAACTGTATTGTCCATCTGCATGGGTGTTATGAAGTTCGCCACTTCTATCTTAAGAAGCATGAAGTTAGCTTTGGAGATATTTATTTACCTGGTTTCCTTAATGGGGCTGGGGGTGGGATGTGGATATCTAGGGTGATTAGCTTATGGTTGGATTGGACCATAGAGGAGTTGACTTCAGGTGTGGAACACCAGTCACTCATGTTGGTAATGACTAGGTCTAGGATATTGTTGCCTCTGGTTGGGGGTGTGGATAAGTTGATCCAGGGCATTTGAATTTATGAATTCCAGAAAGCGTTGAGCGAAGGAGTTGGTACATGAGTAGGTTTCTCAGTTTAATGGTGGGGTAGTTGAAATCACTCATTATTAGGGTGTTTGGTTGAACCCTAATATTTTCCAGTATGTCAAGAAAAGAGGGGTGGGAATCCTGGGGCATGGTGGGGGATGTGTAGCAAGCTACAATTTGGATTGCAGTTTTGCCCAGAGTTAGTTGCATTTGGGCAACCTCAGATGCATTATGCAGAGCAACTAGCCTGGAGGTGTGGATATCCTTAATGAATATGGACACACCTCCGCCTTTGGTGTTCTGGTCCACGTTACATGGCCGAAACATGTGGTATGAGTTATAGCCTGGTAGTGCAGGGGTGCTGTCTGGCACCTTGAACCAGGTTTCAGTCACTGCACAGATATCTATGTTCTCCATTTTAAGGAGTGCCTCGAGTGAGTGCATTTTGAGATTTAGACTTGTAGCATCGAGTAGCATTACCTTCAGTTTTTGCTTGCCTGTTACAGTGGTGAATTTGTCATTTGAATCTTGCCTAAAAAAAAGGCACTATAGGGGTGACAAGAGCCTTAGCCAGTATCTGGAATTCCAGGAGCGACAGGTGCAGGCCATCTCTGGCAAAGCATCGTGGTCTGTCGACCTTGTCGTCCCAGCCATACGGATACTGGATCCTGGATCCACTTAGAATATTAAGTGAATAGCCATTTTCCACAAATACCCTTGCATTGCCAATGTTCAGTACCTTTCCCTTTAGCTATAGTTTTGCCAGTAGCATCTCATTCTGTTGGTATGACTGCATTTCAGTCAATATGGAGCTAGATTTTTTTTTTCTTTAGGTCAGATTGGAGGTATAAATGCGATGTTCCCTCTGTTAATAGATCCTTCCATGGAGCACCAGCCTATTTATTTGTTTGTGCCTTCATAAAGTTAATACGGTTTCATCCTCCTTCCCCTCCCCTCATTGTCATTACAAACAATAATGACAGGCAAATGCTTATCCGTTCCCCACCAGGTTAACAAAGTTAACAGAAGTCCACTCTTTTCACTTTTTCTTTTCCAGCCATATTTCACAGCTGTGAATGATGTTTTGCAATCTCGCATTTATTCACTAATTTCCATGTTGCTGGTGATCGTTCTGTTCATCTCATTCTCCCAACTTCAGATTCCAATTAATTTCCAAGGTTCTCCCGAGTCTTCTCGTCAACTGCTGTGCTTTTCACTATCTCTCAAGCATTTTTCTTTGGAGAGTGGAAAATATTTCACTGGCAATGTTTTTGTGTGTGCTTTATTTATCAGAAGAATGAGAAGCAGAATCGCCTTATGCTTGATGTCTGTCTCTTATTGGACAAACTTTCTTATTTCTTCCTTAGCATGTTCTGCATCAACAATGACTTTGAGCTTCCAGGAAAAATATTCTGAAGACCAGCTGGATACAGCAACTTGAATCTCACACATGCCTCTTGACATTCCCTGATTAATGGAATAAATGTATTTGTCTTCTGTCTATTGTACAGTGAGTAATCATTTTCTACAAACACTCTACTCATGTCAACTTTTAATACTTTGCCCCTTTACTACAGTTTTCTCAGGATCTGCTCTTTCTGCTGGTAGGTTTGCCTCTTTACCATTACAGGTCTTGGCTGCTTTTTCATGGCTAGGTTTGGAACATATAAATAGTGTGTACTCAGTTAACAGTTCCTGCTGTGGATTAACAGTTCAGTTGCTTAGCTGTGCATTCATAAAATTAATGTAGTCTGTCCCTTCGACTTTCTCTGGTACAGCAAAAAATCTCAGATTTCCATATGTGCTCAGTCCTCTAACTCAACCATTTTTTGAAACATCTCTTCTTGAGCAGTCTCATATGCCAGACAGCCTTTTCTTCATTTCAACCACAGATTTTTACAGTTTTATCAGCTCATCTGAATGTTTGTTTTTAAAGCTTCTTCCATTTTTCCAACCTTTTGTTAATTGATTTGATATATTCATTCAGTGTTTTATTTGCTTTAATCAGCTCTTGGCACATTTGACTTATTTTTACCTTTAGTTTACTGGAAACATGTCTTTGACCAAAGCTGGAGATAGAACTGCTGTTGCTGATCAGCTGCAGGATTCTGATCAGCTGCAGGATTCTTCCCAGTCAGTGTTTTCTCTTCACCTTTTCTAGTTGATTTTTCTTTCAGACTGTTTCTTGGCTGGTATCCAGGCAGTGTACTTGACTACCCAACAACTGAATTTACTAAAAGTGACAGAGTTCCTAGCCCTTTTTTTATACTTTCTTTTTTCACACTGGAAGAGCTGAAGTTAAGTGGTTGATCAGTGTGCAGCCATCTTGGAAGAACTACAGTTAGAGGAACATTGTGGATGCCAAGCAGGTGATATGTTAAATGACAGTCATGTGAGTAAGAGCAAGAAAGAAAAAGTAAATGATACTAATAGAATATGAGAGACCAGATGAAAAAAAATCATAACTAAATGGAGTCCACTAAGATGAAAGGCTAGTAATCAGAGGTACTTCAGGGGTACAGTAAATTGCACAAGAATGTGTTATTTTCATAGCGGCTGCACTTTCAGCTGAAGACGCACGCACACTAGCATTTATACTTCTCAGTTTGGCAGGCTTGGAAGCTATTGAGCGAGAATGTTATTTGCATATGCACCTGCTGTTTATGCAGGAGAGTGAGAAAACCAGCATATCATTGCCCAAGCTGAAACCTAGGAAGATTCAGAATGCTTAAAGTTCTGAAAACTGTGTAACCCACCAGATGAATACAATGATGGAGACATAACGGGTGAAACTATGGAAACATATGTTACTGACTTGAGAAATAATGCAAAGACATGCAGATTTGGGAATCTACAAGACAATTTAATAAAACCTGCCTTGTGTGTGGTATTAATAATGACACAGTGAGGAACATTCTACTACGTCATAGTGAATTAACATTGAGCAAGGCTATTGAAATTTGCCAAATACATGAACTCACAGAAGAACATGAGTTTGCTTGCTGTATCTGCTGTTACAATGTTGGCAATGTGCAACAAAAAGCTAAGACAATATGATCACATAAGTGTAAACTGAGGAGCTATGCCACTCCACCTCCCATTGTTAATCATTGCAGATGTGGAGGCAGTCACAAACCGAAATGAGAAGTGCTTAGCCTATGGTCAGCAGTGTCACAAACGCAAGAAAATGGAATCATTTCACAAAGTTCTGCAAATCAATACAGACTCTTAATACTTTTTATCCAAAGCAGACAGTGGATTAGATTGAGACTGCAGCAGACCCTGATAATGGTGATGAAACCTTTTATGTTGATGGTCTTTCTGTGGTCAGTGAAACAGCTGAGACAGTGGATCCCTACTTGTCAGAAAAGAGTGAAATATTTTGCACTGTACAAATTAATGGCAAACCAGTAGAGCTTAAAGTAGACGCCGGATCCAAATGTAACGTCTTGTTGGCAAAAGCTTAAGCAAAATTAAAAATTGGAGAGATCCTTGACTCAAAGAGCACAAAACTAGTTGCTTACTGTGGTGAAAAAATTCAGACAGATGGAGCTGTAGTCTGTTTTTTTTTTTTTTTTTGCCATTCTGCAGTTAACAGTTATGATTTACAATTCTATGTAGTTAGAGATGTACAGTCATTACTACGTCTAGAAGACAGCCTAAGAATGGGATTGATTTCGCTCATTAAAGAAGTTCACCATCTAAATGAAAATATGTTGTGAAAAACTGTCTTTAAAGAATATGCTGAAAGAGGAAATTGGTAAGCTCCCAATTACATATTGCATGAAGATGAATCATGAAATAAACCCAGTTGTCAGACCTGCACGTAAAATCCTGGTAGCAATGCAAAGTACAGTAAAAGCAGAATTGGACAGAATGGTGAACATAGGTGTTATTACTCTTGTGACTAACCTTACTGAATGGGTAATGTGTCTATGGTCGCAGCCCACAAGAAAAGTTCAGATGACATTCTGATATGCATTGATCCTAGAGACTTGAGTAAAGCTCTTAAATGTCCTCCTCATCCAATGCACACAGTTGAGGAGGTAACAGCATTAATGCCAAATTAGAGAGTTTTTTTCAGTTTTAGATGCCAAGAACTCCTTTTTGCAGATCTCGGATCACAGATCTTCTTTAACAACATTCAGCACACCATTTGGGAGATTCAGGTTTTTGAAAATGCCATTTGGAATCTGTTCTGCTACTGAGGTATTCCAGCATGCCATGGAACAGATATTTGCTGGATATCCTTGTGCTGTTGTTGTGGATGACTTTTTATTGTTGGAGGCAGTGGAGAAAAGGAGCATAACAGAAATATCTAGAAAGTTCTAGATCATGCATGCAAGGTTAACCTCAAGCTAAATCCTTTAAAATGTAAATTTAAACTGAAAGAAGTTGCCTATGTTGGTCACCTTTCAAAAGTTTTGGGCTACAGCCAGATCTGTCAGAGATAATCTCAGTTGATGAAATGCCAGTTCCTGAGGATGTTGCATCTTACAGTGTTTTCTGGGTGTGATTAATTATTTGGGAAAATTCATTCCAAACCTTAGTGAGCTTTCTGCACCATTTCTTGAGTTAACATGTTAAGATATAAAATGGTCTTGGTTTGAACAGCACCAAGAGGCATTTGACGCTTTAAAAAAGAGAATTGCCAGTCCACCCACATTTTTATACTGTGATGTCCATAAGCCTGTGACACTCACGTGTGATGCCTCTCAGTATGGAATTGATGCAGCATGTCTTCAGGAAGGCATTACAGTTGCGTATGCATCCTGTACACTGACTCAGAGATGCACTATGCACAAACAGAAAAAAGTTTTTGCTGTTGTATTTTCATACTCCAAATTCAATGACTGTATATACGGAAGGCTAATCCAAATTGAAACAGATCACCAGCCACTAGAAACGATTTTGAACAAGCCGATACATACAGCCCCAGCAAGATTGCAACGTATGATGATAAGGCTACAAAAATACAGCTTTAGCATGGTGTACAACAAAGGTAAACACATGTATCTAGCTGATGCCTTATCTCACACACCCAGAAAGACAGAACAACATGAAAATGAAACGGCTGATTTTGAAGTCCTGGAAATAAAGCACATTTCATTGTCACGGCTCGATGAGTTAAGAAACCACATCACTTTAGACCCAGTTCTACAAAAATTGAGTAATGTCAACTAAGGCTGGCTAAGACGTCAAACATGTTTGCCACCTGAAATTCAGCAGTATTTCTCATTCAGGGATGAGCTTATATTATAGTAGACTATGGCATCATTATGAAAAGCCCAAAAGTGGTTGTTCCTACATGATTATAAAAGGATTAATAAATTCTGCACAGAGGCCACCCAGACACTGAGACAACTAAAAGCAGGGCAAGAGGCGTTGTGTTTTGGCCCTCTTTCTGAAGATCTTGAAAGAGAGACATTTTCATGTCCTTCATTTTCATGTCATGTCATGAGAAAGCATATGACAGGGTGCCTAGAGAGGAGTTGTGGTATTGTATGAGGAAGTCTGGAGTGTCAGAGAAGTATGTAAGAGTGGTACAGGATATGTACGAGGGTAGTGTGACAGCGGTGAGGTCTGCGGTGGGAGTGATGGATGCATTTAAGGTGGAAGTGGGATTACATCAAGAATCTGCTATGAGCCCTTTCTTCTTTGCAATGGTGATGGGACAGGTTGACAGACGAGCTCAGACAGGAGTCCCTGTGGACTATGATGTTTGCAGATGACATTGTGATCTGTAGTGAGAGTAGGGAACAGGTGGAGGAGACCCTGGAGAGGTGGAGATATGCTCTAAAGAGAAGAGGAATGAAGGTCAGCAGGACTAAGACGGAATATATGTGTGTGAATGAGAGGGAGGATAGAGGAATGGTGAGGATGCAGGGAGTACAGATGGCGAAGGTGAATTGAGTTTAAGTACTTGGGATCAACAGTTCAGAGTAATGGTGAGTGTGGAAGAGAGGTGAAGAAGAGAGTACAGGCAGGATGGAGTGGGTGGAAAAGTGTCAGGAGTGATTTGTGACAGACTAGTACCAGTAAGAGTGAAAGGGAAGGTCTACAAGAGGTTAGTGAGACCAGATATGTTATACGGGTTGGAGACAGTGGCACTGACAAAAAGGCAGAGTTGAAGATGTTAAGATTTGGACTGGGTGTGACGAGGATGGACAGGATTAGGAAGAAGTATACTAGAGGGTCAGCCCAGGTTGGAAAGTTTGGAGACAAACCCAGACAGGCAAGATTACGTTGGTTTGGACATGTGCTGAGGAGGGATGCAGAGTATATTGGGAAAAAGATGCTAAGGATGAAGCTCCCAGGTAACCGGAAAAGAGGAAGGCCTAAGATAAGGTTTATGGATGTGGTGAGAGAGGACGTGCAGGTGATTGGTGTGACAGAGCAAGATCCAGAGGACAGGAAGAAATGAAAACAGTTGAGCTGCTGTGGCTACCCCTAATGGGAGCAGCCGAAAGAAGGAGACATTTTCATGTTCAGTTTGCAACAGCAACAGACACCTACTCCCATTCCCTGATTTACCATGATCAACAGTAGCAGTAGATATTTTCAAATAGAATGGAAAACATTACCTGGTACTGTTTCATATTCCGGTTGGTTTGAAGTCAACTTACTCCGTGATTTTACATCTAGCACAGTAATTATGAAACTAGAGACACTTCTCAGTCTATGGAAGCCCACAGTCAATGGAAGCCCACATAAAATCATCTCGGATAACAGTGCACAATTCACTAGTCAACGGTTTAAATAATATGCTGCATCTTGGGATTTTATTCATGTCCAGAATACCCACAAGCCAGTGGCCTGGCTGAATGTGCAGTCCACAGTGCAAAGCATTTAATGGAAAAGTCCTAAAGAGATGGAACTGATGTATTCCTCAATTTACTAAACCTTCGAAACATTCCTCACTACCAGACACTTGTTTACCAGCTCAAAGACTTGACTTAAAGACAAACACTAATTAGAAAACAGCTGTTAGTGCCAACCTCAAAAATCAATAAGATAGTCAAAGCTCAACTGTCACAAAAGTGACACACACACACACACACACACACACACACACACACACACACACACACACACACACACACACACACACACACACACACAAATTATTCTATCACAAAACCAGTAGACCTCTTTGACCATTGTTGCCAGGTGAGGTTGTTAGAATGCAGAGTTCTAAAGGTCATGATCATGTAGGAAGTGAGGGATATTTGTGCTGATCCAAGGTCCTACATCATTCATTCAGAAGTAGTAGACTACAGAAGAAATGGCAGACATATTTTGCCTGTCCCAGAGCCAAAGCTACAACAATTTGTGTGTACTAGTGATTCCAGTTTCTTGATTGAATCGCAAGTCAGTTGTGAAATGGTTCTGAAATAGAGTAATGTTTCGGTACCGAATAAACCTCTAAAGACAGTTGCTGTTTCTAATTCCAATCAAAATCTGTATGTGACATGGGCAGGAAGAGTCTGCAAACCTAATCCAAAATATATGGCAGTGAATTGGACTTGAAATCGGACAGGCCATGTTGAAGTGTTAATGTGATGTTTAATTCTGGAATCTGTTTCAGATGTAGAACAGTGATTGTACCTTGACAGCTACTGTAATTTACGGAAGCACGTGGAGGGCGGTATTAAACAAGTGTAGTTGTGCATAAGTTTTGCATATGTATGCAGATAGATCCATGCTTGGGTATACAGTAAACCACTGATAACTTGCATTTACTGACTCCACTCGTCATTCAACTGTTACTACTTGTCAATGTACATGTACTGTTCTTGACTGCCAGGCAGTGAGTTAACAGTTGAGTTGCTTATGTGTCCAGATGTTCTTCATTCCACATTGCTGCAGTCCTAACCATTGTATTTAACGGATGTCAGAAAAAGTGAATAACTGTATTTCTTGTGGGAAACAGATACCCATAGGGATTACCATACTCTGTGTATACCTTGTTTACAGGTTAGTGTTTGGGAAACGCTAGTACAAAAAAATGCGGGATGATGCTCCGGCCCTTCGTCCTTAGGCAAAGAAAGAGAAAACAGAAGCCTAGGGGGTTGATGAACCGGCAGTCCCGGTCGGTTTTTCTCTAGGAATCAGGTGTGGAGGAGTTTTGGGTTTTTTTTCTTTTCTTTTGAGTCTCAGGGACACTACAGGATGTTCAGGAGGTGCCTCAGGAGGAGGTAGGGAGGGGCTGAGGGGCTTCAGGTAACTGTCCTCTGTTCCCTGTTCCAAAGGTTAGAGAGCTTCTGTTGCCAAAACTTCTTTCAGAGGTATATGCTTAAAATGGCAGAAGATTTAATTACTATGATTAGAGGCTCTATGCCCTCCTCCTAGAGGCCTAGGGTGGAAAACCTGTCTGATGTGGATGATTCCACACCTACAGCTTCTCTCCCTGAGATTTCTTTTTTCAGAGACTCTGCATTCCATGAGGAACACTTAAATGGGAAGGCCAAGATTACTCTGATTCCTGACTCTTTGCCTCCTGCTCCTGTTAAACCTGGTCTGAACAAGTGGGTAGCATTCAGTTTTAAATGTGATCATGGAAGCCAGAAGACCTTCTGTATATATATATTTATATATATATTGTATATAAGTTTGGTGCAGGCTTTTTTTTTTTTGGTTTGGGCCTTTGTTTTTTACTGTACTTTTCTTAGTGAGATATTCCCTGAGAATATATAGCACCTTTCTTTGAGATTGCTATTTGTAGTAGTAGAAGTAGTTATAATAATTAGACATTGTTTTCTGATGTACAAGATGCTGTTAGACATGCCTCTTAATCTCTTGGCGCAAGAAATCTGGTCAAAGTCTAAAGAAATGGGGAGACAAAGGCCCAAAAACAAGGACAGATTTTAAATAATGCTCTTTTAAACATGGAAAGTTGCTAGAATAACAGGATTTGTATTAGAATGCATTTTTGTGAATAAGAGGTCTGAAACTCAAATGTATGTCATTATTTAGTTACGTCAATCCTCAGTGATTTGCCAGAAAACCACACATTTTATGAGGAATAGAAAAAAAAATATCTAAAAATCTGGGCATTCTGAGAAAATCTGGACAGTTGAGAGGTATGCTGTCAGAATTTTCAATTGAGTTGTAGCTGCTGTTTTATCTGCATTCATTTTTTTTCTCTCTGGGATCTACTTTTTTTTTTCTTATTATCCTAGAGATGCATTATTTTTTTTCTGTGAACAGTTTTGTAAAGCAGTATAAAGTCTTTCTTTGTAATAAGCCACGTTAAATTCAGTTCTTCCCTTCTCTGTTCCACTGGTAATTTAGGTAGTCGAGTGGTGGTGGAGAGAGAGCACCTTTTTGAAAAGAATAGATTAAGTCTCCTGTCCTGTTGCCTTTTGTTTTTTCTCACAAAAAAACTCAGGTGCATCTAGTTTATTTCCCCTTATGTTGTTTTTCTGTTCTTCTGTCGGATATGCATAGAGTAGATAGACTATATACAAAGACCCAAAAGTATAAACAGTGTTTGGTTTCCCAGAGGGGCTCCCAGTGGGGATGGATGTGCATCAGTGTTCATCTCTTAGCCCACTGCTGTTCATACTAGTGATAGACTACTTTAGGAAACAGGTCAGAGGGGACAGATCAGCAAAGTTGTTATATGTAGATGATGGGGGATTACTGGCAGAATCTGAACAAGGACTTCAGCAAAAGATAGGGGAATATAATGGAATGCAAAGCTGAAGGCAAAAGGGATGAAACTGAGTACATACAAGACTGTGGTAATGGCAACAAATGGGCAAAGTTAGAAGCTGAGAATTGAAATAGTAGGCAAATAGTGGAATAGGTTAACAGCTTTAAGTATTTGGAAGGGCAGTTGAGAAGAAGGGGGAAACTCTGAGGAGGTCAAAGCTAAAATCAGAGGGGCTGCAGCCAAGTGTCAAGGGTAGTGTATGACAGAGGAATGCCAAGGATGCTGAAAAGTAAGGTGTACAAAGCAGTGGTGTGACCTGTACTACTGTATGGGACAGAAACCTAGGCAATAAAGGCAGAGCAGTTGTGGAAACTAGAGGTGATGGAATTGAAGTGCCTGAGATGGGAGATAGGATGCACATTATGGGACAGATGAAGATATGTGGATATCATAGCAGAAGCCAAAGTAGATCCAGTTGCAGAGAAGGTCAAAGAGAACAGATTATAGTGGTATGGGCACGTGCAGAAAAGCAGAAGCCAATCTCGTGAAGATTTGGGAAAGACTGGAGGAAGGCAAGAGGAAATGAGGGCATCCAGCAAAGAAGTGGATGGATTATGAGAGAAGACATGTGTGAGTCAGGAATAAGTGTCAAGGTAGGAGTGTGTGGTATTGAATCGAGAGATGGTGACAGTTGACAAGACATCCCAACCCCTTTAAACAAGTGGGAAAAGGGGGGTTGATTATATTGTTTACCTTCTTATAAAATAAGTGCATAAACATAACCGAAGCAGGTGTGGACCAGAGATGAGGATTGCTTGATCTACCTAGTCATCCTTTATTCTTACTTACTGGAGAGCCTACTTCACTTATAGTAATGATATACATGTGCTCCCCCCACCCATCATTCTTAATTGCTTTATGTATCATGTATTTTTGAATGCCTTTACTGTTTGTGGCCCTGCTCCATCCATCTTTGGATAAGTGCTTTGAATCATCCACTATACTTTATGTGAAGTCTTATTTCCTCATTGTCCCCTGTGCTTGCTCACCTATCTTCAGGTTGTATTATGTTGTTCTCATTCGTCTTTATTTTTTTGTTGTGACTTTTTTTTAATAGTATGTAACATCAAAGTTGTGTGTCTTCCCAGATAAGTAATCTGCTTTCGTTGGCAATGATATTTGGGGAAGATTGCAGTCACTTAGGTTTTAACATTCTCTTCTGTAATTTTAATTCTGATTCATGCATTTCTGAGCCATAACTGTTTAGTGGTATGCATTGCAGTATTAACTTTTTTGTTGCCCAAAGTTAGCAGTTACTCTGCTGTTTCTTTAACTGGTTTATTTGCCATTTTTTAGGCTTTATTGATTTTGCAAATACCGAAATGTGTTCCTTATTTCTTTAAACGTTCTTTATCATTTTTTGAGAATTAGTCATTTTCATATAAACTGTAAAAGTGTTCGACTAGGTATCCAGCTTTGAAATTTTATACAAACACCCGACATACTCACCATTAGTAAAACATGGCTCAAACCCACTGACATCAACCAAGAAATTCTACCCACTTGAATAAACTATACACAGACTTGATTACCAGTCGAAAAGAACAGGGGGCCAACTATGGGTAAAATGAAACCCCTTGGCAATACCTACTTTTAATAAGACTCAAGTACTCCTAACCAAATTTCAGTTGAAGAAATGCAAGTCACTGTAGAGTCTTACTATATACATCTCTCCAAATGGTACTTAAACAAATATCACCATTTTTATTGTCTTGTGGATTACTATTGCTCTGAAGCGAAGCACTATAATCTTAGGGGATGTAAACAACACAGCAATACAATGATCATCATGCTGTTGGTCACTGCAGTTTCACATAATACAGGAACCAACATAGATAAAACCTCAGGCAAAGCCAGCATACTTGATTGGATATTGTCAAATAATCCTGATGACATCTGCACACGTGGTCTACTTCCATATTCCATTAGGGATTACAGTCCAGTCTGTGTAAATTGGAATTAGTCAAAAATTCCTAATTATACAACGACCCCACATTAATATTCCAAAACATGTACGCTGATTGGTCAGCATGTCCGTTGTAAATCAGACCTATACTAATGGAAAAAGGACCGGTCGACAAGACTTTTTCCATTAGTATGTCTTTTTTTGTGTGTGTGTTGGACAGCAACGGGGAACGGAAGAGCTCCATTGCTGTTACCTTGCTATGTTAAAAGAGAAAAAACAACGGAGAAAGGAAGCTCTCCGTTGCCTTTTTTTTAAGATATCTCGCTATGTTAAACTCATTTAACATGACGAGACACCTTTTAAAAAGCAACGGAGATCTTCCTTTCTCCGTTGCTTCCACACACAGCTCTGTACTGCGTAACCATATGCATGCGCAGTACATCAGAACTGCCGCAGAATACTGGACAGCTGCGGAAGGGCAGCAGGGAGGCATTATACAATGCCATTATTTAAGAAAAGTAAGTATTTTTTTCTTAAATAATTTCCTTGTATAATAACAATAACCCACTTCTGGGTGTGGGTAATGCTGGATTTACCCACGGTTGTCTTTGTTTGGCCACTTGGGCTTCGTCCTTGTGACCAAACCACACCAACCGTGGGTAAATCCAGCATTACCAACACCCAGGCGTGGGTTATTGCTTAAGCCTACTTCATATAAATGGGTGAGAAATAACAGTAATTTAACCTCCTGGTGGTTCAGCAACCTACTGTTGCATTGCAACTTGTCACCTTTGAAACCCCTTCCTTTAGGTTTAAGTTATTTATTTTAATAGTACATTTCTTTGTATATTGCATGCAGTGGCACCAGTGCATAAAAAGCAAATATTCCACCTCCTGGCCAACACAAGAAGCCTAATCTTATGATAGACACCAGAACTAAAGCTTGAGCACCAAGGAAGAAGTCTTCTGTGCAGCAAAACTTTCAAGTGTATAGAACAGCACTGAACAAAAGCAAATGCCTTACACATCAAAATTTAAAAATCAATATTATACAACCTTCAGGGCAGCCACGGTGGTGCAATGGTTAGCGTTGCTGCCTCACAGCAAGAGGTTCTCCAGTTCGGTCCTTGGCTGGGATGCCTTCTATGCGGAGTCTGCATGTCCTCCCTGTGGTCATGTGGGTTTCCTCTGGGTGCTCTGGTTTTCTCTCACATCGCAAAAACATGCTGTAGGTGGATTAAACACTCTAAATTGGCCCTAGGTGCGAGTGCGTGCATGTGTGTGCCTTCTGTGGAAGGTTGGGCGCTGGGCTGGCAACTCGACACCATAAAACTCCACTGCCAATCATGAGCGGGCAGGTGATCCGCTGTGGTGACCACTAACCGGGAAAAGCCGAAAGAAGAAGGTGGTTGCTAATTCTGAATTTCCTAATATGTTTCTAGAATTCAATAAATTAAATACTTTGTATCTTTCGGCTTTTTCCGGTTAGCGGTCGCCACAGCTGAACTCCGGTCCGCTAATGATTGGCAGTAGATTTTTACGTGGTGGCTTGCTGGGCCTAATGCACAACCCTCAACGAAGGAACACCCATTCACGCATGTCAACACACAGAATATGCTCTAACTGACAATCGAACGGGCAACGTCTAATTGTGAGGCGACAGTGCTACCGCAGCACCACCACCGCAGTAATTCAGTAAATCAAATACTAAATCCAGGAAAAAAACTTCACAGCTATGTCCACTACCAAATTAACCTACCAATAGCATAGCATGTAAGCTTACTATGTTGCAACAAAACACTTTATCTGAAGTGTCGAAGAAAAAGAAAACGTAAGTTTGGAAACCATAAACTACCACCTGTAGTGACAGAATGCCTAAAATAGGTATATACATGTATTTTAAAAAAAATAACCCACCTCCTTGGGTCCCTGCAGACAAATTTCCTAAAGTGCATTTGCATATGTCAGCTAATATCATCACATATACTCTGTCTATTCTGATAAATGGATTGGTTAAGGAGAAATATGTTCCCACAGTCAGAAACCACTTGTATGTGTCGTCTTTTCAGGGTGGGGGCACATCTGCAGACCTATCAAACTATAGGCCTGTTGTCATTCTTTCATCCATATCCAGAGTCCTGGAAAATGTACATGTCAAGTCCTTCATCATCTGCTCACTTAAACAGTCTCATCAATACAACATGACTTCTGTTTGGGCCACAGCATAGAAACAGCTGTCTTAACCTTCCACAGGTTAATTGGTTAACAGAGAAATAAAGTTTACCTAATCTACTCAATATTTCTAGATCTGTGTATGGCATTTGACACAGTATCTTACTACCTACTAATTTTAACAAGTCAGACTTGTAAGGCATAAGTAAAGATACCACACGGTGGTTTAAAATCTGCCTTGGTAAACATTCCCAGTTTGTAAAATGAGATGACCAGACTCTTCTTTACCACTAGAATTTGGTGGATTCCACAACTCTGTTTTAGGTTCCTGTATCCTAAGTTATCAAAAATATATATTAGTCCATCACAGGAGCTAACCTAGTTCAGTATACTGATGATTCAGCTGTAACTGTTTCAGCACTACAATGGAATAATTTTAAACAAACACAAAATATGTTTATGTTTAGGAAACCTGGCTAAATCAGTCAACTCTTGCTTAATGCCCAAAAAGCAAACATGATACTTTTTGCTCTAGACACTATCAACAAAGACAGACATTGCAAATAAAATCTTATAATACTAATATTGAACAAGTACCAGAAATAAAACATAATTGTCCAACTTCCACATTCTGTGATTATATAAATTATGTTGTTGGCAAGACAAATCAGTGGTCTAGTATGTTCCACTGAACAAAAAGGTACCTCTTCAGTACATCATGAGTAAAAATTGACCATGTATATTTATTACTAAGCCTTTATATTCTTCATGCTAAGGGGAATTCTTAGGCCAAAGTGTCAGATGGATTTGGTCGTGCAGAATTATCTCACAGATTGTGCTGTTACTTTTGTACAAGTTAGTGTTTTGCCAGCTGAGATGGGAAAGTATAACCCAAGCTTTTTCGACTCTCAGGCTGTGATGTAAATAGTGGTATTGTCAGACTGTTGCTGGGACACAAACATTGTTAGAAACATATGAATAAGTATTGTTGGGCATATTATTCAAGTGCCTTGCTCTATGACACTATGACCATTTTATGACAAATAGGGCATTATTAGACATATGGAAATTTATTGGATGGGGAAATGTCAGAGATGACTGTCATGAGACGAGAATAGTAGGAGGAGTTAAGCTGTCAGCTAGAAGGAAAGAAAGTTTATGTAACTGGCATTAAAGCTGAGGGGTTGATTTCTTGTACTTCTTTAGTGTATAAAAAGTAGTCTTATCCTGTTATTGTTTAGATCTACTGCTTGTAATTCTAAAGATGCTACCATGTTGTGTTCATGAATAAACAAAACATGCTTGCTGAAACATTACTTTGTCTCCGTAATATTTATTTTAGATGCACAGCTTCTGATCTGTACATTACCCATCCTCACTAACTTACAAAAAAATCTGCTAAGATTAGAACAATACTACAGTAAAATTTTAGCAAGCTTACCCAGCAATAGGGATAACTGCACTGCAAAAACTCAGGTGGTTAGAACTGTGGAGTCTGCATGTCCTCCCCGCGGTTGGGTGGCATTCGAAAGACATGCGTAAATGACCGTGCCTTCATTGAAGGTTGGACATCAAGCTGGCACCTCGGCGTTTGTGAAAATCTACTGCCAATCATTGGCGGACTAGAGTTCCGCTGTGGCGACCCCTAACCGGGAAAAGCCGAAAGACAACAACATTAAATATATTTAAACCTTTCATTGTGGCTGGTCCTTGAGAGAATATTTTAACCTTTGAGAGTACTTATTTATTTGATGATGCTGGAGGCCGCTCCTGAAAGCCTTAATGCATTGGTCAAACACTGTCATTGGAATTTCCATTAATTTTACTTAGTATAATTGGGTACACTTGTAAGAGCCTTAGAGTAGCCGACTGAGTGTCTGATGGCAGTGTAGCTACCTTATAGTCTGGGCAGAAAGTGGCATAGCTAGTAAATTTCTGCCATCCTTTCCCATGTGTGTGTGTAAAAATCAAATCTCTGTGTGTGTGTCAGCTGCTTGGACACAGAGCATTGGTTTCACAGAAAGTGGTGGAGAACTTGACTTGGACACTCTGCTAAGGACACAACTCTACAGCTGTGCCAATGAGGGAGTCTTACTGGGGCCCTGAAGAAAGAGGGAGAGAAACAAGCCTCCAGACTGTGTATGTTCCATGTGTGCTCTTAAGGGAAATTGTGATTGATGCAGAGAGCTGCATCTGGAAATATTGTGTGTATCTGTCTTTGTTCCAAGTGAACATCCCTCTCCAGTGTCAGTGAGGATTCAGGCTCCTTGATTACTGGCCCAAAGAGGGGACATCGCAAGAACTACACAACAATTTAATTGCTTCAGAACTAAAAGCAATCCATACTTTGTTATATAAACACAAAATCTGGTATGCTATCATAACCTAGCTAGGCTACTTAACGCACCAAATCACAACTTACTTGCAATGTGCAGGAATTCATTACTCCAGATACCTTTTGGTTTTTGACCAGTAGAAACCCATAGATTCCAGCGGCATTTGGTATCCTCAAAGTGCACAAGTGTAGAGGGCTTCCCCATACAGATTAATTGTAGCTGCACAGAGATAAGAGACATACCACTTAGCTGTTTACATAGACAGGAAGGTTAAACAGGTATGCAGTAAACACATGCATGTCCTAAGAGACTCATGGGACTTATTAGCCAAACTTGACGTCAAGAGTTTCAAAGACTCAACTTGTTTTCTGACAGTTGACATTGTTGATCTTTTCTCCAGTATATCATACCAGGAAGGTTTGGAACTTTGTGAGGATACGCTCTGAGAAACCAAATTGTTTTTTGTCTGACGCACACTTCTTGGTAAACTTGATAGAACTTGTACTAATCAATAATTTATTGTACTTTGAAGGTGAATACTTCAAACAGGTTAGTGGAGTGGCAATGGGAGCAGCATGCGCTCCCACTTTTGCAAACTTAGTGATGTTATGATGGGAGTAGAAGGCTATACTAGATTCCAAATATTCCCCACTGTGGTCCCACTACTTTAGATTTTTAGATCTGTTTTTTGTATGGAAAGGGAACCCCACAGAGATTGAGTCACTCTTGAACTACCTCCAGGACACATCAACCTTCCTGAGCTTTACACACACACTAAGAACATAGACAGCATAAACTAGCTGGACATTCATCTTAGAATATTGAATGAAACTTGCACAACTACGATTATACTCAAAGTGCAGAAAACCATTAAACAGTGGGCATCCAGGTTACTGTAAAAGTACTTGGTAAAGGGACAATTCATTCATGCGGCTAGGATGAACTGTAATGAAATTTTGTTCCAAGAAGAACTGGGCAAAATGACATCCATGTTCTTAGAGAGGGGTTATCCACAGGAATTGTTAAGAATACTTGGGGAGGAAGTGGTGAATAACAGAGACGCCAGATACCCATGTGTACTGGGGAAGTTGAATTTACCAGAGAGTATAGGACAGAGTAAAAACGCAGATAGTAAGAGTTTTCAAAATGTTATGGTGATTAAGTTCAATGAGGGGAACAGGGACGAAAAGAATATAATTCTAAGGAATTGGGCCATTCTAAAAACTGATGAGTTGTTCCAGTACATATAGGAGAAACACCCACAGTTGCATACAAGGTTGACAAGAGCATTAAACACGTTTTAGAGAGGGACCCCGAACCTCATAAATTTGGATCAACCAAATGTGGTAGATGTAGTTAATGCCACCACATATTTAACAAAAGGGAAATTGTTCTGAACAAAAGTTTCAACAACAAAATGACTTTTGCAAGAGGAGATTGCAATACAAGTGGTGTGGTGTACTTAGTCCTCTGACCCTTGTTTTTCATTTTATGTGGGGAAAACTGAGAGGAAACTTTCCAAAAGAATCTGAGCACCTATACAACATAAGGAAATGCAATAAGAACAGTGCATTGTTCAAACACACTTGTGTGTGTGAGGGCCATAAGAAGTATTTTTAGCATCTTGGAAGTAGTTCCATTAGAAGCTGGGGGGGGGGGGGGGCTTGAGAAACAAAGATAGAATATAAGGAACTTCTATGGCAATTTAGATTAGTTGCAATGTACAAACCAGGTTTAAATGAGTATGTCACGACCAATCCTGTATTTAAAATGAGAGCTGCCAGACTAATATTGTTTTACTAATTTTACTTATAAAAGAGTATATGCATTTTTAAAGTAATTTTTAACAGAATTTTTTGTACAATGGGCACATGTTAAAAGGTGGGTATATTTATGCATGTTCTGTTACAAATATTGTTGGAAGACTTTCTTGTTTATTTGGTTTTTACTATGCTTCTATCATGTTTTTTGTTTCAGACAGTGACTTTGTTTTTCACTGATGGTAACATATGATGGGCACTCATAGGGTTAAGGAACTGACATGAAGATGTAATGTGTTTGGTTGATGTATGTTTTAAGTTGTATATGTCATGTGATTTTATATGGCATCAGGTTCTGATGAAGTCCTTGAGGTGACTAAAGCACTTAGCTTGTTGTTTTACTAATAAATAGTTGGAACACACTCTTGACCTGGACAACATGTGGTTCTTCATGGTATTTGGTACTTCACTGCACGGACTGCACACACAGGTCGTTGCTTGCAGCTGACACATCAAATAACAATAGTATACAACTGGAAATTACATTATACAACAAAAAACAATAATATTTGCTCAACATATACTTAAACAGCTAACATTACAGTGGAGTTGTGGAGTTGTTTTTTGTATAATAGCTTATTCTACAAATATCAAAAGCTAACATAAATTGTGCACCTTAACCCTTCAAAAGTAGGTGATTTTATAGGTTCATAGGTGTGTATTAGGCTAATGACCCTGGAGTTTTTACAAGCCTAGCCCATAGGATTATCTTGGCATCGTGCCACTCGACCTTAGTTCAGAGTGCCTCTGTCGAGTAGAGCTATTGGAGTGATCCCCGGGGTGAATTTTCTTATTTCCCATCCACTCATCAAGATTTCTGTTGAAGAGAGGGCCAGTGAGGTGCTCTGTTTGACATGTATGGGAAGTCTATTCCATAGCATGGCCAGTCTCTGGGTTATGAACCTGTCCCTCCAGCATGTTCTGTTGATCGTGGTAATGATGTTGAGTTCTCTGGAGCGTGTGGTGCGGAGGGATTGAGATTTCTTTAGATGTATCATTTCTAACAGAGGTAGGTCAGACATGGCTTTGTAAGTCAAGCAGAGATGTATGTAGGCGATATGAGATGGAGAATAGAGTTTTTTGAGTCTGTCCATATAGGGCAAGTGTTTAAGGCCTAGGATCCTCTGTGAGGTACTTTTGCAGCCTCTCCAGTTGTTGCAGGTGTCTAGTGAGATACATGCCAAATGGGGCACTGTACACGATGATTGGCATAATGAGGGAGGAGTAGAGGGAGACAATGACCTCTTTCTTCCTGGATGCAAAACCCTTAGTAATGAGATGTGCCACATAGGACTTTCTGACAACAGTGGCAATGTGGTGGTCAAAAGAGAGGTTGCTGGTCAAACTGTGTTCCCAGATCTCTTGTAATGGTTTCTGTGTTCAGTGAACTACTGCCGATGTGGTAATTCTTGGGAGCAGATTTTTTCCCAAAGGGGATGACACATTTTTTTGGCATTGAGCTTAAGGCCATGGTTCTGACACCAGTCGTCGGTCTCGGTGAGGTCTTTCTGTAGGATGTCAACATCACTTGGTGAGTTACTAGATCCCAACTTGCAATCGTCTGTGAAGTTTGTCAGCTAGAGTCCCTTCGTGCTGGCCTATACTTCAGAGAAGTAGATAACAAGTAGGAGAGGACTCAAAACCGAACCCTGTGGGACTCCACTAGTGACTGGTCAGCAGTCTGACTTGGGAGTCAGCTACTTTCACACTGTGGGTTCTATCTGTGAGTCAGTTTGCAACCCACCTAGTGATACAGGGGTTGATGCCTAGTGTATTGAATTTTTCTATGATTCCTGGGTGGTGAATGGTATCAAAGGCCTTGACCAGATCAAGGTAGGCTGTATGAACCACCTTGCCTTCATCCACAGCTCTGGTGACTAACTCAAAGAAGTCGACCAAGT
Source organism: Protopterus annectens (assembly GCF_019279795.1). Taxonomy (NCBI): domain Eukaryota; kingdom Metazoa; phylum Chordata; order Ceratodontiformes; family Protopteridae; genus Protopterus; species Protopterus annectens. The sequence goes on along the minus strand of NC_056743.1, from coordinate 164,509,212 downwards.
TGAGCAGGCATGATCTACCCTTCACAAAACCAAACTGTGAGGGATCTAGAGTTTGGAGCTTCCCTATATCCTTGTTTATTAGGACCATGATGATGCGTTCCATAGCTTTGATTATCGGACTCGTCAGGCTAATGGAGTGATAGTTCCCAGGGTCTGTAGTCACTCCTCCTTTGTGGAGAGGGATGACTGTAGCAGTGCGCCTTTCGGTAGGGACAAAGCTTGACGTGAGGCTGTGATTGAACAGGCCACACAGGTGAGGTGCCAGTTCACTCTGTAATTCATGTAGAACACAGCCAGGGATATTGTCAGGTCCCATAGAAGCTGTATGTTTGGCATTGGACGGTGCTGTTTTAACCTGTGCAGCAGTAATACTTGGGTGCCTGACAATCTACTGGTATTGTGATTGGTCCTTTGGGGGGGAGGTAAAGTTGGCACTGAATCTGTTGGCCAGTATATTGGCAATATCTGTTGGCTCGGTATAGGAGGTACCATTGTTCAGTAGCTCATAGCAAATTTGGGTATTGCTGTGGAGATTCTTTACATAACTATAGAAGGCCTTGTGGTTTTTACTATCTGCTGCAATTCTGTTTTCATAGCTGGCTTTAGAGGATTTGATGAGGGATCTCATCTTTTTCTTGAGGCTGATAAGGGAGTTTTTCCAGTGTTGGGACTTCACCTTATTCTGTATCAGTTTCCTCATCCTGTTGTAAAATTTGATCTGAAGTAGGATATTCATTTGTCTGCAACCTGTGGGTTATGGATCCGATATCGGATCCGAACCGGCATGGTTTTCCAGCTATGGATCCAAGCTCTCAGCTCCTCCCCTCAACCATAATGCCCTGCTCTACCCTCATGACCTCAGATCTCGTTTGCCGCGCTGGTGACTGGATTGGTATTCATAGCTCTCAGCTAAGTGCTTGTTTCTTAACTGTTAATACAGAAAATTTAAAGTTTTTTGTGCTTTTTTGTGTGAAAGTTTAGGTTTCCCTCTTTGATAGTTTTATTTAGAGTTAAATTAAGTATTTTTTCCCTCCCTCGCTGTTGGCGAGTGTGTGTGTTGGGCCTGTGTGTCTGTATTAGTTTAGTTACTTTTTTTAGTAGCTTTATAGATTTGAATGGCTGATCAGCCCAAATCTGTTTTTTCAAAATGCTCCGAGTGTGGCCATAAGCTCTCCCCGGCTGATGGCCACACTCGGTGTTGGTGCCTGGGGTTGAACACCTCACATCTGGATGCTCCATTTGTGCAGGGTTCAACCCCAGGGCACTGAGGGAGCGGAGGTCCAAGCTTGTCTTGGCGGGTCTTTTACCGCCAGACTCGCTCCGCCTCCGCCTCCTTCGGGCAAACCGTGGGTTCTTCGGTTATTCCCTCCGTGGCACCCCTCCTGCTCCTGGGACTCAACCTCCCGTTTCTGGAGAGGAGAGGGATGCTAGAAAAAGGACCGGAGGAGAAGCACCACAAGCGGCGGGCCGAGACCTCTGTTTCGGCCCCGCCAGCCAAGCGGGCTTCTCCCGGCGGCTCGGCTCGTCTCCTCCTTCTCGGCCCGGTCCCTGTGTGCTTTTCACGGGTCCTGAGGAGGAGGAGACCCGATCTCCATCGAGGCTATCGAGGAGGCACTCCAGGCCTACCTCGGTAGCCTCGCCGAGATCTATAGCCTTTCAGATGCTGATCTGGACCGGATGATGAGAAGATTCATCCAGGCCCAGATGCAGATGGGAGTGTTTGCCTCCCTCTGGGGAGCTCAACACCCTTTTAAGCCTATTGCTCCTTCTCCGACCCGCTATCCGGGGTTTCGAGCAGCTGGAGCCGAGCAGCTCGAGCCGGGGTGGGTCGGCGCCCGATAGTACTTGGTACTGGATCCGACCCTGCCCTCGAGTGCGTCGGATCCGACCTCTCGGAGCCTGGATCCGAGCCTCGGATCCGGGGGGATCAGTGCTCCTTCGGCGCCGTCTGTGTCGGAGCGCACTGTCCCTTCGGATCCGGCGCCCGCGCTCCGTCCACCCTTCGGATCCGAGGGGGAACCGATTGTCGGATCCTTTGGTCGAGGTCGGCTCCCCTTCGGCTTTTGATGTAGTGGAGAGGGCTCTGTTGAGGGTCTCCGGACCCCCGGCACTTGTTCCGGCTCCGTCCCGCACTCCTCTGCACTGGGCCAGGCTTCCACCATCCGGCCCCTGGGACAGCCCGCTTGTGCCCCAAGTTGCTCCTATGGAACAAATTGCTGCTTGTGAGGACTCCTCTGACACCCCCCAGAGGATGTCCGTCGCAAGCATACGTGCAAAAGGAGGCACATTGACTCCCCGAGTCTCTCACAGAAGACACGGACTTGGAGGAAGGGAAGGCTCCCACGGTCACCCGAGGATGTCTCATTTGGAGACATCATGGAAATGCTCCATAAGGGGGTGGTCTGCCCCAAGTCTTCCTCGGACGAGTCCGTGTTCTTGGAGGCATTTGAAGCGGGCCGTCTACCTCTTGGGTGTCCTCTGCCGACCCCTGGTGGATCTTATTACCACCAGGGCGTGGAAGGAACCGGACACCGTGGAGCCAATTCCCAAGAGACCAGATAGGATCCTTAGTCCGCCATCCGACCGGGCCCATTGGAGTAAGGGGCCTCCGGTAGATGCCATGTTGACGGGCGGCGGCCACCAAGAGGGAACTGGCTCAGGAGAGTCCCTCAGTCCACCCCGAGCAAGGAGTCTCGGATGATGGACCGCTTGGGAAGCGGATGTTTAGTTCAGCGACCTTCTCGGTAAGGGCGCTGAACTATTTGGCACATGTCATTAGGATGCAGCGAGATCTTATAAAGAATACGCTGCATCCCCCGAGTCCATTTCGGAGGAGGACAGGGTTCTGCACTCCACCCGATGGCCACTCTTAGGTCAGTTACTAATACTTCTATGCGGCTACTCTCCCATGCAACGGAAGGCGCCGCTAGAGCTGCGGGACAGGACTGGTCACTAGACGCCAGGCCTGGCTCCGTCACTCATTTTTCTGAGCCCTTCAAAGCGTCGTTTGAACGCCTTTGATGGTTCTGCTCTGTTTGGCAAGACCGTTCATGACTTGACCCAGAGCGAAAGGACGGGAAGACGCTGTCTGCCGGAATCCGCTTCTCTGCACCCCAGAGGCCCTACTGTAGGAACCAAAAGGGTCAGAAGAAGATGTGGTTCCGAAGTCGCAGCAGTCCCAGCCTGCTCGGACAACCAGTCCTTCCGTGGCAGAGGAGGACAGGGAGGACGCCGCCCTAGAGGCAGAGGGGCTCCCAGAAACTTCGGGTCCAGGGAACCTTTCTCTGTACGGCCGCAGCAACCCTGAGGTTGCCCGACTGCTCCACTCTGGAGGCAGTCGGGGACGCCGGGGCACCTAGCGGCATGGGAGTCCATAACATCAGACCGCTGGGTTCGCCAAATCATATCCAGAGGATATCGCATTCCATTCCTTTACCTTCCAAAGTTGAAGTCCCTCCCAGACGCCCCACCCGGTCAACGGGAGGCCGCTTTGGCAGAAATTGGCCATCTGCTAAAGAAAAGAGCCATCCAGCCCGCTCCCCAGACCAGATCGGATCAGGGTTCTACTCCAGATTCTTTTAGTGCCAAAGAAGACGGGGGAACTAAGACCAATCCTAGACCTCTCTCTTGAATCTGGCAGTCCCCAAAGAAAATTCAATGGTCACTCTGCAATCTATTCTCCCCTTCTGGGAGAAAATCACTGGATGTGCTCGATGGACCTCAAGGGGACTACTACCACATCCTGATGGACAGGCGCCCAGGAGGTTTCTCCGCTTCCGGCTGGGAGCCAGTCACTACCAGTTCAGGGTGCTTCCCTTTGGTCTCACCACAGCCCCCAGGGTGTTCACCAAAGTATTAGCAGTGGTAGCGGCCCACCTGAGGCTTCAGGGGTGCAGGTCTTTCCCTACCTGGACGACTGGCTCCTTACGCCCCAACAAGGCATCTACTTCATTGGCGAGACTCCTTTCTCCATCTTGCTCCTTTTCTGGGCATCACAATAAATACAAAGAAATCCAACCTGGCCCACACAGCTCTTAGATTTTATAGGGGCCAGGCTAGACACAAGGAGTTTACGAGCCTTCCTCACTGCGGACAGAGTTCAAAATCTGCAGCTCCAGGTGCGGGCCATTCTCCATTCAAGTTCTGTTCAAGTGAGTTGGTCCTGAGGGCTCTAGGGTCCATGGCATCGGCTATAGCACTTCTTCCTCTTGCCAGGCTCAATATGCATTCTACAGTGGACGCTTAGTACAGTGGTCATACCTTGCTCTCCCATGCATCATCCCATAGCGATCAGCAAGGCTTGCAAGCGGTCCCTCTTGTGGTGGCTCCACTCCCGGATCTCCACAAAGGCCGCCCATTTTGTGCTTCTCCCCTCGCCACGGTGACCACGGATGCCTCCCGCCTCGGGTGGGGGCACTTTATGGCCGGACCGCCCAAGGCACGTGGGACGATTCAGAGACCTTACTGCATATCAATGTTCTAGAGATGAGAGCAGTGCTCTTAGCGTTGCTAGCACTTCAGGACTTTCTTCCCTTGGGAACAATTGCGATTCAATCGGACAACATGTCTGTTGTCTGGTACATCAACAAGCAAGGGGGAACAAGGTCTTACCCTCTTTGTCGAGAAGCCATGAGAGTTTGGGAATGGGCAATCTCCACCAACCGCTTTCTAATAGCAACGCATTCCGGTCGGTCCAACATCCTAGCGGACAAGCTCAGTCGCACCATTCTGACCCCTTACGAGTGGTCTCTCAATTGTCAAGTAGCGGAACGCATATTCGCACGGTGGGGAACTGCTTCATGCGATCTTTTTGCCTCTCCCTCAAACACCAAGTGCGACAGTTTTTTCGCTCTAATACCTCCTCCCGGAGGTACCCCAAGAGACGCTCTGGTGCATGCTTGACCACCCGGTCTTCTGTATGCTTATCCACCCTTGCCTTTGATGCTCCAAGTTCTTCAGAAAGCCTCTCGGGTGGGTTGCAGAATGATTCTCATTGCTCCGCTCTGGCCTCGACAGATCTGGTTCCCTTCCTAAGGTCTCACCGGTGAATCCTCCTTGGATTCTAGATCCCATCCGGATCTGATATCCCATCCATCCTGCATTCCTCCTCCGAATCTGACAACCTGAAGCTGACGCTATGGCTGCTCCAGTTCCACTCTTGATTAGGACTCCGGTATTTCATCACCGGTTAAGGCAATTTTGGTGGCAGCTCATAAACCATCCACTAGAAAGGTTTACCAGCAAGTGGAAACGTTTTTTTGGGCCGTGCGCCAAGCCCTGATTCCCTTCTCCGTTCCTCTTCCTTTAGTGCTTGACTTTCTAACCACTCTTTTAACGATGGTGCCAGCAGTTCCACAGTCAAAGTACAACTGGCGCAATTTCTCACTATCACATTGGCCATGACTCTAATCCTCTTATGTCAGCCAAATTGTGTAAAATTTTTCTTAAAGGTACTTTTCTTCTCAGGCCCCCTATAAAGCAAGCAGTTCCTCCTTGGGACCTCTCTCTGGCCCTACAGGCCTTGACCGCCTCCTTTCGAGCCAGCTGCCACGGTGGATCTCAAATTCTTGTCCCACAAGACAGCCTTATTGGTACCCATTACATCGGCCAAGAGAGTTTCTGAGCTTCAAGCATTATCAGCTAAACCTCCTTACTTGGTATTTCATCCGGACCGTGTCTACCTCAGGACCAACCCGTCCTTTCTTCCTAAAGTCGCTTCTGAAGCAAACATCAATCAGTCCATTAACCTCCCTGTTTTCTTCCCTAAATATGAAAACAAAGGTGAATATAAGCTACATTCATTAGATGTTCACAGGCAACTTAGATTTTATCTGAACAGGACGGCTGGTCATAGGCAATCCGACCAGTTGTTTATTTCCTTTGCAAAATTCAATTTGGGCAAGCCAATCTCTAAAGTTTCTCTGTCCCGCTGGATTTCACAGTGCATCTTATTGGCTTATCAAGCTTCAGGAAGGCCCGCACCGGAGAGTGTTCATGCCCATTCAACCCGGTCAGTATCTACCTCGGCAGCCTTCAAGGCTAGGATTCCTCTAGATGATATTTGTGCAGCAGCCACGTGGGCTTCATCTCATACTTTATTTCCCACTATAAGTTGGATCTTGCATCTAGGGTAGAGCATCCTTTGGCTCATGGTGCTCGGAATATCCTTCCATGATGGCCGCCCAAGATTCAGGTAGCTGGGGACTTGTCCCACAGGTTGCAGACAATGAATATCCTACTTCAGATTTAGAAGTTATGTACTCACCATAACGTTCCATCTGAGTAGGTGTATTCATTTGTCTGCAACCATCCCGCCCTCCTATCCCCCTGGCCTTTCAGTTTCCTGCATATTCTATGTTACCCTTTTCAGGGTGTTGTTGCTTTGGCAAACTCGATCTGAGGTCATGAGGGTAGAGCAGGGCATTATGGGTGAGGGGAGGAGCTGAGAGCTTGGATCCATAGCTGGAAAACCATGCCGGTTTGGATCCGATATCGGATCCATAACCCACAGGTTGCAGACAAATGAATACACCTACTCAGATGGAACGTTATGGTGAGTACATAACTTCTAATTTATGGCAGGGGCCCACCAGATTGCCTTCCTTTTTTTGGAGGAGAGCATCTGGATTCTACTGGGTATGGTGAGATCCATGCATTTGTGTACATGTTCGTACAGTGTATTGGTGTATGATTCAGCAGTCATGCAACTATTCTCCATTTGCATGGATACTATGTAGTTAGCCACCTCTGTTTTTAGCAGCCCAAAGTTAGCTTTGGAGAAGTTTATCATGGAGAATGTTTCACTGTTGTAGTCATTACATTTTGGTAATCTGCTGGCAGATTACTCTGTCGGCCTGAATATCAAAGTCTTGGGTCCTATGTCTGTTGCTGTCTCCTCTTCCATGACGTCAGGTCGTCAGAGGTATAAAACATGCAGCCGATGCGATTTTATTCAGTCTTTCTTGCCACGCGGTGCCCAAAGCAGAAGCAGTTTGCAAGTGCTGGTCGGCCGACTCCTGAAATGTTCGCATTTGAGTTTCAGAACCGAAGTCTTCAATTAAAACTAAGTACCCCATTAGGGAAACTTTTTCTTGCTCCTTACTGATGTCAGTAAAAGTTAATAATTGCATTACTTGTGGGAAGCAAATACCTCATAAGGATTTTCATTTGTACTGTATTCCTTGCCTAGGCCCAGATCATAACGTGCCTTACTGTCGGTTTTGTGCTAGATTTAACCAAAGCACTATTAAGCGTCAGTATATTTTTGCTTCGAATTTAATTACATCTGGATCCAAAATATTTTGACTACTGGAGTACACAAAAAAATGCAAAGAAAAAGACAAAGACAGACAGTCGAGGTCCAAAACCGATGACTAAGCTTCTCCTAAGCCAGTCACCGGTTCGCCGGTACTCAGTGAGGCGCTTTTGCAGCCCCTGATACCCGCTGCTTTTGAGTTGCAGGCCTCTACCAAGACCCATGCTGAGTCCGGTATGCCGCGAGATTCTCAGAGTATTGAACCCGCTGATGTCTCTCCCTCGGATGGGTCCGGAGCCGCTGAGCAGGCACCGACTTCTGAGGGTGTTTTCAGGCTTCAACATTTTTATATAAAACCGACACCAACTTCAAAAACAAAATCAAATTCTAAGTCTAAAAAAAAATCTAAATAAAGATTGTGCAGAAAATAAAGAATTACAGGAAATATTGCATGCAGCAGAACAGGTTGGAAAGCATACTTTGCAATGTGGTTTTTATTCCTTGGAGACCTCTTGCAGGGCTGCAGTTACTGGATCTGTGATTAGAAGGCATGCTTGGCTCAAGGAGCAAAATCTGCCTGATTATGTTAAAGCTAAATTGTTGGATGCACGTTTACAGCATGATACTCAGTTTGGTAATAAGGCAGAAGAGGTTTTAAAGAAAATGGAAAATGGAAGACAAAGCTATATCTATGCAAACTGTAAAAAATTTCTTACAAGTGCAGCCACCCAGATTCAGTAGGCACTGGCCTACTAAAAATTGGTCCTTTCCTGTGTCCAACAGAGCCTCTCTAGGCAAATCCAGGCTCTCAAAAGGCTATCGATACCAATCACAGGGTTCTTACAGGTCAAAGCAATGGGGTGCCTCTACCTCCAAATCTGGAGGAAATGAAGCACAACCCTACAGTAAGCAGTCCCAATGACTTCCGTTTACCATCACCAAGCACTTATCTTTTGGCACCCCCCTTGGGGGGGAAATTAGCACTTCATGCTCAAAATTGGCAGTTAATTACCCAGGACAAGTGGATATTAAACATAGTATCCCAGGGGTACATATTTCATTTCCATACTTTGCCAATTCCAAACTGTTGCCCAGATCTGCCATAAAATCAATGGGCAGAGGCTCAGAAACAAGTTAAGTCCCTCTTGGATATGGGGACTATTCAACCAGTACCAGAACAGGAAAAAGGACAAAGTTTTTATTCAGAACTGTTCCTGGTACCCAGAAAAGACCAGGCCTGGCGTCTAATATTGGACTTATCGATTTTGAACATGTTCTTGGACATTCCAAAATTTAAAATGCTGACTTTACAACAGCTACTGCCCATGCTTGGCAAGAACGCTTGGTTAGTGACTCTAGACTTAAGAGGCATACCTGCATATCCCAGTAAGGGAATCGTGCAGAAGATACCTCTGCTTCAAGGCAGGTTTTATGCATTGCAAATTCTCTGCACTGCTATTTGGCTTATCTACTGCGCCCGGGGTCTTTACAAAGTGCCTGGCACCAGTAATTGCATTTTGCCGACAAAGAAGCATACAAATCTATCCTTACTTGGACGACTGTCTCATCAAGCAAAAAAACAAGGACATTCTTCTTCAACATCTGGCATTTGTAAAAAGGCTTCTAACATGCCTAGGGTACACAATAAACGGAAAGAAATCACAACTGGTACCCTCTCAAAAAATTACATTCCTGTGTGCAAGCTTGAATACAGCTGCCCAGATGGCTTATCTTATGCCAGGCAAACAAAGGCAACTGACCATATAATTCAAACAGATGGCAACAAAAACCCAGTTATCTGCAAGACAAATTCTGCAGGCTTTGGGGTTCATGGCATCCTGCATTCTACTAATTCCATATGCAAGACTGCATATGAGGAAACTTCAGTGGTATATAAAAAGTTTATGGAGTCAGTATTGTCACAGTCTGGAAACAATGATTCCTCTCATTCTCTGCCTATAACAGGAGTTTCTTTGGTGGGCAGAGACATGTCATCAAAACAAGGGATGGTCATTCACTCTACCCCCTGCCATCCAAACCCTAACTACAGATGCATCAGACTATGCTTGGGGGGCCCACCTGGTGGGGAGATGCATTCAGGGCATATAGAACACAAAACAAATGCATCTGCATATCAACCAGAAAGAGATGCTAGCTGTTCAGAATGCCCTGACAGCCTTAAAGGACTTACTTCATCCAGGGCAACTACTGATAAAGACGGACAACATCACTGTTCTGTGGTACATAAACAAGCAGGGGGGTGCACATTCCTACCCCCTTTGCAGACTAGCCATGGCATTGTAGGGCACAGTCTTGACTTACCAGGTACATCTTCAAGCTCAATTCCTGCCAGGAAAACAAAGTACTCTGGCAGACGACCTAAGCAGAAACCTTATGGACTGTCACGAGTGGAAACTGAATCCACTATTCTAAAGCATGGTAACAGAGAAATGGGGGGATCCCAGACATGGATTTATTTGCTTTTCCCCAAAATTATCAACTCGACAAATTCTGCACAATGACTTATCACAGACAAGCATGGAGAGTGGATGCCCTATCCTTCAGCTGAAAAAACCTATCTGTCTACGTCTTTCCTCCTCTGCCTCTTCTCCCCAAGGTCCTACTAAAGGTCAGACAGGAAAAAACAAAAATTATCCTAATTGCTCCGGACTGGCCTCGCCAGCACTGGTACCCAATTCTAAGGAATATGTCTCAACTCCCTTCTTGGTACTTGCCTCAAATACCTCATCTATTGTCTCAGCAGAGCAATCCAATTCTGCACACTCGGCTCCAAACTCTGACCCTGGCAGCATGGCTCATCATGTAATTATTCAAACACCTCTCAGTAAATTTGTGATGGATGTCATTTTGGAAGCCAGAAGGCCTAGTACTAGAAAATCTTATGCTGATAAATGGAAGCGATTCTGTGCTTGGAACCAAGCACAAGGAACGGACACAGCAAAACTAAATATCCCTCAGATTTTACAATACTTAACTGAGATGCTTGACAAGGGCCTATATTTTTCTTCAATAAAAATCCATGCCTCTGCCATCTCTGCTCATTACAACACGGAGCCTCCCATCTTTTCTTATCCTCTGCTAAAACAGTATCTTAGAGGGGCCACAAATTTAAGGCCTCCCAGATTATTACCAACTCCTGCATGGGACCTCACATTTGTGCTGGAAAAACTCACCCTGCCTCCTTTTGAACCAGCAGCTACTGCAGATATAAAGTTTTTATCTTGGAAAACCGCTTTCCTTTTGGCAACCACTTCAGCAAGAAGGGTTTCAGAACTACAGGCCCTCATGGCTGTGGAGCCTTTTATTACATTTTACCCGGACAGGGTGTGCCTCAGGACCAATCCTTTCTTTATGCCTAAGGTGGCATCCAGTATGACTCTTAACCAAACTATTCACCTGTCAACATTTTACTCAAATCCGCAAAACAAGGTGGAGCGGATTCTGCATTCATTGGACGTACACAGACAACTAAGATTCTACTTAAACAGGACCAAATCTCTAAGGAAGTCTGAGCAACTACTGGTGGCATTTGCTGCAGGATCAGAGAAGAAGGCTATATCAAAGCAGACTATTTCTAAGTGGATAAGCCACTGCATTTGTTTCTGCTACTTACATCATGGTAAACCGGTGCCCAAGGGAATCGGGTCACATTCCACCAGGGCTGCCTCTACCTCAGCAGCCTTTCTCAGAGGAGTTCCAACCAAAGACATTCTAGAAGCTGCTACTTGGAGCTCTGTTCATACTTTTACAAGACATTATCATTTGCCTCTCTTCTTTAAGTCTAGGGCAGGCTTTGCCACTGCAGTTCTGCAGGGCCTTGCAGCCACTCCTAATGCTATTTAGTTCCATCCTCTCATCCATAGCTTTGGGATTCTACCCAAATGTAATGACCAACAGTGAAACATGAAGAACATAGTACAGTTGTATACACTTATCATAAATGTAGATGTTTGAGTGTATTCACTGTTGCAGTCCGGGTTACCCACCCGCCATCCTCCTTTTTTCTAAAACTTCTCTTTCCTTCACTATATTCTAAAGCCTTTGTGGTGTATTTGCTTTTAGATGAAGGTAAAGTTTATGTTGCTAAAAGTGCATTTACATATATATTGCTGTTGATATATATATATATATATATATATATATATATATATATATATATATTTTTTTTTATTTTTTATTTTTTTGCTCCCCATTTGGGGGGCACCTGATATCTGGGGCAAGAAAAACTGAATAAAATGGCATTGGCTGCATGTTTTTACCCCTGATGTCATGGAAGAGGAGACAGCAAGCGACGCAGGACCCAAGACTTTGATATTCAGGCTGACTGAGGGCAACCTGCCAGCAGATTACCCAAATGTAATGACTGCAACAGTGAATACACTTGAACATCTACATTTATGGTAAGTGTACACAACTGTACTTTACCTTTACGGGGGGGGGGGGGATGTGGATTTCCAAGGTGATTAGTTTATAGTCGGATCTAACCAGGGAGGAGTTGACTATTGGTGTAGAGTCGCCCGTATTAGTAATGACCATGTCAAAGATGTTGCTACCTCCAGTTGGGGGTAAGAAGGAGCTAGTCCAGGGCATTGGAATTGATGAATTCCAGGAAAAGTTGGGCAAGTGTATTGGTACACGAATAGTTTTCCCAGTTAATGGAGGGGTAGTTGAAGTCGCCCAGTATGAGACTGTTAGGTTGGACCCTAATATTCTCCAGAGTGCTTAGGAAAGTAGAGTGAGAGTCTTGGGATATGGTTGGGGACCTATAGCAGGCTACGAACTGAATCGCTGCCTTATCCAGTATTACCTGCACCTGAAGTATCTCTGATGCATTATGTTGAGCTACCAGTCTGGAGGTGTGCGCATCCTTTATGAATATGCAAACACCACCGCCTTTGGAGCTTTGGTCCAAGTTCTGGGACCAGATGGTGTGGAATGAGTTATAGCCTGGTAGTGCAGTGGTTCTTTCTTCTGCCTTGAACCAGATCTCTGTTACTGCACAAATGTCGATGTTCTCCATTTAAGGTGTACTTCCAGTGAGTGCATTTTGAGATTTAGAATTCTAGCATTGAGCAGCATGACCATGAAATTGTATTTGTTTATAGCTGTTACGGTGGTAATTTGGTCTTTGGAACACTGCCTAAAAAGGCACTGTAAGGGTGGCAAGAGCCAGTACAGATGCAGGCCATCTCTGGCAAAGCATTTAGGTCTGTCAATCATGTCACCCCAGGCAGACAGATACTGGATCCCATTAGAGTGACACCTGAAACTTAGCCAGTTGTTGAAATCAATCATTTTCTGCTTGAACTGTGGTATCATTCTGGGTGTAATGGTAGGATGCTGCTCAGGGCTAGGGTCATACCCGCGTGGGCTACATAATCAGAGAGCTCCTCCATGTCTCTCTTCATGTAGTCCAGTGAGGTATGTCTCAGGTCATTCACACCCACATGTACAAGGACAACCTGTTGTTGAGGGATCTTTCTCCTTAGTCATCCTAGTGAGTGGGACATCAGTGTGCCTCATTATCGAGTCACCTGTGACTAGTGTATTGGGCATGCAGTTTTGCCTTAGTGGCTTTGGTTGAGTAGCACACTGTTTATCACAAAGTTAACTGTACTAAACTACTTACAAAGTACTTTTTACTCGTTCTTAAACTCCACCTAACCTTACTTTTATATTTAATTTGTAGCATCTTACTTTATAAATACTTTTTCCTTTTTCTCAGTTTTCTAACTGATAACCCAATTGAAAACCTGTACTGACAATGAAAATATGTATATCGTACTGCTGTACAATGCAGGCGCATTAGTACATTATTCCTATAGTCTAAAAAAATCTGTATTCATTTTTGTTTACTGTATTTGTTTTAAAAACACCTGTTACACATTAACCAAAATGTAAAGCTGTAATTGTTAGGTAGTCCAATCTCACCTTCATTTTTGCATATGGGTTCGGAGCCAATCCTCTGCTCTGACTCTGCTCTGACTCGGCCGATTTTCAGGCTCGAAGACTTCTAGTTGGCTCATGGCTAAGCAGGTATCCCATGGTGCACCAGTACAATCCCCAGATCTCGTTTGCCGCATCAACGAGTTCGGATGTGCTTCTCTTGGCTCTGGCTAAGTTTTTGCAATTTTCATTATTCTAGTATTTTTTTGCAGTTATTGAATATATATACATTATAGGGCTTTATCTTTATTGACTTGTGGTTTTAGTGTGATCGTATTAGTGGTATCCTGTGTACCAGTAGTTAGGCGCAATTGCACTTTGCCTAAATCGTTAGTTTTCACGGTTTCGCCTGTTCCTGCTATTTACAGTTAGGATTTTACCTAAATTGCCTTGTGTGTCTAGTATTAGTAGTCCTGTATATCAGTAGTTTAGACGCAGTTGCGTTTTCTTGTCTAGAGAGTTAGTTTGGCGAGTTTGCCGTTTTTAATCAGTAGGGGCTCCTATTGATTAATTTCCTGTCAAGAGATTATTGTTGACTGGTGGTCTTTAGCGGGGACCCGCTAAAGTCTTAATTTCTTACAGTGGTTAATTTGTTACCCTTGAGCGTGTGTGTGTATATGTGTGTGTTGTGCCTTCTTGGTCTGTTTGAATTAGAAGACCCAGTTCTTCACAGGGCTAGGCCCGTTTAACTTAGAGGACCTAGTCCTCATGTAATTCTTCTGCAGGGCTAGGCCAGTTTTAGTTGGAGGACCTAGTCCTTAGTCATTCTCTTTCTCTTTCCCTCTAGTTGCTTGTGTGTTGCAATGTCTAAGGATAGCAAGGAGCACAAACCATCTGGGTTTAAAAAATGTATGAAGTGCTCCCAGAAAATATCTTTGACAGATGGCCACAGTAGCTGTGTCTACTGTTTAGGAGCTATCCATTTGCAAGAATCAAGTTTGTGCTGTCATGCTTTCTCTCCTAGAGTGTTGCAGAAGAAGAAGAACAAACTGATACTCAGGGGTCTTTTGAAGCCAACTTTTGAGGAAACTTTGTCTGGTTCTTCAGCTTCTTCGTCTAAGTCAAGATCTGACTCAAAATCTGAAGGTTCAAAAAGGCCTTCTCCGGCACCGGCTAGTGTTTCGGAGCCGCCTGCCAAATTAATAAAACCTGCCTTCTCGACTCCTCAGTCTTCGGAGCCGAAGGAGAGCACTGTGGTTTCGGAGTCGGTCACAGATACTTCGGTGCCGACTGCTGAATCCTTGCAAATAGTTGACTTTGCTTCTCTGAGCCAGTCTGTAGTGCCCCTACCGGTCTCTTTGATGGTCAAATCCCCAGTTCTTGCTAGGTCGAGATCCCTAACCTTATCTTCTAGGAGTCTTTCGGAAGAAGATGTGGAGAGGGTAGTACTGAGACTCCTCAAGTCATCTGCCCTGCCTAAATTTTTGTTAGCTATGACCCAGTCGGCTCCGGAGCCACTCGAACCAGTCTTATCTCCATCTGTGATTCCTCCTCTGAGCCATGTTGATTTTTCAGAGCCGGAGTGCTAGTTACCAATGGAGGAACCCTCAGTTCCAGCTCCCCTTGCTGTTGCATTGGAGCCGAGTTCGGCTCCGACATGTTCGGCTCCATCCATTGTGTCCAGGGACCGAAGCTCTTCTGTCGGTGCCGAGGGGGAGGGTTTGAATCTATCTTCATCAGTTCCGAGCCTTCCTCTCGGTGCATCTGCCAGGGTGAGCTCAGACTCTGCATCTATCTCAGAGCCGATGGCTCTGGCTCTGGCACCGTCCTTTGTCTCTTCGGAGCGGGGATGGTCTTCGGAGCCGGAGAGATCTGCTTTTCAGGTGATGAGGAGTGTGCTGTCACAGTCTACAGCCCCTGCCAGTGGTACAAGCACTCTTCCCCCCAGGGCTCCCACTTCAGTCTCAGTCGCTACTCTCTCCGGAGTCAGCAGAGACCCACAGCCTGCTACTCTCTCCGGAGTCAGCAGAGACCCACAGCCTTAGGAGCCAGTGGCTGGTGGCCCCCACTCTTCTGGGGCATCCCCAGTAGGTCCTTTTGAGGAGCACCCGCGGAAGAGAGTATGCAAGAGGAAGCGTATTAACTCCCAGGATGAGTATCTGACATCGGACACTGACCTCGATGAGTCTGAGGGATCCCATAAGTTGTCCTCTGATGTCTCTTTTCTGGACATTCTAGAGATCCATAAACAGAGGTACGACTGGCCCACTGTCAACCCTTCTGATGAGTCTGTGTACCTGAAGGATTTCTGGTCTCAGCCCTCTGCCTCTTGGGTGTCTCCACCTTTCGACGAGCTAATGGATCTGTTTAGTCAGAAGATGTGGGATACTCCTGATGCCATGGAGCCAGTACCTAGAAGACCAACTAAGTTCCTGTCTGCCCCTCCTGCAAAATAATTCTTGTCTAAGGGCATTCCCATAGATGCCATGGTGGTGGCAGCGGCAGCCACGAAGGAGTTGGCGGGGACTTCTTCCTCTGTTCATCTGCCAAAGAAGGAGTCTCGACAGATGGACAGATTTGGGAAGCGTGTATTTAATTCAGCGGCCTTTATACTTAGATCCCTGAACTGTCTTACCCATTTCACGAGGTTGCAGCGAGATCTCTTCAAGGAGTTAGGAGATTCCATACAGGGTGCTTGTCCTGAGGGAGTCCTGGATAGGATCTCTGCTCAGTTGTCCACCCTAAATTCCGTAGTT
This sequence comes from Protopterus annectens, assembly GCF_019279795.1. Classification (NCBI taxonomy): domain Eukaryota; kingdom Metazoa; phylum Chordata; order Ceratodontiformes; family Protopteridae; genus Protopterus; species Protopterus annectens. The sequence continues at coordinate 164,493,294 of NC_056743.1, read as the reverse complement.
AATTCCTCCATGTGGCTCATATCTCATGCGGCTGATGGAGCGAGCAGAGCAGCGGGTTCAGGAGTTGCCCTTAGGCGCCACTCCTGGATGCACTTGTGTAATTTTGCGGAGCCGTTTAAGTCCACCTTCACCAATGCCCCATTTGATGGTTTCTCCTTGTTTGGTTCCAAGTTGAAAGATGCACTCACTCGGTGTGAATAGGAAGGAAAGACTCTCTGCCGTGGGAGTCCGTTTTACTATTCCCTCTCAGCCATACCCCAAAGGTCAAAGGGGAGGTAAGATGTGGTTCAAAAAGTCCCAGAGGGCCTTTCCAGACTCAGAGTGAATCCTCCTTCAGGGGCAGAGGAGGAGGAAATGGTAGACGTCGCCCTAGAGGCAAGGGCTGTCTGCAATATCAGCAAGGCTGTGGTTCCTTTCGAGGGCGGCCTTATCAGCGCTCCTGATGTGGGGCCCGACTGCGTTTCTCTGGAGCCAGTCGGGGGTCGCATCTTTTTGTATCCAGAAGCCTGGCTAAATATAACCCAAGACCAGTGGGTATAAAGAGTTGTTACCAGAGGCTATATCATACCCTTTTCCCTTCCACCGTTTGTTCCCAGGAAGATCCCAGATGTTCCACCCAATCACAGGGATCAGGCATCTGTGGAGATCAACAAGTTGCTCTCAAAAAGAGTCATCCAGCCCGTGCCAGCAGACCAGATAGGATCTGGAACTTACTCCTGGTTCTTTTTGGTTCCAAAACGAACCGGAGACTGGAGGCCAATATTGGACCTCAGCAGATTAAACGAATCAGTGAAAAAGGAGAAGTTTTGGATGGTAACACTGCAGTCAATACTCCCATTGTTAGGGAAAGACTATTGGTTGTGCTCTCTAGATCTCCAAGACGCCTACTACCATATAAAAATGGACAAGGCGACAAGGAGGTATCTGCGCTTCCGGCTAGGAGCCAGCCATTATCAGTTTCATCCTCTGCCCTTTGGTCTCACCACAACCACCAGGGTGTTCAGCAAATGCATGGCAGTAGTAACAGCTCACCTGAGACGTCAGGGATTCCAGGTGTTTCTGTATTTGGACGGCTGGCTCCTGACCACCCCCACCAGGCATCTACTTCTCTAAAACAGGGACACCACCATCCAGCTTTGTGCTCAACTAGGAATCTCCATAAATCGGGGAAAAATATGCATTACTGCCCTCGCAGTCTGTGATTTTTATAAGCGCAGAGGTAGACACAGTGGATATGACAGTTCGTCTTCCCGCCGAAAGAGCACAAAACCTCATCTCACAAGTTCAGCGACTTCTCCCACTTCGGAAGGTCAAAGCAAAGTGGATTCTTCAACTTCTTGAACCATGGCCTCAACCATTCTGTTAATACCTTTAGCCAGGTTGCATATGAGAATCCTTCAATGGCTCCTGTTCTCCCAGTGGTCGTTCCAATATCTACCCCTGAATCACTCTATTCTGCTGACAGAATCATGCAAAAAGGACCTTCGTTGCTGGATAGCCCCCAACAACTTGTCACGGGAGCTCCCTTTGTGCCTGCCCAGCCTATTGCCACTGTGACCATGGATGCCTCCCCGGTCGGGTGGTAGGGCATTATCTGGGCAGGACTGTCCACGGCACATGGCAAGAACATCAGGCTCATCTGCATATCAACGTTCTGGAGATGAGAGTGGTGCTTCTGGCGTTGCAAGCACTTCAGGACCTTCTTCCTCCAGGGACGATTTTGATACAATCGGACAACATGTCGGTTGTGTGGTATATCAATAAATAGGGTGGTACCAGATCTTACCCACTTTGTCGAGAGGCCAAGCGAATTTGGGAATGGACTATTTCGTCCCAGCGCTTTCTGGTGGCAACGCACATTCCTGGGACAACTAACGTGATGGCCGACAAGCTGAGCTGGGCAGTCCTGCTGCCCTAGGAGTGGTCTTTGAAATGGGAAATAGTGGAACAGATTTTCCGAAAATGGGGACCACCTTGCTGTGACCTTTTTGCCAGTCCAGTCAATGCATGCCAAGTGTGGCAGTTATTTTTCCCTAATTCCCCCTCTGGGGGAAACACCCAGAGATGCTGTGGGACACGATTGGCCCACAGGACTTCTCTATGCCTTTCCTCCATTCCCTCTTATCCCCCAAAGTGATACAGAAAGCCAACTGACTGGGAAGCAAGTTGATCCTCATTGCTCCTTACTGGCCTTGTCAGGTCTGGTTCCCGATCCTCGAGCCTCTTCTTGTCGATCCTTGGATCCTGGACCCAGTTCCAGATCTATTGACCCACATGTCGGGTTCGCTACACCCCTCTCTCCACACCCTCAAATTGACAGCTTGGCTGATCCAGTTCCATCTCTAGTCAGGCTTCATAATGTTTCATCATCAGTGTCTCATATTCTTTTATCCTCACATAAACCATCAACCAGAAGGCTGTATGACAGTAAGTGGAAAAGGTTCTCTGTTTGGGCACAGAAAATGAAAGTGGATCATTACACCGCTCCCGTTCCCGTATTTCTGGAATTCCTTTCGGAGCTTTTTCAACAGGGATCTGCCGCAGCCACCATCAAAGTACAATTGACGGCTATTTCACATTTTATTTGGGATCTCCCAGTGTTAACCTTATGTCGCATACATTATGTAAAACTTTCTTGAGAGGAGCCATCTTGCTGAGACCACATTTACAGGAACCTGTAGCTTCTTGGGACTTAAATTTTGTGTTGTCCAAATAACATCCCCTCCTTTGGAACCATCTCATTCAGCTTCCTTAAAGTACTTGTCTTGGAATACTGTGTTTTTGGTAGCTTTTACATCAGCCAGACGTGTTTCTGAGCTACATGTCCTGTCTATTAAGCCACCTTATTTAGCTTTTCATAAAGACAGGGTTTCTTTAAGTACCAGTCCTTTGTTTGTTCTTCTGCCACATTGAACCAGTCCATTAAGCTTCCAGTCTTTTTTCCCAATCATAGCAGTGCAGCAGAATATCGTTTTCACCAGTTGGATGTTCACAGACCGCTGCGTTTCTATTTGCAATGGACTAAATAATTTCGGAAGTCAGACCAGTTGTTCGTTTCCTTTTCTGATTCCAGATTGGGCTAACCAGTTTTCTAAGATGACATTGTCTAACTGGATTTCGAGTTGCATAGCTTTCATCTACAGCTTGGAGGGCAGACCTTTACCCCACAGGATCAAGGCTCACTCTACCAGGTCTCTGTCTACCTCTGCAGCCTTCCAAGCCAGGGTACCAATTGATCATATCTGTACCCCAGCTACGTGGGCTACCCCTCACACCTTCATTGCTCATTATAAGTTGGATTTGGCTTCTAGGGGTAGAGCATCCTTTGGCTCCACGGTACTCAGGTGTATCTTTCAATGAGCCACCCAAGAATAAGGCGCTAGGGACGCTGTCCCATATGTAAAAATGAAGGTGAGATTGGACTACCTAACATAAAGAAGTTATGTACTCACCATAACGTTCCATGTTGGTAGTCCATCTCACCCTTCATTTTTACCAACCCCTCCCTCTTGCCCTCATCCTGGAAGATCTGGAGGTAATATTATAAATTTCTTGGTTGGCGATCCTTTAGTATGGGTTTGTTGGTTAAGGGTTTCTTTCTATCTCTTTCTATCGCTAGTGAGCAGCAAACAAGATTTGGGGATTGCACTGGTGCACCATGGGATACCTGCTTAGCCACGAGCCAACCAGAAGTCTTCGAGCTTGAAAATTGGCCGAGTGGCTCCGAACCCATATGTAAAAATGAAGGGTGAGATGGACTACCAACATGGAACATTATGGTGAGTGCATAACTTCTTTTTTTAATAACTGTGTGTTTAGTATTTTTTTTTTAATATTTACACTACGTTTAACTGATCTTTTCTCTGTGGGCCTCTGCTAAAGAGGGCCTTCATGCCCAGTCTGACTTCTCTGTAAATAAATAATATACATAAAGAACAGGAGGAGGGTAGCAAGTTTCTGTCATTTCCTATATGTATTAAAACATATTAATGAAAATAAGCTGTAATCCATGTTTATAGGTAATAGATTGTAGGATGGAATCGGTATGTAAAATTTAAGTAAAAGATTTAAAATAAATACTTTGTAATAGGAAACAAATGTATTTAATAAATGTGCCAACAATAAAGTGGTATTTTTCAGCTACAACAACAAAAACTTCACAACGTGCCTGGCTGTCGGTTTTGTGCTAGATTTAACCAACCCACTATTAAGCGTTGGTATATTTTTGCCTCAAAGTATTTTGGAAACAGATTTAACTACCCAGAAATGTCGTCGGATAGCAATCAGTCTACCAGAGTACATAAAAAACGCTAAGAAAAGGACAGAGAGAGACAGTCGAGGTCCAAAACCGACGAAGAAGCTTCTCCTAAGCCAGTCGCCAGTTCGCCGGTACTCAGTGAGGCGCCTTTGCAGCCCCTGATACCCACTACTTTCGAGTCACAGGCCCCTACCGACACCCATGTGGAGTCCAGTATGCCGCGAGATACTCAAAGTATTGGACCCATGGATGTATCTCCCTCTGATGGGTCCAGAGCCGCTGAGCAGGCACCGGCTTCTGAGGGTGTTTTCAGGCCTCAACATCTTTATACTGACGACAGCTGCAAAACCAAAGACAAAAGCAACTTCTAAAACTAAAAAACTGACGCATGAGCCACGTGCACAGGCCTCTATGCCTAAAAAACAGATGATCAAAATGGCTGAAGACCTTATTACCTTGATCAGGGGTTCCCAACCTCCTCCAGATAAGAGGCCTAGACAAGACACTGATTATGAATCTTCAGATCAGGTTTCTATTTCTGATTCCTCTTCTGTTCAGGAATCATCTATACCTCCCTATGAGGATTCTGATGCAGAGGAGTCTATACCATCTGCATCACCTCCTGAGGATTATTCATTTGGGGAAACCTTGCATACTTTGAGGGAGCATTTTCACTGGGAGAGTCAAGACTTCTCAGAATCAAAAAAAGAGGCTCGGGGATTTCCTTCTCCCTAAGCACATGCCTTTAGCCATACCCCCTGTTTTAGACATTGTGGATGATGTGTTTTTGGAGTCAAGCTTGACCCCTGACTCCTTACCTCCGGCTCCCAGCAAGCGTGACAGATATTACAGGGTCACTGACTCTCACAAATTTTTATTTAGAAACCCTGCTGCTGATCCTGAAACTATTTCACAGGGTCCAAAGGGAGTTAAGGCCTCAACAGCAAAAAATCCTACCCCCTCTGACAGAGATTCAAGGGCACTGGATAGATGTGGGGAATAAAGGTTTATACATCTGCAACCTTGGCAATTAGGGCCTTAAACTGCCAGTTTCATATGCTCAAGTATCAACAACATGTTATGGGATTGCTGAAACAGAAAATGATGTTGATTTCTGAATGTGCATAAAATAAAGAATTGCAGGAATTATTGCATGCAGCTGAACAGGTTGGAAAGCATACTTTGCAATGTGGTTTTGATTCCTTAGAGGCCTCCTGCAGGGCCGCAGTTACTGGATCTGTGATTAGGAGGCATGCCTGGCTAAAGGAACAAAATTTGCCTAATCGTGTTAAAGCTAAATTACTAGATGCACGTTTACAGCATGATACTCTGTTTGGTATTCAGGCAGAAGAGGTTTTGAAAGAAAATGGAAGACTAAGCTAAGTCTATGTAGACTGTAAAAGACTTCTTACAAGTGCCACCACCAAGATTCAGTAGACACTGGCCTACAAAACATTGGTCCTTTCCTGTGTCAGACAGAGCTCAAAGGGGAAAATCCAGACGCCCTAAGGGTTCCAGATACCAGGCTCAAGATTCATACAGGTCAAAGCAATGGGGTGTTTCTACCTCCATATCTGGAGGAGATAAAGCGCAAACCTGCAGAAAACTGTCCCAGTGACTTTCCTCTGCCTTCACCAAGCACTTATCTTTTGGCAGCACCCTTAGGGGGAAAATTGGCACTTTTTGCCCAAAATTGGCAGTCAATAACCCAGGACAAGTGGGTGCTAAACATAGTATCACAGGGATACAGATTCCATTTCCATACTCTGCCAATGGCAAACGGTTGGCCAGATCTGCCAAAATATCAATGGGCAGAGGCACAGAAACAGGTTATGTCCCTCGTGGATATGGGGGCCATTCAGCCAGTACCATTACAGGAAAAAGGACAAGGTTTTTACTCGACCGTTCTTGGTACCCAGAAAGGACAAGGCCTGGCGGTCAATACTGGACTTATTGATTTTGAACACATACCTGGACATTCCAAAATTCAAAATGCTGACTTTGCAGCAGCTTCTGCCCATGCTGGGGCAAGAATGCTTAGCTGGTGACATTAGACCTAAAAGAGGCATACCTGCTTGTCCCAATAAGGCAATCATGCAGAAGATACCTCAGATTCAAGGCTGGCTTAATGCATTACCAATTCTCTGCACTGCCCTTTGGCTTATCTACTGCGCCCAGGGTCTTTACAAAGTGCCTGGCACCAGTAATTGCATTTTGCAGACAAAGAAGTATTCAAATATATCCTTACTTGGACGACTGTCTCATTCAAGCAGAGAACAAGGACATTCTTCTTCAGCATCTGGTGTTTCTGAAAAGGCTTCTAACATGCCTAGGGTACACAAACGAAAAGAAGTCACAACTGGTACCTCCCTCAAAAGATAACATTCCTGGGTGTAAGCTTGAATACAACTGCCTAGATGGCTTACCTCATGCCAGACAAGCAAAGGCAACTGACTACTTCAAAGTGATGGCAACAAAAACCCAGTTATCTGCAAGACAAATTCTGCAGGCTTTGGGTGTCATGGCATCCTGCATCCTACTGATTCCATATGCAAGACTGCATATGAGGAAACTTCAGTGGTACCTAAAAAGTTTGCGGAGTCAACATTCACAGTCTGGAAATGATGATTCCTCTCATTCCCTGCCTACAACAAGAGTTTCTATGGTGGGCAAAGGCATGTCACCAAAGCATGGGACCGGGCCTTCACTCTACCCCCTGCCAGCCAAACCTTAACAACAAACCCTTCAGATTATACCTGGGGGGCCCACATGGTGGGAAGATGCATTCAGGGCATATCGGCCCCAAAACAAATGCATCTATGTATCACCCAGAAAGAGATGCTAGTTGTTTAGAATGCCCTGACAGCCTTCAAGGACTTACTTCATCCAGGACAACTACTGATAAAGACTGACAACACCACGGTTATGTGGTATATAAACAAGCAGGGTGACACACTCATACCCCCTTTGCAGATTAGCCATGGCACTGTGGGACACAGCTTTGACTTACCAAATACATCTTGAAGCTCAATTCCTGCCTGGAAAACAAAATACTCTGGCAGATGGTTTAAGCAGAAACCTTATGGATCCTGACGAGTGGAAACTAGATCCACAAGTCTTCAGCATGATAACAAAGAAATGGGGAGCCCAGACGTGGATCTATTTGCCTTCCCTCAAAATTATCAATTGGAAAGATTCTGCATAAGGACATCACAGACAAGCATGTAAAGTGGGCACCCTAGCCTTCAGTTGGAAAAACAGTTTACGCCTTTCCTCCACTGCCTCTTTTTCCCAAGGTCCTTCTAAAAGTCAGACAAGGGAAACCAAACATGATACTAATTGCCCCGGACTGACCTAGTCAGTACTGGTACCCAATCCTAAGAAACTTGTCTCAATACCCAGCTTGGACCTTACCTCAAAGACCTTAACTACTGTCCCAGCAAAACAATTAGATCCTGCACAATCAACTCCAGACTCTGAACCTGGCAGCATGGCTGATCATGAAGTTATACAAACAACACCTCTCAGTAAAGCTGTGATGGATGTCATTTTGGAAGCTAGAAGGCCTAGTACTAGAAAATCTTATGCTGATAAATGGAAGAGATTCTTTGCTTGGAATCAAGCATAAGGAACTGATGCAGCAGAACCAAGTATTCCTCAGATATTACAATACTTGACTGAGATACTTGACAAAGGCCTATCTTTCTCATCAGTTAAAATCCATGCCTCTGCTATTTCGTCTCATTACAATACAGAGCCACCACTCTTTTCTCATTCTTTACTGAAGCAGTATCTTGGAGGAGCCAGAAATTTAAGGCCTCCTAGAAGATCACCAATACCTGCATGGGACCTCAATTATGTGTTGGAAAAGCTCACCTTGCCTTCATTTGAACCAGCTGCTACTGCTGATATAAATTTCTTATCATGGAAAACAGCTCTGCTACTAGCAATTGCTTCAGCAAGAAGAGTCTCAGAGCTACAGCCCTCATGGCTGTGGAGCCTTTTATCATATTTTACCCAGGCAGGGTGTCTCTGAGGACAAATCCAACATTTATGCCCAAGGTGGTTTCCATTGTGGCTCTTAACCAAACTATTCATCTACCAACCTTTTGTCCAAATCCGCAGAACAAGGGGGAGAGAATGCTGCATTCCTTGGGTGTATACAGACAACTAAGACTCCACGTGAGCAGGACTAAAGCTCTAAGAAAAACTGAGCAATTACTAGTGACATGCTGCAGGATCATAAGGAAAGCCTATTTCAAAGCAGACTATTTCAAGGTGGATAAGCCACTGCATTAGTTTCTGCTACTTACACTATGGTAAACCTGTGCCCAAGGGCATTAGGTCTCATTTCACCAGAGCTGCAGCTACTTCAGCAGCTTTTCTCAGGGGAGTACCAACTAATGACATTCTAGGGGCTACTACTTGGAGTTCTCTTCACACCTTTACAAAGCATTATCATTTGCCTCTCTACTCTAAGTCCAGGGCATGCTTTGCCACTGCAGTTCTGCAGGGCCTTATAGCCGCACCTAATGCTGTATAGCTCCAGCCTCCCAACCATAGCTTTGGGATTCTACCCAAATACAATGACTGCAACAGTGAAACATGAAGAACATAGTACAGTTGTGTACACTTACCATAAATGTAGATGTTCGAGTCTTCACTGTTGCAGTCCAGGTTGCCCGCCTGCCATCCCCCTTTCATTCTGGAGTTTATCTTTCCTTCTCTATCTTCTACAACCTATGTGGTGTATTTGTTTGTAGATTAAGGTAAAGTTTATATTGATGCATGTATATATATTTTTGCTACCTTTTTGGGGGCACCTGACATCTGGGCAAGAAAAACTAAAGAAAATGGCGTTGGCTGCTTGTTTTATACCCCTGACGTCATGGAAGAGGAGACAGCAACTGACGCAGGACCCAAGACTTTGGAATTCAGGCCGACTGAGGGCAACCTGCCAGCAGATTACCCAAATGTAATGACTGCAACAGTGAATACACTCTAACATCTACATTTATAGTAAGTGTACACAACTGTACTTTACAACCGCATCTTATGTTCTTAGGTTTGGGTCATCACTGGAGCCTTGATTTTTTTTCTACCAGGAGTAACCACTTTTCTGATTCCAGTGGCTTTGTCACTGGCTAATGTATTTCCATCTTTAGCAATGCTTAATGCTGACATTAATTTGTTCGGTATCATTTCCTTAATTTCCATTTATCCTTTGCCAAACTTCATAGCATTGTCCATTTCAGCATGTACATATTCAGTACTGGCACCAATATTTTCACCAATTGAACAGCCTTTCCAGCACTGGAATTCGCAGCATCTGTCACTTGGACAGGGTGTATCGGAATTTCTAGTTCTGCACCCCTAAGCTTCCCATTATACATTTACCCTATACTAGTTTTTCCAGTGCTAGTTCAGTCAGTATTAACAGCTCTAGCAGTCGCATACCCCCTTCTTGCAACACAACTTATCCCAGTTACAGAGATGCCTAGTGAAGTTCCTCCTCAGTGGCAAGCCCTGTAGTCCTATCAAGCCCCAATGCCTAACACATCTTCAAAGTTTTATGCTTTGTACTTGGGAACAAAGGATGTTCTTCGTGTTTCACTGTTGCAGTCATAACTGTAGGGTGCTCCTGCCGGCAGGCAGCCCAGAATCCCAAAGTCTGGGTCCGGCGTCGGCTGTATAAGCTAGTATCCTGACGTCAGTACGCCTTGGTACATAGCCGTCAGCCGATGCCATCTTCTCCAGTCTTTCTTGCCGTGCGGTGGAAAGCAGCTCGCAAAAGTTGGTTGGCGATTTTCGAACAGCGTATTTGATTGTTGTCGGTCCGAAGTTCTTACTTCTCTTCTCAAAGCTAAGTACCCCGTTGGGGAATCTTTTTCTTGTTCCTCCGATGTCAGAAAAAGTTAATAATTGTATAGCGTGCGGGAAACAAATACCACATAAAGATTTCCACTCTTACTGTCTACCTTGCTTAGGCCCTGACCACGATGTTTCTTGTTGTCGGTTCTGTGCCAGGTTCAACTCTCGTACTATCAAACGCAGGTACGATTGGGCTTTAAATTATTTTGGCAGACGCTTCAATTATAGAATGTCGTCGGACGCTACCGGAGTTCAAAAGAAGCGCAAAGACAAGGACAGGCCTCCGAGGTCCAAACAGGACTCGTTGCAGCTGGAGCCAGAGTCCGGTTCGGCTGTCGTCAGTGAGGCGCTTTTGCAGCCCCTGTCGCCCGCTTCTGAACCGATGGCGATACGGACTCCCATGGGGAGCCATCAAGGCCCACTATTTTAACTGCTGCAGGACCTTCGGACGCCGCTCCTTCAGATGGGTCCGAACCGCTGTGCAGGTACCGGCTTCTGAGAGGGTTTTCAGGCCTACTCACATCACTATTTCAAAGGCAAAGGCAAAGACAAAGACTCCTAAGTCTAAAGTTCCAGCTCAAGCTGCTTCTGAATCCACTCCCAAGACACAAAAACAATTATTGAGGATGGCTGAAGATTTGCTTACAATGATTAGGGGTTCTCACCCCCCTCCTGAGAAAAGGCCTCGACAGGATGTTACTCTGGATTCCTCTGACCAGGCTTCTGTATCTTCTGTTTCTTCCTCTGATCAGGACTTTTCCTCCCCTTATGAGGATTCGGATGCTGAGGATTCTTTGCCCTCGGCCTCTCCGCCTGAGGATTTTTCTTTTGGGGAAACCTTGTATGAGATGAGGGAACATTTTCATTGGGAAGGACAGGAATATTCTGCCTCCAAAAAGAGGCTTAGAGAATTTCTTCTTCTTCCTCAGCATAGGCCTTTAGCTATCCCTCCTGTCTTGGACATTGTAGATGATGCTTTTTCTGAGGCTAATTTGAATCCTGATTCCATGCCTCCTGCTCCTTCTAAGCCTGATGGATTTTATAGGGTTCCTGACTCTCATTTATTTTTATTTAAAACCCTTCTGCGGATCCTGAAACTATTTCTCAGGGCTCTAAGGCTGCTAAGGTTGCTACTTCTAAAAATCCTATTCCCTCTGAGAAGGATTCTCGTGCTTTAGACAGGTGGGGAAAAAGGTATATACTTCTGCTACCCTGTCTGTAAGGGCTTTAAATTGCCAGTTTCATATGTTTAAATATCAGCAATTTCTTTTGTCTGTTTTAAAGCAAAAGCTTGCTTCCTTCCTGCTTGTGCAGAGGATAAGGAACTTCAGGATGTTTTGCATGCTACTGAACAGGTTAACAAGCATAGCTTACATTGTGGTTTTGATGCTTTGGATGCTTCTTGCAGGGCTGCTGCCTCTGGTACTGTGATTAGGAGACATGCCTGGCTTCGTGAACAAAGTTTACCTGAACAGGTTAAGGCTAAGTTATTAGATGCCCCTGTTCAACAAGATGTTCTTTTTGGTTCTAAGGCTGAGGAAGTTATTAAAAAGATGGAAGAAAAGGCAAAGTCCATGCAGACTGTAAAAGATTTCTTGCAAGTTCAGCCTCCTAGATTTTCCAGGAATTGGCCCTCTAAAATTGGTCCTTTCCCACGCCTGACAGGCCTCAAAGGGGAAGATACAGACGCCCAGAGGTCGTGGTCAAGGCCATACCTCATACAGATCTAGACAATGGACTGCTTCTTCACCTAGAAGGGGAGAAGACAGATCCCTATCTCAAAGAAAGCAAACTCAATGACTCTCTCGGTTGGGCTTCAGGACCCCTTCACCTGGACGCCCCTCTCGGAGGAAAACTGTCTCTTTTTTACAGAAATTGGACTCATATTACCCAGGACAGATGGGTATTGGACGTGATTTTAAAAGGTTACAAGTTCACTTTCACACTTTGCCAGGGACTCACGGCTGGCCAGATCTGCCAAAACTTCAATGGTCAGAGGCCTTAACTCAAGTGGATGCTCTTCTGGCCATGAGAGCCATAGAACCTGTTCCACTCTCGGAAATGGGAAAAGGGTTTTATTCAAGGCTGTTTCTGGTCCCCAGAAAACAAAACTCATGGAGACCTATTCTGGACCTTTCTGTGTTAAACACCTTTTTGGAAATTCCAAAGTTCAAGATGCTTACTCTGCAACAGCTAATTCCAATGCTCTCTCAGGACGCCTGGATGGTGACATTGGACTTAAAGGAAGCCTATTTGCATATCCCTATCAGACAAGAACGCAGGAAATTCCTCCGGTTCAAGGCAGGTTCGAGGCACTTTCAATTCTCTGTTCTGCCCTTTGGTTTATCTACTGCGCCCAGAGTCTTCACCAAGTGCCTGGCACCAGTAGTGGCTTACTGCAGACTTCAGGGGATCCAGATTTACCCCTATTTGGACGACTGCCTTATTCAGGCAGACAGCAAAGATCTTCTGCTTCAACACCTGGACTTTGTTCAACGTCTTCTCCTACTACTGGGATTCTCAGTGAACATAAAAAAGTCACATTTGATCCCTTCTCAACAAATGGTTTTCTTGGGAGCCCTCTTAAAACCTTACAAAGGGCCTTCCTCACTCCAGAAAAACAAACTCAGCTGGCTTCTACTTTCAACACCTTGGCAACTCTATCTCAGCTCACTGCAAGGAAATTCCTGCAGGCTCTGGGCTACATGGCTTCCTGCATTCTGTTGATTCCAAACGCAGGGCTTCACATGAGAAAGCTTCAATGGTATCTGAAAAGTGTATGGTCACAGCATTGCCACGATCTGGATATTCTGATTCCTCTGATCCCCTGCCTCCAGAAGGAGTTCCTCTGGTGGTCCAGGGCATGCACTTTAAACGAAGGAAAACCTTTTAGTCTCCCTCAACCTGCTCAAATTTTAACCACGGACGCCTCGGATTATGCTTGGGGAGCACACTTTCTAGACAATTGCCAGCAGGGAACCTGGACAAAGGACCATCTTCACTGGCACATCAATCTGAAGGAAATGTTGGCAGTTCAAAATGCCCTTTTAGCCTCCAAAAACCTTTTACAACCAGGGCCTCTGCTAATTCGCACAGACAACACCACGGTCATGTGGTACATCAACAAGCAGGGGGGTTCTCATTCATACCCCCTTTGCAGATTAGCTATGGGTTTATGGGACACAGCTCTAAATTTGAATCTGCATCTCCAGGCTCAATTCATTCCAGGGAAACAGAATCTCTTAGCAGACAGCCTGAGCAGAAACATTTCAGATCCTCACGAATGGATGCTAGACACCAACTTGTTCAACAGGATTACTGCAGTTTGGGGATGTCCCCAGATAGATCTGTTTGCATCCCATCTCAATCATCAGCTGCCTCGCTTTTGCACCAGGTCCTTCCACAAAACAGCATGGAGAGTGGATGCCCTGTCCTTCAGCTGGAGAAGCCTTTCAGCATATGCCTTCCCTCCTCTTCCTCTACTGCCTCAGGTACTTCTGAAGATAAAACAGGACAAGCCCAAGTTTCTCATCTTGATTGCTCCAAATTGGCCTCGACAGTTTTGGTATCCAACCTTAAAGCTCCTGTTCTCGGGCCCTCCTTGGATTCTCCCACTGAACCCTTCGCTTCTGTCCCAGCATCAGGGTCAGTTACTACATTCCAATCTCAAGACCCTTTGCCTGGCAGCTTGGCTCTTCAAAGGAATTTGATTTCCTCTAGTCTTCCCAAACAAGTTTTGGATGTTCTTTTGGAAGCTAGACGGCCTAGCACTAGGAAATCCTATGCCTCTAAATGGAAGAGGTTTTCTATTTGGATGCAGGACCGAGGCTCTGATCCTCAGGTTCCTGATCTCTCCTCTATTTTGCTTTACCTTCGAACTTTTATCTAAAGGACTTTCCTTTTCTTCCATTAAGATTCATGCTTCTGCTATCTCTGCATTTCAGTTCTGATCCTCCTGTTTTTCACATCCTTTGGTGAAGCAGTTCTTGAGAGGGGCTAAAATTTGCGGCCTCCAAGGACCCCTCCTGTCCCTGCCTGGGATCTTAATTATGTTTTAGAAAAACTTACTTTGCCTCCTTTTGAGCCTGCTGCATCTTCAGATACTAAGTTTCTATCCTGGAAGACTGTTCTTTTGTTAGCATTGACCTCTGCCAGAAGGGTCTCAGAGTTGCAAGCTCTCATGGCTGTGGAACCATACCTTATTTTCCATCAGGACAGAGTATCCTTGAGGACCAATCCTACTTTCATGCCTAAGGTGATTTCGAAAGTGGCTTTAAATCAGACTATTCACCTTCCTATTTTCTTTCCAAATCCTCAAAATAAAGGGGAAAGGATTTTGCATTCATTGGATGTGCACAGACAGTTACGATTTTACTTGGACAAGACTAAAGATTTCAGAAAGTCTAACCAATTGTTTGTTTCCTTTGCCTCCAGTTCTCTTGGAAAACCTATTTCTAAACAAACTATTTCCAAATGGATTGCTTATGGAATCAGATTTTGTTACACTCATCATGGGAAACAGTTTCCAGGGACCATTAGAAGTCATTCTACTAGAGCAGCTGCTACTTCTACAGCTTTCCTCAGAGGAGTCCCTACCAAGGATATCTTGGAAGCTGCCACTTGGAGTTCTGTGCATACTTTTTCCAAGCACTACAATCTCCCTTGTTTTCTAAGTCTAGGGCAGGCTTTGCCTCTGCTGTCTTGCAGGGTATTCTTGCCTCCCCTTCTTCTATCTAAAGCCTCCTCCCCTCTACACTGCTTTGGGATTCCACCCTACAGTTATGACTGCAACAGTGAAACATGAAGAACATAGTACAGTTGTGTACACCTACCATAAATGTAGATGTTCGAGTGTCTTCACTGTTGCAGTCGGGTTTCCTCCCTCCTATCCCCTCTTTTCTCTTATTTGTGGTGTATTTGTGTTTCCTTGTTGGATTCATTTTTGATTTGTTGGGGATTTCTGACATCTAGGGCAAGAAAGGCTGGAGAAGATGGCGTCGGCTGACGGCTATGTACCAAGGCGTACTGACGTCAGGATACTAGCTTATACAGCCGACGCCGGACCCAGACTTTGGGATTCTGGCTGACCTAGGGCTGCCTGCCGGCAGGAGCACCCTACAGTTATGACTGCAATAGTGAAGACACTCTAACATCTACATTTATGGTAGGTGTACACAACTGTACTTTTTCTGAAGGCTCAGAGACTGGGTCACCAGGAAAAGACTTGGGTAGGCGTTTGCTTAGGCAAAGTAGGCTTTTGGTGAACACAAGGATGCCACCTTCCCCCTTCACTTCCAGAAGACTACAAGTTTGGAGAAAATCTGTAGATGCAGTCTAGGAGGGGAGGGGAGGGGCTGACCCTCTAACTCTGTCCCACCTCTTTGACTACAGCAGGCATGCTGTTTCTTCCATCTAGCTTCCTGGTTGGTACATCATTTAGTGAAGATGTTAAAAGATGCTAGTAGAAATGCCTTGGGGAAAATTCTGTACACAGTAGAAGAATGCTCAGATTCTGTAGAACTTCCAAATGAGTTGCCAAAGTTTCTGTTGCAGTCCATCCCATTATAACTCCCTAGCTGTACTGTCTACCCACCAGACAATACAGTCAGAGGGATAGATAGGTACAGAAGGCAAATATTCACTATTGCTACTTTGTGTGTTGAGCTACCTGAACTACATGATGTATTTCCGGAAAGACATGGATGACCGAATGCAGCATATAGTAAGAGTAGTTGCCAGGGGGCTACTTGAAGGAAAAGGTTAAGATTCAAGCTACTGGCTGTTAAAATAAGTGCAGCATTGTGGTCTAAATCATTTACAGCATAGCGAAATGCAATGCCTTTACAGAAGGATCCAGTATTAATTTATATAAGTTCTTCTTGTAGCAATTTACTGATTTTGATGAAAATACCAATGTGATTTTTTTCAGGTTGCTCTTTCAGCACCTCTTCTGCTTGGATAAGAAATAGTTAAGTATCTTACATATATGGAAGTGATTAGTAAGACATTTTGTGTTGGGGGTGGGAACTTTCTCCCACAACAGTACACTTTTAACAAAATATGGAGAAGCCAGTACCACATGTAGTTTCATTGAAGCACTTGGCAGCAACATCAACATGAGTGCGCTGTAAAGAAGGCAACAGTGTCAACAGGAGTGTGCTAAAAAAAGCATTCCTCTCCATCTGTTTTCCAGCAAAGTTGTGGACCGAGAAATTGGTCAGTGATTCATGAGAGGCCATAGTCAGCCCCATGGTGGACAACAACAGTCCTGAGAACATGCATGACTGTCCCACTGTGGAGACCATCAGGAGTTAATTCTCTCTTCTCTTCACATAGATTTTTGGAAAGGAATATCCAAGGACAGATGTAAAAGGTAAAATCCAACGGCTGTGCAATGATAACATTTCTGTGCTCTACTTGAATCTCAAGACATCTAGTAACAGGTGCTACAGCCTGTTAAAAACAAGCAGCAAGGAAAGGGGTCTTAAGGCTCTTCAAAAAACAGCCATCCTAGATATTCCACCAGACCAGATGACTTGGAAAATTATTTCAGATTCTTTTTGGTCTAAAGAAAACAAAGGTTCTCGGGCCCATTTTATATCTCAGTGGTCTAAATATTATTATTGTAAGTCAAAACTTTCAAATGGCTGTGGTGGGATTAGCAGGTCCATGTATTTTAGGAGGAGACAATGTGCTGTTTGGACTTCCAGGGTACTTATCTCAGCATCAGAATAACCAAGAAGTCAAAAAGGTTTCTGTGGTTTTGGGTCAGTGCTGACCATTACCTATAAAAGATCCTTCCCTTTGGTCTCATGTCAGCCACTATGGTCTTCACCAAATTTGCCACTAGTAGCATCTCACCAACGTCTACAGCAAACTAAGATTTCCTTATCTAGACAACTGGCTTCTTGCTGCTGTTGCATTTGAGGTAGCATGCAGAAAAAGCAGTGAAATTAATAATTTCTTTTCAGGTAGCAGTGCATCTCAAATTCTGATATCCCATTCCAGTCTCTTACCTACATTGCTTGCAGTATGAACACCACAATATGCTGACTCTTTCAACCTCAGATAGTTGCTTCACTTCAGTTGTCTTTTCTAGCTGAGATCTTTTTAAAAGCCTTAGGCATTGTGACAGCTTGCAATTTGTTTATTTATTTGCATACATGATACTTATTCTCTAATCACTCTTTTAAATGGGAGATGATCTAGGGCCATAATATTTTCTTAGCTACATAATGAGTATACTTGATTTTGAAAGGGAAGTTTAGTTTTCAGAGGTGGGCAGTATCCCTTTTTTAATATTTTAAATATAGCTGTGCTTAATAGGAGGGTTGACATATCAGTCACTGGGCGCCATTTTAGAGTTTTTAGATGGTTACAGTGGTGTGAATGAGTCTGCTAGGAGTTCAAATCTACATATTTTATTTTAACAAGTGTGTAGTCTGTGTGTGCTTATTTGCTGAGTGAAATGCCAGTAAAGAAAGGGCTTATTCAGAAGTAGTATATTTTTTTAGCTAAAGCTGGGCAACTGAAAAGTGTGTACGAGAGATTCTGTAGCATAGCTTTAGTTGTGATAGGATTTTAATGATGTCAGTATGAACTGTGAAGGAAAGGGTTGGATCAAGAGTAAGACCTGAGTATTTGTATTTGGCTACATTAGGAATAATATTAGTTTGTCTCTAACCGTGATGTATTTCATGTCGGATTTCACATGAGGTTTCTTTAGTTGACAGTTTGAGTCCATTGATCCCAACATGTCTATTCTCTGCCCTTTTCTGTTCAAACTTCAAAATCCTAACACATGCACCTGAAGTAATGGTTAGACCCTTACAGCCTACAGTCAGGGAACTCATTCTAACTCTGGAAACTTTAGACCACCGGCGCCGTTGGTGCTTTTGCTGTGGAGTGGGTTGTGGGGTGCTTTATAATGTGCAGACCATGCAAAGTGACTCATCTCAGGAGCCTCATCAATGTATCACAACACTGTTTAGGTAATGAATTCAGCTCTGATGACCCTACTGGACATTCAGGACTCCTTTCCTCTGGCAGTCATTTCCATTCAGCCAGACTATATGGCTATTATGTGGTATATCAATAGAGGCATTCATTCCTACCTTATGTATTGGGAAGAGATGAGTGTGTGGCAGTGGGCCATCAATAGTCAACATTTTTGGTAGTAGCCCACATTGCATGGGATGTCAGTAGTCTGGTGAACAAACTCTACTATTGCTCCTGTTGCCACACAAATGGTCACTGAGCTGCTCATTGATAAAAAGAATCTTTGTCCCTTAGGTCACTTCAGTACAAGATCTTTTCTCGCTTCATTGGCAAACACCAGGTGTCCCAGTTTCTTTTCACCGATCCTTTCTCGGGGTGGGGGTTGGGGTTGGCCACAGATACACTGCCATACAAATGACCAGTTAAATTCCTTCACATTTGCCCTCTGTTTAATCTGGTGAAAACTTTCATCTAGAAAGCCAAGTTCTTCTGAGCCATATTTATTGTTAGGGCTCCCTTTCGACTCTGACAGACCTGGATGTCCTTCAAGGATGCATCTGCAGTCCTTACATATGGGTTGTCCTGCCTCAGTCAGCCCTTCGGTCGGTCGGATTCCAAAGTCTGGGTCCGGCGTCAGCTGATGTCGCCCTTTCCCCGACGTCAGAGCGCCTGGGGTATAAAAGCGTCAGCCGATGCCATCTTCCTTAGTCTTTCTTGCCGCGTGGTGCCCGAAGCAGAAGCAGTTTGCAAGTGCCGGTCGGCCAGCTCCTGTTATTTCAGCTACCGAAGACTTCAAAAGCTAAGTACCCCGTTGAGGACTCTTTCTTGCCTCAGCCGATGTCAGATCAAACGCTTAAAGTTAATAATTGCTTAACTTGTGGGAAACAAATACCTCATAAGGATTTCCATTTTTACTGCCTCCCCTGCCTAGGCCCAGACCACGACGTCTCGGCCTGTACTGCCTGTGTCTCCTTCAATCGACGCACTCTCAGGCGTCGGGCGGAGTTTGCAGAGGAATTTTTGGGGCTAGTTACTGTTATAATATGCCAACGGAGACTCCGACTTCACATTTAACCAAAAAACAGAAGGACAAGGACCGACACGTGGACTGTGGTTTCGGCTGAAACCACCCCTAGGCCTACCACTGAACCAGAGTCCTTGGTACTTCCGGCGAAACCGCACAACCGACAACCTTGGCCCCGGAGGCCTCTTCGGAGTCGGTAATAGAATTTCCCTCAGAAACCGGTGTTCTGGAAACTTCCGACACCATTTCCCTGGACAAAACTACGCCAGCACGTGGAGCAGCCAGGCCTCCTGCATCCATGTCCATTAAGGCATTCACAAGGGCTAAAGCTGCTAAACAGCCTAAAACTCTGCCTCCCAGGGTTATTCCTCAGGGATCCACTACAGGTTCACAGATTTTAAGTTTAGCTGAGGACCTTATCTCCTTAATTAGGGGCTCTCAGCCACATCCGGATAGGGGCTCCCAACCTCCTTTAGACAAAAGGCCCAGGGTTGAGCCCACTGATCCCCAGTCCTCGGATGAGGCCTCAGATGGCTCTGCTCTATCAGACTACCAGGAGGAGGCCTTTACGGCCTACGAGGATTCTGATGCAGAGGAATCTATTCCCTCAGCCTCCCCTCCTGAAGAGCTGTCCTTTAGGGAGACCCTTCACTCCATGAGAGAGCATTTTAAATGGCAGGGCCAAGAATTCTCTGATTCCAGGAAGAGATTAAGGACTTTTTTGCATTTACCTCAGCATAGACCTTTGGCTATTCCTCCTGTTTTGAATGTCATTGATGTGTACTCTGAGTCTAGTATTGCCCCTGACTCCCTTCCTCTGGCTCATGTCAAACCCGATAGGTACTACAGGGTCCCGGACTCACATCATTTCCTTTACAAGGCCCACTCTGCTGACCCAGAAACCATCTCCCAGGGCCCTAAAGGGGTTGCAACTGCCACTACAAAAAATCCACTCCCCTCTGAAAGGGAGTCCAGGGCTTTAGAGAGATGGGGTAAAAAAGTGTATACTTCTTCCACTCTTTCTATGAGGGCATTAAATTGTCAATTCCATATGATACAGTACCAAGAGTATTTGTTAGATGAATTGCATAAAAAACTGTCTTCACCTGAACCCCTAGATCGCAAGTCACTTCAGGATCTGGTACATAACTCCCAACAGGTTAGCAACCATTTCTTGCAGTGTGGTTATGCTGCATTGGAAGCTTCATGTAGGTCAGCAATGACAGGTGCAGTCATACGTAGGCATGCTTGGCTGAAAGAACAAACTCTGCCAGACCATGTTAAAGCAAAACTTCTGGATGCGCCACTGGAAAAGCAAAAGTTATTTGGCTCCACTGCCCAGGAGGTCTTAAAGAAATTTGAGGAAAAGGCTAAATCTGTACAAACAGTCAAAGATTTCCTCCAGGTCCAGCCACCTAGATTCAGCAGAAATTGGCCTTCTAAGAATTGGTCCTTTCCAGACACAGAGAGATTTCAAAGAGGCAAGAACAGGCGTGCCAGGGGTGGAGGGCAAGCTAGAGGCTCCTACAGAGGACATCAATGGCAGCCTCCTAACCAGAGAGGTAGTGCCGGACCTACAACTGCTGCACAAGGACAGACTCAATGACTTAACATTGACCCCGCCAACCAGGGCTCAATTGGAAGCACCTTTGGGTGGAAAGCTATCTTTATTCTCAAAAAATTGGCACAGTATTACAAGAGACAAATGGACACTGTAGATAATAGACAAAGGATACAAGTTCCATTTTCATACATTACCAAAAAGAAAAGGCATGCCAAACCTGCCACCAAATCAAAGGGCAGAGGCTTTAAAACAAATTTCCAACCTATTACAAATGAAAGCTATAGAAAAGGTTCCTCTCACAGAACAAGGCCAAGGATTTTATTCCAGACTATTCCTTGTACCGAGAAAAGAAAAACAATGGAGGCCTATTCTCGACTTGTCCGCACTGAATACTTATCTCATTGTGCCAAAATTCAAAATGCTGACCCTACAGCAACTCCTTCCCATGCTGGGCAAGGGGTCTTGGCTGGTAACTCTGGACCTCAAGGGGGCATACCTGCATGTCCCTATCAGACAAAGTTGCAGAAGACACCTCAGATTTCTTGCAGGTTCAGAGCATTATCAGTTCTCAGCATTGCCCTTTGGCTTATCTACTGCGCCCAGAGTATTCACGAAATGCCTGGCATCAGTAATTGCACACTGCAGACTTCAGGGGATTCAAATATACCCATATCTGGATGACTGCCTTATACAAGCGGACCGCCAGCAAACTTTGGTAAAACACTTGAATTATGCCATCCGCCTACTTCAGGCTTTGGGATACACAGTCAACATTCACAAATCAAGACTTGTGCCATCCCAAAGAATAACTTTTCTGGGTGCGAAACTAGATACAACCACCCAAATGGCTTTTCTCACAGAAGAAAAACAGACAACTACCGGATTATTTCAAAAATCTGACGAAACAAACTCCGCTTACTACAAGGAAAATCCTGCAGGCCCTGGGTTACATGGCATCTTGCATTCTTCTCGTTCCACAAGCAAGGCTGCATATGAGGAAGCTACAATGGTACCTAAGGAGTTTATGGACTCAGCACAGTCACAGCTTAGAAACTTTGATACCACTCATTCCATCCCTACAAAAGGAATTCTTGTGGTGGGCTCAAGCAAGCCAGTCAAACAGGGGTCTGCCCTTCAGCAAACCATTAACCAGCCAAACCATTACAACGGACGCTTCAGACCATGGATGGGGAGCACACATGGAGGACAGATGCATTCAAGGGCTATGGTCACAGAAAGAATTGCGCATGCACATAAACCAAAAGGAAATGCTGGCAGTGATACATGCAATCGAGGCCTTCAAACACTTTCTGCATCAAGGCCACCTGCTAATAAGGACAGACAATACCACAGTTATGTGGTACATAAACAAACAAGGAGGTACCCATTCCTACCCTCTTTGCAGGCTGGCGATGAATCTTTGGGAATTTTCCCTAAAACTCAACATAGAGCTGCAATCCCAGTTTGTGCCAGGAAAAGACAATATACTGGTGGACAGCCTAAGCAGAAATACCATGGATCCACATGAATGGATGCTGCACCCAGACATCTTCCTTCAGATAACACAATCATGGGGGAGGCCGGACATAGATCTTTTTGCCTCCCACCACAACCATCAGCTGAAGAAATTCTGCTCAAGGACATACCACCCACAAGCATGGAAAGTGGACGCCCTCTCTTTCAGCTGGAATGCTCTAACAGTGTATGCATTTCCTCCTCTTCCATTAATGACCAAGGTCTTACTGAAGATCAGGACAGAGCAGCCAAAAGTGATTCTGATAGCTCCGGACTGGCCAAGACAACACTGGTACCCACTGTTAAGGAACTTGTCACATGAAACCGTGGCCTCTACCACAATGGACACTTCTGACACAGCACAATTACAAAACTCTGCACTCCAGCCTGAAAACCTTGCAGCTGACACTTCTGACACAGCACAATTACAAAACTCTGTACTCCAGCCTGAAAACCTTGCAGCTGACAGCCTGGAGAATACCTTTACTCCTCACCAGGATGAGTTATCCAAGAGAGTGAAGGATATCATCATGGAAGCTCGCCGGCCTTCCACAAGAAAGGCATACTCAGCCACATGGAAAAGATTTTGAACTTGGAACACCACAAAGGGCCTGGATGCGACAGTGGTGAACATGGCACATATCCTGGAATACTTGGCAGAAATGCTCCACAATGGCCTTTCTTACTCTTCCATAAAAATTCATGCTTCAGCAATTTCAGCAGAATACAATACTGATCCACCTGTTTTCTCTCATCCTCTCCTAAGGCAGTTTCTAAGAGGAATTAAAAACATCAGTCCTCCAAGGAAACCACCAGTACCAACTTGGGACCTTAATTTCATGTTGGAAAAATTAACTCTACCTCCCTTTGAACCAGCAGCATCTTCAGAACTACAGTTCCTGTCTTGGAAGACTGCCTTCCTTCTGGCCATAACCTCAGCAAGAAGAGTATCTGAATTACAGGCCCTCATGGCAGTTCAACCATTCCTTATTTTTCATCAGGACAGAGTTTCATTGAGAACCAATCCTTCATTCATGCCAAAGGTGGTATCCAGGGTCTCATTGAATCAAGCTATTCACCTGCCTACCTTCTTCCCAAATCCACAAAATAAAGGAGAGAAACTGCTGCATACTTTGGACATCCACAGGCAGTTGCAATACTACTTGGACAGAACCAAAACTTACAGAAAAACTGACCAACTCTTTGTAGCATATGCTGCTGGTGTACAAGGAAAAGCAATTTGTAAACGGACAATTTCAAAATGGATAGGAAATTGCATTCGGTTCTGCTACTCCTTTCATGGAAAAGATGTGCCAGCTAACATTAGGCCTCATTCCACCAGAGCAACAGCCACCTCCACAGCCTTCTTAAGAGGGGTGGCTACCAAGGACATTTTAGAAGCTGCTACATGGAGCTCCGTGCATACATTCTCCAAGCATTACAACTTACCCTTATATTCCAGATCCAGAGCAGGCTTTGCTATGGCAGTCCTGCAGGGCATTTTAGCTACACCATCCTTTTCTTAGATCCTACCACCCCCAGCTTGGCTATGGTATTCTACCCATAAGTAAGGACTGCAGATGCATCCTTGAAGGACATAGTACAGTTTTGTACCTACCATAAATGTAGATGTCCGATAGGTATGCATCTGCAGTCAAGGTTACCCTCCCTCCTTCCCCTCTGTGGTATTTCTAGGGTTCTTCTCCCCCTTACAGCTAGCTGGGGTTATCTATTATTGTGTATTTGTTTTATATTACTGTGCATGTTTGGAATTTTATGCATTTCTCCAAATTTAGCCTTCCTTAGAGGGCACCTGGCATCTGGGGCAAGAAAAACTGAGGAAGATAGCGTCGGCTGACGCTTTTATACCCCAGGCGCTCTGACGTCGGGGAAAGGGCGACATCAGCCGACGCCGGACCCAGACTTTGGAATCCGGCCGACCGAAGGGCTGCCTGAGGCAGGACAACCCATATGTAAGGACTGCAGATGCATACCTATCGGACATCTACATTTATGGTAGGTACAAAACTGTACTTTTTCTCTTCTTAGACATTTTCTGTTACAGAAGCCATTTAATCTGTATCCTTTTCAAGACCCGAAATTTAAAATAATGTTTAGGATTCCCACTTACATTAGCACAGTGCATTCATATCAGCTTTCCTTGTGTCTGCCAGGTACTATCTTATCCCTTTCTTTGGTTTCCTAACTGTTTTACTCACATGAAAGGATGAACAGCTCTCACATATAGCACAGTGTATAACATATACATAGTATTACAGTCATAGCAATGAACTGTTATGAGTTACTTGTCATAGGATGCATAAAATGTCTTGTCTTACTATGTTTACACGTGCTGCAATCCTGACATCAAATTCATGTCAGTTGTCCTTTTTAAGCGACATTCGTTTGTGCAGATGCACTCCACCTATCCTTACAGCGTGAGTTCTATCAGTCATCTAGTTGGTTATTGGTGGATCACATAAGGGACATTTATGGAATATGGTGACACTGATGTTACATGTCAGAATAGAGGGAGTGATTGTTTTTTTCCCTGTTACATACGTCATATGTTTTGGGTATATGTAATATAAGACCAGACCTCTCAAGTGTACCGAATTCCTCTGTGTTTACCGGTTTTGAGGGCAAAATAGTGGGGTGCCACGAATTTCCATGTGGCCCCCTTAATTTCTGAATGTCTAGGTCTTTTTTTTTTTTTTTTTATTTACCACTTAAAATTTTTTGGGCTGATGTCACCATGCCTCATCAGCCTACAGGGCGTGTGTGAGTGATGACATCAGCTTCAGCTACTGCCGTTTGGACTGAATATAACAGCGATGGCAGCATAATTTAAATTTTGCAGAGCCCACCTTACATGTACCAGCCTCCAGGTAAGAAAACAACTCTTAACGGGCCCATAAGGTTTATCATAACTGTTGTGATGTGAGAGTGTTCAATCTCGCCGTTTGTTCTTACACCTGGGTTCGGAGCCGATCCTCGGCTCCGTGTCGGCCGCTTAGCAAAGCTCTGCATCAAGAAGAAGCTCGAGACCAACCTAACTCCCACAATCCCCCTCTGCCTTTACCTCAGATCTAGTTTGCCGCTGCAACGTTCGCATCATTTTGATGAGCTCGGACCACCTCAAAGCTAAGATTAATTATTTCTTATATTTCTTGTATTATTTTAGTATAAAACTCTTCTAAAGTTGATTGTGTGTGTGTATCAGTAGTGTATCGAGGGTTTCTCGGTTCCGTATATAATTTTTATATACTTTCTTGAGTTATTCCCTCGGGGCCTACCCCACCCTTTTACTAGAGTTAACTATTGGATGTGACTTTATTAACTGGTTTTGACAATTTTTACCGGATTGGACATCTACTGGCTATTTCTCTCTTTTCTGGACTGAATTTTCTACCATGTCAGAAAAAGCTAAATCAGGCTTCAAACGGTGCCAATGTGGACAGAAGATGTCTGTCACAGACAATCATAGCTCCAGTGTCTACTGTCTTGGCCCTCTCCATCTGCAAGAGGACTGCTCCATCTCTCATTCTTTCAGTGGGAGGGTCATGACAGATAGGCGCAGGAAGCTTATGGATAGGGGTCTTTTGAAGCCTGCATTCCAAGAGGCTCTGGATGCATCAGACCAGGCATCTAAATCCTCGAAGGAATCGAAGACGTCGGAGCCCAAGTCATCGGCTCTGAGCTCTTCATTCAAAGTTCGATCACCGGTTCCACAGACTTCTGGGCCGAGTGTTGAACTGTTGTCAGTTACCGAGCCTCAAGTCTTGGAACCGATGACGGAGCTCCCTCCACCTGCACTTTTGAGGTCGGCTCCGTCTTCGATTCCTTCGACGCGTTCTTCCAGGCCCCTCTCCGACACCGATGTAGACCGCGTGGTGCAGAAACTGATGGAGAATACGGCCTTGTCCAAACTTATCTCTGTCTCCTCCCAGTTGGTGTCGAGACTCGAAGGCCTTCCACTATCTCCACCTGTTCCTCCTCCGAGGCCCATCCAGCCTTCGGAGCCGGGAGAGGCTGATCTGTTGATTGTGGAGCCCTCGGTGCCAGATCCGTCCCTTTCTCGGTCGGTACCGTTCACCTCGACTCCGTCGGATCCAGTCCCGGAGTCTCTGAGCCGAAGATCCATCCTTTGGTCCGGGACTGAGAGTCGGACTGATGTTTCGGTTCTGATGCTCCCGCTCGGGGCCTCGGCCGGGATCGACTCGGCTCCGTCCTCTGGGTCGATGCCTTCGGTGCCTGTCTTGGGGATTCCTCCAACTTCTTCGGAACCGGGGGATACCTCGACTCGGGACCCGGGGGCCTTCGAACTCATGAGGAAGGTGTTGTCTGTTCAGACAACCACTTCAGCAGAAATAGCTTCTCCTTCCCCTAAAGGGCCGTTATCCTCCTCTGCACCCACGGCTATGTCTAAGCGTTGAGCACCAGTGTTTCAGTCACCCCTAGAGGGTGCCCCCTCTTCCTCAGAGGCTTCTTCGGGTGCCCCCCCCCCCGAGGAAGTTCCGAGGAAAAGACTGTGTAAGAGGAGACACTTAGATTCTCCACAAGAATCATTGACATCGGATACTGACTTAGATGAGTCAGAAGGGTCCCCAAAATCACCCTCTGAGGATGTCACCTTTTCTGACCTCCTGGAGATCCTAAAACAGAGAGGTGATTGGCAAGCCCTTCCCCCTTCTGAGGATGAGTCAGTCTTGCTGAAGGCATTCGGTGCTCGCCCTTCCTCCTCCTGGGTCACTCCGCCCTTCGATGAGTTGATGGAACTGATTGCTCGAAGGGCGTGGGAGGCACCTGACATGGTGGAGCCAGTCCCTAGAAAGCCTAACAAATACATTACTGCCCCCCAAGATAAGGCTTATCTGACAAAGGGAGTGCCAGTGGACGCTATGGTGGTGGCAGCTGCCACGAAAAAGGAGATGTCCGAATCTTCCTCATCTGTCCATCCACCTAACAGTGATTCTAGGACTATGGACAGGTATGGGAAGCGCATTTTTAGTTCAGCGGCTTTTTCTATGCGATCCCTGAACTATTTGACCCACTTCACACGGCTACAGAGGGATCTAGTCAAAGTGTTGGTAGATGCCCTCCAGGGTACTACAGATGCTGCTGTCTCGGAGAAGGTTACAGCACATCTCAATACCCTTACATCCATTGCAAACTCGTCCATGAGGCTGATCTCATATGCAGCCGAAGGATCGAGTAGGGCAGTGGCTTCAGCGATTGCTCTTCGTAGACAATCCTGGATGCGCTTATGTTCTTTTGCGGAAGCCTTCAAGTCTTCCTTTACTAACGCCCCGTTTGATGGTGCCACTCTCTTTGGCCCCAAAGTAAAGGAGACCCTTACCCGGTGTGAGCAAGAGGGAAAGACTCTGTCTGCTGTCGGAGTCCGTTTTTCCACCCCATCTAGACCGTACCCCAAAGGGCAACGTGGTGGAAAAATGTGGTTTCGAAAACCCCAAGGATCTTTCCCAGGCACACAGGGTGATGCCCCCTCTAGAGTCAGAGGAGGGGGCAGAGGTGGAAGACGTTGCCCTGGCGGCAGAGGGGGGTCCGCAGAACCAAGGTGACAGGGATACACTCCCCGGAAAACCTTTCCAGCACTCCTGAGAGGAGGCCCGACTGTCCTGCTCTGGAGGCAGTCGGGGGTCGCTTAGCTTTATACCCTCAGGCCTGGCAAAATCTTACATCAGACAATTGGGTAAAAAGCATTGTTACCAGAGGATACAGAATTCCCTTCCTGTTACCCCCAATCCCACAGAAAAGACTTCAGATGTGCCGCCCCATCTGCGAGGTCCTGCAGCTATAGAAATTTCAAAGCTGCTAGAAAAAAAGTCATCCAACCAGTCCCAGCGGACCAAAGAGGATTCGGAACTTACTCAAGGTTCTTTTTAGTTCCAAAAAAGACAGGGGACTGGAGGCCAATTCTAGACCTAAGCAAACTCAATACCTTCATCAAGAAGGAAAAGTTCCGGATGGTCACGCTTCAATCGATCCTTCCATTTCTACAGAAGGACAACTGGATGTGCTCAATAGATCTAAAGGACGCATACTACCATATCAAGATGGCCAGGGCGTCCAGGGATCACTTGTGCTTCTGGCTGGGAGCCAGTCATTATCAGTTTCGAGCCCTGCCCTTTGGTCTGACCTCAGCCCCCAGGGTTTTCACCAAATGTATGGCAGTGGTAGCGTCTCACTTGAGGCGCCAGGGATTCCAGGTGTTTCCGTATCTGGACGACTGGCTCCTTTCTGCCACCACCGAGCGTCGACTGATTCAGGCCAGGGATTACACGCTACGACTTTGTGTACATCTTGGGATTTCCGTAAATTTCGAGAAATCCTTACTACAGCCATCACAGCATATCTCATTCATAGGAGCAGAATTGGATACACGTTGCTTAATTCTAAGGCTTCCTCCAGACAGGATAAACTCCCTACGACAACCATATACATCTTCTTCTATCATCCAGAAAATCCCCGGCGAAACTAGTTCTGAAGGTTTTGGGGCTCATGGCAGCTTCTCTCATTGCGATACCCTTGGGAAGACTGCACATGAGAGCTCTTCAATGGCTACTGTTTGCACAATGGTCATTCCAAAAGCTACCCCTGACACACGAAGTTCTCATCACAAACACATGCAAATCACACCTAGCTTGGTGGCTACGGACTTGCAATCTTTCCAGCGGAAGACCGTTTGTGCTCCCCTCGCCGACAGCAATGGTGACCACGGACGCTTCCCTGATAGGGTGGGGGGGCATCTTTCAGGGACAGACAGTCCAAGGCGAATGGACCAATTTGGAGTACAATCTGCACATCAATGTTCTAGAGTTGAGGGCAGTGTTTCTAGCGTTGCAACACTTTGCTCCCCTTCTTCCTCTAGGGACAATTGCAGTTCAGACGGACAACATGTCCGTAGTCTGGTACATAAACAAGCAAGGGGGAACCAAGTCTTATCAACTATGCAGAGAGGCCATGAGAATCTGGCAATGGGCGGAGTCCACAGGTCGTTTTCTGACAGCAACGCACATCCCGGGGTTATCCAACGTCATAGCGGACAGGTTGAGCAGAGCCATCGTGTTACCTCACGAGTGGTCCCTCAAACAGTCAGTTGCGAAGGAAATATTTCGCAAGTGGGGCCAGCCTTCCTGCGATCTGTTTGCGTCTCCAATGAATGCCAAATGCAGGAGCTATTTAGCCCTATTACCCCCTCCAGGGGAAGTCCCCAGGGACGCTCTAGTTCACGATTGGCCCCCGGGTCTCCTGTATGCTTTTCCTCCTGTTCCCCTGATTTCAAAATTTCTACAGAAAGCCAGCAACCTGCAAAGGACAATTATCCTCATTGCCCCATTCTGGCCTCACAAATCTGGTTTCTCTTCTGGCACACCAAATGCGGGAACCCTGGATCCTGGACCCAGAGCCGGATCTACTGACCCATTCGTCAGGGGCTCTCCACCCCTCGCTTCTCTCCCTCAGACTAGCAGCTTGGCTGCTCCGCTTCCCTTCTTAGCCAGGTCTGATCTACTATCCCCAGCAGTTCAAAATATCCTGGTGGCTTCTCATAAAGCTTCCACTACAAAGATCTACACTAGTAAATTGAAGCGTTTTGTGCACTGGGCAACTACACAACAATTGGACCCCGTAATAGCTCCTTTGAATAAGGTCTTGGAGTTTTTAACTGAACTGTTCCACCAAGGGGCTTCTCCTGCCACTTTGAGAGTGCAATTAGCTGCCATATCAACCTTTCATGTGGGGGAAAGTGGGGCTCCTATTATGGCTCACAGACTTTGTAAGGCCTTCCTAAAAGGATCTTTCCATATTAGACCACCAGTTAGAAGTCCTACTTCACCTTGGAACTTGAACCTTCTCTTGTCACAGCTAATGCTGCCACCCTTTGAACCAGCCTCTTCCTGTCCTTTGAAGTTTTTGTCATGGAAGACCCTTTTTCTGGTGGCTATCACATCGGCCAGGTGGGTATCGGAGCTTCAAGCTCTTTCTATTAAACATCCTTATTTGATCTTTCACCCTGATGGAGTATCTCTTCGCACTAATCCATCCTTTCTCACCAAAGTGTGCTCCGTTAATAATATTAATCAGTCCATTGAACTCCCCACCTTTTTCAAGAACCATTCCAATAAGTTGGAATATATGTTACACAAGTTAGATGTTCATAGACAACTCAGATTTTACTTGGACAGAACAAAGGATCACAGAAAAACAGACCAGCTCTTTGTAGCCTTCTCAGACAGCAAGAAAGGTATGGCAGTTACAAAACGAACCCTGTCCAAATGGCTTTCTGATTGCATTATTTTTGTTTATACTGACTCTGAACAAACTTTATCTGTCAAGCCCAAAGGGCACTCTACAAGATCAGTATCTACATCCCTGGCTTATGCAGCCCGCCTGCCGTTAGACACTATTTGTGCAGCTGCCACTTGGTCTAAACCACATACATTCATTTCTCATTACAAAGTAGACAGGATTTCTAGGGACAGGGCAACCTTTGGTTCCACTGTGCTCAGGAACGTTCTCCCCTGAGTTCCTCAGGAACATGGAGCTAGGGACGCTACCCAGGTGTAAGAACAAACGGCGAGATTGAACACTCTCACATATAGAAGTTATGTCCTTACCATAACGTTCCATGTGGAGTGTTCATCTCGCCTTTGTTCTTACATTCCCACCCTCCCACCCTCAGGAAGAACGTCCAGTTTAGGTGCCCGGTTTGTTTCTCCTGCTTCTACCTGGAGCAGTTGTTATGGCTATGTATTTTAGCTATGTTTATCTCTGTTTGGCATGAATGTGTTTTGCTCCCTTCTATTTCTGTTGGTTTGCTTGCAAACTAGATCTGAGGTAAAGGCAAAGGGGGATTGTGGGAGTTAGGTTGGTCTCGAGCTTCTTCTCGATGCAGAGCTTTGCTAAGCGGCCGACACGGAGCAGAGGATCGGCTCCGAACCCAGGTGTAAGAACAAAGGCGAGATGAACACTCCACATGGAACGTTATGGTAAGGACATAACTTCTATTTTTATCTGCTGGCCAAGAACCGTTTAACTGTGTGCGCATTTATCTGCATTGTAAGTCTGACCAAGAACTGTGTGCATGTAACTGTTCCCGTTGATGGCATTAAGGCATTATTTTATCAGTCCATTGTTCCGGATGTTCTGTATATAGTTTATCTGCTGGCCGTGTGCATTTAGTTTAAATGCTGTTAGCTTATCTTTCAGTTTGTGTGTGCTGGCTGTGTGTATTTAGTGTTTCAGTTTAAATTGTGTGTCCGCTCTGTATCTGCTGGCTGTGTGCATTTTAATGCTGTTAAGTCTGTCTTTCAGTTTGTTCCGGCTACTCTGCTTCTGCTCTGCATTTGGTTTAAATGCTGTTAGTTTCTTTCAATTTAAGTGTGTGCTGGCCAGTATCTTTCAGTTTATTCCAGATGCTGGCTCTGCATTTAGGTTTAAATGGTTTAAGTTTCGGCCGCTGCATTTGCTGTTGCTCACTCTAAATGCAGAGCATGACTATGTCAGCCGCTCTGCATTTAGTTTATAGTTAAATGCTGTATTATGCGCATTTAGAATGAGTATGTCAGCCGCTCTGCATTTAGTTTAAATGGGGTGTGTGTGTCTCTGTGTGTGTGTCTCTGTGTGTGTCTGTCTCTGTGTGTGTCTGTCTCTGTGTGTGTCTGTCTCTGTGTGTGTCTGTCTCTGTGTGTGTCTGTCTCTGTGTGTGTCTGTCTCTGTGTGTGTGTCTGTGTGCCTGTCTGTGTGTCTGTGTGCATCTCTGTGTGTCTGTCTGCCTGTGTGTGTGTCTGTCTGTGTGTGTGTGTGTCTGTCTCACTGTGTGTGTGTGTGTGTCTGTCTCACTGTGTGTGTGTGTGTGTGTCTGTCTCACTGTGTGTGTGTGTGTGTGTGTCTGTCTCACTGTGTGTGTGTGTGTGTCTGTCTCACTGTGTGTGTGTGTGTGTCTGTCTCACTGTGTGTGTGTGTGTGTCTGTCTGTCTCTTGTCTGTGTGTGTGTCTGTGTGTCGCTGTGTCTGTCTATCTCTGTGTGTGTGTCGCTCTGTGTGTCGCTGCGTCTGTCTATCTCTGTGTGTGTGTCTGCCTCTGTGTGCGTCTCTGTGTGTGTCTGTCGCCGTCTCTGTGTGTGTCTTTGTCTGTGTGGGTCTGTATGTCTCTGTGTGTGTCTGTCTCTGTGTGTGTGTCTCTCTCTGTGTCTCTATCTGTGTGTCTGTCTGTGTGTGTGTGTGTCTCTGTGTGTGTGTGTCTCTATCTCTCTGTGTCTGTGTGGGTGTCTATGTATGTCTCTGCGTGTGTGTGTCTGTCATTGTGTGTGTTTCTGTCGTGTGTGTCTGTCTGTCTCTGTCTCTCTGTGTGGGTGTCTGTCTCTGTGTGGGTGTCTGTCTCTGTGTGGGTGTCTGTCTCTGTGTGGGTGTGTCTGTCGCTGTGTGTGGGTGTGTCTGTCTGCCTCTGTGTCTGTCCCTGTGTGTGTGTGTCTGTCCCTGTGTGTGTGTGTCTGTCCCTGTGTGTCGGTCTGTCTCTGTGTGTGTCTGTCTCTGTCTTTGTGTGTGTCTGTTGTGTCTGTCTTTGTGTGTGTCTGTTGTGTCTGTCTTTGTGTGTGTCTGTTGTGTCTGTCTGTTGTGTCTCTCTCTCTCTCTCTCTCTCTCTCTGTGTCTCTCTCTCTCTCTCTCTCTGTCTCTCTGTCTCTCTCTCTCTCTCTCTCTCTCTCTGTCTCTCTATCTGTCTGTCACTGTGTGTCTTTGTCTCTGTTTCTGTGTGTCTGTCTGTGTGCCTGTGTCTGTCTGTGTGTGCCTGTGTCTGTCTGTGTGTGCCTGTGTCTGTCTGTGTGTGCCTGTGTCTGTCTGTGTGTGTCTCTGTGTGTGTGTCTGTCTGTGTGTCTGTCTCTCTGTGTGCCTCTGTCTCTGTGTCTGCCTCTGTCTGTGTGTCTGCCTCTGTCTCTCTGTGTGCGTGTCTGTGTCGGTCTGTCTCTCTGTGTGTCTGTCTGTCTCTCTGTGTGTGTCAGTCTGTCTCTCTGTGTGCGTGTCTGTCTCTGTCTCTCTGTGTGTGTCTGTGTGTGTCTTTGTCTGTCTGTCTGTGTGTGTCTGTGTCTGTCTCTGTGTGTGTGTCTGTCGTGTCTCTGTCTGAGTGTGTGTGTGTCTCTGTGTCTGTCTGTTTGATGTTCATTGTGTTACACTGCTGCAGTCATTACACTTGGGTTATCCTGCCGTCAGGCGGTTCCCCAGTTGGCCTGAGTTCCAAAGTCTTGGTCCGGCGTCTGTTGCTGTCTCCTCCTCCCTGACGTCAGTGTGACAGGGTATATAAGATGCAGCCGATGCCATTTTCTTCAGTCTTTCTTGCCATGTGGTGCCCAAAGCAAAAGCAGTTCGCAAGTGCCGGTTGGCCGTCTCCTGAGATTTTCATTCCGAATCCAGAACCAAAGTCTTCTACAAAGCTAAGTACCCCGTTGGGGAAACTTTTTCTTGCCTCAGACCGATGTCAGTAAAAGTTAATAACTGTATTTCTTGTGGGAAGCAAATACCTCATAAGGATTTCCATTCCTATTGTATCCCATGCCTAGGCCCTGACCACGACGTCACTGGTTGTCGGTTTTGTGCTAGGTTTAAAAAGTGCACTATTAAACGTCGGTTTGATTTTGCCCGACATTATTCAACTATACCATGCCGTCGGAACTTCCGACGACCGAAATACACAAAAAGCACAAAGACAAGGATAGGCATCCGAGGCCCAAAACTAACGACAAAGCCTCTTCTAGGCCAGTCGCCGGTTCTCCGGTTTTCAGCGAGGCACTTTCGCAGCCCCTGACTACTGCTTTTGTAGAACCACAAGCCACATCTGACTCCCACGTGGAGATGGCTGGGCCTTTGGATGCACAAGTTCTTCAGCCTACCGAGACTAACCTTTCAGAGGGATCCGGAGTAGCTGAGCAAGCCACAGCTACAGAGGGTGTCTTCAGACCTACTCAGTTAAGCATTAAACCCTCAGCTAAGTCTAAGCCTCCCTTAAAGCCAAAGAAACAAATACTGCATTCTCCAGGACAGGCCTCCATGCCTAATAAACAAATGCTCAAAATGGCCGAAGACCTAATCACTCTGATCAGGGGGTCCCATCCCCCTCCTGATAAAAGGCTTAGACAGGATGCAGACTACGACTCATCCGACCAGGTGTCCATCTCTTCTGATTCATCCTCAGACCTAGGATACTCCTTACCCTCTTATGAGGATTCTGATGCTGAGGAATCTATTCCATCAGCCTCTCCACCTGGGGATACTCCTTTGGGGAAACCCTACATACCATGAGGGAGCA
Organism: Protopterus annectens; assembly: GCF_019279795.1. NCBI lineage: Eukaryota > Metazoa > Chordata > Ceratodontiformes > Protopteridae > Protopterus > Protopterus annectens. Next base: position 164,458,743 of record NC_056743.1, on the reverse strand, counting down.
TTTCCACTGGGAAGGCCAGGATTATTCAGAATCCAAGAAAAGGCTCAGAGACTTCCTTTTATTACCTCAACACAGACCCCTTGCTATTCCGCCAGTGTTCGATATTGTGGATGATGTGTATACTGAATCCAGCTTAAATCCTGATTCCTTACCTCCAGCCCCTGTTAAACCTGACAGATACTACAGAGTCCCTGACTCACATAAATTTCTGTATAAAAGCCCTGTAGCTGACCCTGAAGCTATTTCTCAGGGACCCAAAGGAGTTGAGGCCTCATCAGCCAAGAATCCAGTTCCCTCTGATAGAGATTCCAGAGCATTGGACAGATGGGGAAAGAAACTATATACGTCTGCAACTTTAGCAATGAGAGCCTTAAATTGCCAGTTTCACATGCTAAAATATCAGCAATTTTTACTGTCTCATTTAAAACAAAAAATGCTTCCAGAATCAGATCCTCCTAATTTTAAAGAAATGCAGGATTTATTGCATGCAGCTGAACAAGTGGGAAAGCATACTTTGCAATGTGGTTTTGATTCTCTAGAGGCCTCCTGCAGAGCAGCAGTTACAGGCTCTGTCATTAGAAGACATGCTTGGTTAAAAGAACGTACGTTACCAGATCATGTTAAAGCAAAATTATTGGATGCACCTTTACAGCAGGATGTGTTATTTGGAGTTAAGGCAGAAGAGGTACTAAAAAAAATGGAGGATAAGGCAAAATCTATGCAAACGGTGAAGGATTTCTTACAGGTTCAGCCTCCTAGATTTAGCAGAAACTGGCCAACTAAGAATTGGTCCTTTCCAATTACAGACAGACCTCAAAGGGGAAGATACAGATGTCCAAGAGGTAGAGGTCAAACACAGGGTACTTACAGGCCTCGACAATGGGTTGCATCAGGCCAGAAAGAAGGGGAGGACAGGCCCCAACCATATAAAAAACAGCTCCAGTGACTTCCCACTACAGCTGCCAAACAAATCCTTATTGGCAGCCCCCTTGGGAGGAAAACTGGCACTCTTCTACCACAATTGGCAAATGATCACCAAAGAGAAATGGGTTCTCAACATTGTATTTCAAGGTTACAGGTTCCACTTTCACACTTTGCCAAGGTAAAAAGGAATGCCAAATCTGCCACCAAATCAATGGGCAGATGCTCAAAAACAAATTACAGCACTCATGGATATGAGAGCTATTCAAAAGGTACCATCACAGGAGCAAGGACAAGGATTTTACTCAAGACTCTTTCTGGTACCCAGAAAAGACAAAACCTAGAGGCCCATTCTGGATCTTTCATCTCTAAACACTTACCTGGATGTTCCGAAATTCAAAATGTTGACATTACAGCAGCTTCTTCCCATGCTGGGCAAGAAAGCTTGGCTCGTGACTTTGGACCTCAAAGAGGCATACCTGCATGTCCCTATCAGACAAAACTGCAGAAGATACCTCAGATTCATAGCAGGTTCAATGCACTACCAATTCTCTGCACTGCCCTTTGGCAAAGTGCATGGCACCAGTAATTGCATTTTGCAGACAGAAAGGAATTCAGATTTGTCCGTACCTGGACGACTGCCTGATTCAAGCAGAGAGCAAGGACATTCTTCTAAAGCATCTGGCATTTGTAAAACAGTTAAGTTGCCTGGGGTACACAGTAAATGAAAATAAATCAAAACTAGTGCCCTCACAAGAGATTATATTCCTGGGTGCCAGCTTGAACACAACGGCCCAAATGGCTTATCTCACGCCAGACAAACAAGGACAACTGACTCAATACTTTCAATTGATGGCAACAAAGACACAACTCCCTGCAAGAAAGATTCTGCAGATCTTGGGTTACATGACATCTTGCATACTACTAATTCCATATGCCAGACTGCGTATGAGGAAACTACAATGGTACCTAAAGAATGTACGGTCTCAACACTGTCAAAGTTTGGAAACAGTTATACCACTAATTCCTTGCCTTCAACAGGAGTTTCAATGGTGGGCTCAAGCTTGTCACCTCAGCAAGGGACAGCCTTTTACACAACCCACAGCCAGGCAAAAACTGACAACAGATGCATTGGATTACGCCTGGGGAGCACACATGGCAGGCAAATGTATTCAGGGAACGTGGCCAGCAGAACAAAGGCATCTTCACATCAATCAAAAAGAGATGCTAGCTGTACAAAATGCGCTTATAGCCTTCAAGGACCTGCTGCATCCAGGACAACTACTACTAAAGACAGTCAACACCACAGTTATGTGGTACATAAACAAGCAAGGGGGCACTCACTCCTACCCCCTATACAGACAAGCTATGACCTTGTGGAACACAACTATAAACCTTCAAGTTCATCTGCAAGCACAATTCCTGCCAGGAGACAAAAACACACTGGCAGACGACTTAAGCAAAAACATCATGGATCCCCATGAATGGGAGTTGAATCCACAAATATTCAGAATGATAACACAGAAATGGTGGAGCCCAGATATAGATCTGTTTGCATCCCCAATAAACTGCCAGCTACAAAAATTCTGCACAAGGAGTTACCATCCACAAGTATGGAAAGTGGATGCCCTCTCATTCAGCTGGAAGAACCTACAAGTATATGCTTTCCCACCACTACCTCTCCTGCCAGAGGTACTCATAAAAGCCAGGCAGGAAGAGCCAAAGATGATCCTGATTGTACCAGACTGGCTACGCCAGCACTGGTACCCAATCTTAAGGAGCTTAGCACAAGAACCACCCTGGATTTTGCCTCAAAGCCCACATCTGCTGACTTAGCACAACAAACAAATACTACACAACCAGCTAAAGACCTTAAACCTAGCTGCATGGAAGATTCCTTAGTCAAGCAAGCAATGCCTCTCTCCAAAGCTGTTATGGATGTCATTCTGGAGGCCAGAAGGCCTAGTACCAGGAAAGCCTATTCGGATAAATGGAAGAGATTCTGTTCCTGGAACCAAGCTCACAGCCTTGACCCTCTTGTCCCAAACGTTCCTCCGATACTACAATACTTAACTGAGATGCTGGACAAAGGACTCTTTTTCATCCATCAAGATCCACGCCTCTGCCATCTCTGCTCATTACAGCATGGATCTACCAATTTTCTCTAATCCTCTGTTACAACAGTACCTCAGAGGGGCTAAAAACATGAGACCGCCCCGTAGAGCACCTGCTCCAACTTGGGACCTCAACTTTGTTTTGGAGAAGCGAACTTTACCACCTTTTGAACCAGCCAACACAGCAGAATTGAAATATATCTCTTGGAAAACTGCTGTGCTCCTGGCAATAACATCAGCACGAAGAGTTTCAGAATTACAGGCACTAATGGCAGTGGAACCTTTCCTCATTTTCCACCAGGACAGGGTGTCTTTAAGAACTAACCCTACTTTTATGCCAAAGGTGGTATCCAGTGTGGCTCTAAACCAAACTATTCACCTACCAACTTTTTATCCTAAACCACAGAATAAAGGGGAGAGACTACTGCACTCTTTGGACATTCACAGGCAGTTACGCTTCTACTTGGATAAAACTAAAGTTTTCAGAAAATCTGAACAATTACTGGTAGCATATGCTGCAGGAGTACAGGGAAAAGCCATTTCAAAACAGACTATCTCAAAATGGATAGGTCATCGTATACGTTTCTGCTACACATACCATGGAAAACCTGTACCTAGCAGCATTAGATATCACTCCACCAGGGCAACAGCCACTTCAACTGCCTACCTCAGGGGAGTACCTACCAAGGATATTTTGGAACCAGCAACTTGGAGTTCTGTACATACCTTCACCAAGCATTGCCATCTGCCTCTATACTCTAAATCCAGAGATGGCTTCGCCACTGCCGTGCTGCAGGGCCTTATAGCCACCCCTAATGCCTTATAGAACCAGCCACCTTTCCTCAGCTTTGGGATTCTACCCAAGTGTAATGACTGCAGCAGTGTAAAACTATGAACATAGTACAGTTTTGTACCTACCATAAATGTAGATGTTCGAGTGTATACACAGCTGCAGTCCAGGTTACCCTCCCTCCTTCCCCTCTTACTGGCTGGTACGTACCTATGTCTTCTACCCTTACTACCTATGGGGTGTATTTGCTGGTAGCTGTAAGTTGTTTTTTGCTTTTCTTATGTGTGTTTTATTAGCAATTGGAATTGCCTATCTATTTAGAGGCACCTGACATCTGGGGCAAGAAAAACCGAAGAAAATGGCGTCGGCTGCATCTTATATACCACTGTCGCACTGACTTCAGGGAGGAGGCGACAGCAACCGACGCCGGACCAAGACTTTGGAACTCTGGCTGATTGGGGAACCGCCTGATGGCAGGATAACCCAAGTGTAATGACTGCAGCAGTGTATACACTCGAACATCTACATTTATGGTAGGTACAAAACTGTACTTTTCTCTCTCTGTGTGTGTGTCTGTCTGTCTCTCTCTCTCTCTCTCTCTCTGTGTCTCTGTGTGCGTGTCGGTCTCTGTGTGCGTGTCGGTCTCTGTGTGCGTGTCGGTCTCTGTGTGCGTGTCGGTCTCTGTGTGCGTGTCGGTCTCTGTGTGCGTGTCGGTCTCTGTGTGTGTCGGTCTCTGTGTGTGTCGGTCTCTGTGTGTGTCGGTCTCTGTGTGTGTCGGTCTCTGTGTGTGTGTCTGTCTCTGTGTGTGTCTGTCTCTGTGTGTGTGTCTGTCTCTGTGTGTCTGTCTCTGTGTGTGTCTGTCTGTCTCTGTGTGTGTCTGTCTCTCTCTCTCTGCGTGTCTGTCTCTCTCTCTCTGTCTCTCTCTCTCTCTCTCTCTCTCTCTGTCTCTCTCTCTCTCTCTCTCTCTCTGCGTGTCTGTCTCTCTCTCTCTCTCTCTCTCTCTCTCTCTCTCTCTCTCTCTCTCTCTCTCTCTCTCTCTGTCTCTCTCTCTCTCTCTCTCTCTGTCTCTCTCTCTCTCTCTCTGTCTCTCTCTCTCTCTCTCTCTCTGTGTCTCTCTCTCTCTCTCTCTCTCTCTGCGTGTCTGTCTCTCTCTCTCTCTCTCTGTCTCTCTCTCTCTCTCTCTCTCTGGGTGTCTGTCTCTCTCATTCTCTCTCTCTCTCTCTGTCTGTCTCTCTCTCTCTCTGTGTCTCTCTCTCTCTCTCTCTCTCTCTCTCTCTCTCTCTCTCTCTCTCTCTGGGTGTCTCTCTCTCTCTCTCTCTGGGTGTCTGTCTCTCTCTCTCTGCGTGTCTCTCTCTCTGTGCCTGTCTCTGTCTCTCTCTGTGCCTGTCTCTGTCTGTCTCTGTCTCTCTCTGTGCCTGTCTCTGTCTCTCTGCGGACAATCTCGCTGTGTATGTGTGTCTGTGTGTGCATGTCTGTCTCTGTCTCTATGTCTGTGTGTGTCTGTCTCTGTCTCTTATTTGTCTGCCTCTGTGTCTGTCTGTGTGTGTCTGTGTGTGTCTGTCTGTGTCTCTGTGTGTGTGTCTGTCTCTGTGTGTGTGTCTGTCTCTGTGTGTGTGTGTCTGTCTCTGTGTGTGTGTCTGTCTCTGTGTGTCTGTCTGTCTCTGTGTGTCTGTCTCTGTGTGTCTGTCTCTGTGTGTCTGTCTCTGTGTGTCTGTCTGTCTCTGTGTGCCTGTCTCTGTGTGTCTGTCTGTCTCTGTGTGTGTCTTTCTGTGTGTGTCTCTCTCTCTGTATATCTGTGTGTGTGTGTCTGTCTGTCTCTGTGTGTGTCTTTGTGTGTCTGTCTTGTCTCTGTGTGTGTCTGTCTCTGAGTGTGTGTCTGTTTCTCCCCTGTGTGTCTGTCTCTGTGTGTGTCTGTCTCTGTGTGTGTGTCTGTCTCTGTCTGTGTGTGTGTGTGTCTGAGTCTGTCTTACTCTATCTTTGTGTGCGTCTTTCTGTGTGTGTGTCTGTTTCTGTGTGTGTGTCTGTGTGTCTCTGTGTGCGTGTCTGTCTCTGTCAGTCTATGTGCATCTCTCTGTGTGTGTCTGTCTCTCTGTGTGTGTCTGTCCCTCTGTCTGTGTGTGTGTCTGTCCCTCTGTCTGTGTGTGTGTCTGTCCCTCTGTCTGTGTGTGTGTCTGTCCCTCTGTCTGTGTGTGTGTGTGTCTGTCCCTCTGTCTGTGTATCTGTCTTTCTCTGTGTGTCTGCCTGTGTGTATCTGTCTGCCTCTGTCTGTCTGTGTGTCTGTCTGTCTGTGTGTCTGTCTGTCTGTGTGTCTGTCTGTCTGGGTGTGTCTGTCTGTCTGGGTGTGTCTGTCTGTCTGTGTGTGTGTCTGTGTGTGTCTGTCTCTGTGTGTGTGCCTGTCTCTGTGTGTGTGCCTGTCTCTGTCTGTGTGTGCCTGTCTGTCTGTGTGTGTGTGTCTGTGTGTGTGTGTCTTTCTCTGTGGGTGTCTCTCTGTCTCTTTGTGTCTATCTCTGTGTGTCTTTGTGTGTGTCTCTGTGTGTGTGTCTGTCTCTGTGTGTCTGTGTTTCTGTGTGTGTATCTCTGTGTGTCTGTCAGTGTGTATATGTGTGTCTGTGTGTGTCTCTGTGTGTGTCTCTGTGGTGTGTGTGTCTGTGCGTGTGTGCCTGTCTGTCTTGACTCTGTGTGTCTGTCTGACTCTGTGTCTGTCTGTGTCTGTCTCTGTGTATCTGTCTGTGTCTTTCTCTGTGTGTGTCTTTCTCTCTGTGTGTCTTTCTCTCTGTGTGTCTTTCTCTGTGTGTGTCTGTCTCTGTGTGTGTGCCTGTCTCTCTGTGTGTTTGTGTGTTTCTGTCTCTGTGTGTCTGCCTCTTTGTGTGTCTGTGTGTGTGACTGTGTGTGTGTGTCTGTGTATCTCTGTGTTTGTGTCTCTGTGTGTCTGTCTGTTAGTATGCATGTGTGTGTCTCTGTGTGGTGTGTGTGTCTGTGTGCGTGTCTCTATGTATATGTCTGTGTGTGTCTGTGTGTCTCTGTGTGTGTGTCTCTGTGTGTGTGTGTGTCTCTGTGTGTGTGTGTGTCTCTGTGTGTGTCTGTCTCTGTGTGTGTCTGTCTGTCTCTGTGTGTGTGTCTGTCTGTGTGTGTGCCTGTCTGTCTGACTCTGTGTCTGTCTGTGTGTGTCTCTATCTGTGTGTTTCTGTCTCTGTGTGTGTGTCTCTGTGTCTGTCTGTCTCTGTGTGTCTCTGTGTGTCTGTCTGCATGTGTGTGTGTGTGAATGTGTGTGTCTTTGTGTCTGTCTCTGTCTCTGTGTCTGTGTCTGTGTCTGTGTCTGTCTGTCTGTGTGTGTGTGTGCCATGTGTGTTTCTCTGTGCAGTGTGTGTGTGTCTGTGTGTGTGTCTCTGTGTGGTGGGTGTGTGTGTCTCTGTGTGGTGGGTGTGTGTGTCTTTGTGTGTGTGTCTCTGTGTGGTGGGTGTGTGTGTCTGTCTGTCCCTCTGTGTGTCTGTGTGTGTCTTTCTCTGTGTCTGTGTGTCTCACGCGTATGTGTGTGTGTCTCTGTGTGACTGTCTCTCTGTGTGTATGTCTCTGTCTGTCTGTGTTTTCCGTCTCTGTGTCTGTGTGTCTGTGTTTGTGTTTGTCTCTGTGTCTGTCTGTGTGTGTCTCTGCTGTGTGTCTGTCTCTCTGTGTGTCTGTCTCTCTGTGTGTGTGCCTGTCTGTCTGACTCTTTGTCTCTGTGTGTGTCTTTCTCTGTGTATCTGGCTGTGTGTGTGTCTGTGTGTGTGTGTCTCTCTGTGTGTGTCTCTATCTGTGTGTTTCTGTCTGTGTGTGTTTCTGTCTCTGTGTCTCTGTGTCTCTCTGTCTCTGTGTGTGTCTGTGTCTGTCTGCATGTGTGTGTGTCTGTCTGTCTCTGTGTGTGTCTGTGTGTGTGCTTCTGTCTGTCTCTGTGTGTGTCTGTCTCTGTGTGTGTCTGTCTCTGTGTGTCTGTCTCTGTGTGTGTGTGTGTGTGTCTCTGTGTGTGTGTGTCTCTGTGTCTCTGTCTGTGTGTGTGTGTCTGTCCCTCTGTGTGTCTTTGTCTGTGTGTCTCGTGTGTGTGTGTCTCGCGTATGTGTGTGTCTCTGTGTGACTGTCTGTCTCTGTGTGTGTGTGTGTGTGTGTGTGTGTGTGTGTGTGTGTGTGTGTGTGTGTGTATGTCTCTGTATCTGTGTCTGTGTGCGTCTGTCTGTGTGTTTGTGTTTGTCTCTGTGTCTCTGTGTCTGTCTCTGTGCGTCTATCTCTGTGCGTCTGTCTCTGTGCGTCTGTCTCTGTGAGTGTGTGCGTCTCTATGTTGTCTGTCTTTCTGTCTGTGTGTGTCTATGTCTGTCTCTGTGTGTGTATCTTTCTCTGTGTGTGCGTGTGTCTGTGTGTGTCTCTCTCTCTGTCTGTTTTTCTGTGTGTCTGTCTGTCTTTCTGTGTGTGTGTGTGTGTGTGTGTGTGTGTGTGTGTGTGTGTGTGTGTGTGTGTGTGTGTGTGTCTCTGTGTGTCTGTGTAAAATGCCCCAGTTAAGTATACCTGGTGGTTAGTGTTACTCGGATTCAAACCCTGTACCTTGGGTACAAGGAGCAAGAGCCTGAATTCCCTACGCACACCACCACTTATGTTCAGTGTTTGGCTCTTTGGTCTGTTCCACTTAAAATTTGTGGCTTTCTAGCAAATTAGCGAGAACTGAATTCACTAAATAATCATAAGCATTTAAGTTTCGATGTTCTTAGTGTTTCATTGTTGCAGTCATCACATTTGGGTTATCTGCTTACAGTAGCCCTCAGTCGGCCTCATTATCAAAGTCTTGAGTCCTGCGTCTGTTGCTGTCTCATCTTCCATGACGTCAGGTCATCAGGGGTATAAAGCATGCAGCTGATGCCATTGCATCAGTCTTTCTTGCTGTGCGGTGCCCGAAGCAGAAGCAGTTCGCAAGTGCCAGTCGGCCGACTCCTGAAATTTTTGTTTTCGAGTTTCAGAACCAAAGTCTTCAACTAAAGCCAAGTACCCCATTGGGGAAACTTTTTCTTGCTCCTTACCGATGTCAGTAAAAGTTAATAATTGCGTTTCTTGTGAAAAGCAAATACCTCATAAAGATTTTCATTCATACTGTATTCCTTGCCTAGGCCCTGACAACGATGTACCTCACGGTCGGTTTTGTGCCTTATTTAATCAACGAACTGTCCGTCATTGGTATATTTTTGCTTCTAAATATTTCGGTTCTCTGTGCAATTATCCAGATATGTCGTCGGTAAGCTGTCCAACTACCAGGATTCTGAAAAAATGCAAAGATAAAGACAGAGACAGGCTGCCTAGGCCCAAAGCTGCCGACTGACACTTCTAAGCCAGTCTCCAGTTCGCTGGTACTCAGTGAGGCCCTTTCGCAGCCCCTGATACCCGCTACTTCTGATTCGCAGGCCACTACTGAGGCCCATTTGGAGTCCAGTATGTCGCGAGATGCTTCAACTGTGGAACCTGTGGATGTCTTTACCTTTGATGGGTCCGGAGCCGCTGTGCAGGCCCCGGCTTCTGAGGGTGTATTCAGGCCTACTGACTTGCATATTAAACTGATGCCACCTTCTTCTTTAAGGCCTAAAACTTGAACCATGCCTAGAAAACTGACGCCCAGACTGCATGCACAGGCCTCTATGACTAAAAAACAAATAAGAATGTCTAAAGACCTTATTACTTTAATCAGGGGAAGCCAACCATCCCCTTCTAAGAGACCTAGGACTGAATTTGCTTATGAATCTTCTGACCAAGATTCTGAAATTTCTGTTTCTTCTGATGACCTGGATTTACCCTTATCTACTTATGAGGATTCTGATGCAGAGGACTCTCCCTCTGCTTCTCCTCCAGAGGATTTCTCTTTTGGTGAAACCTTGCATACTCTTAGGGAGCATTTCCGCTGGGAAAGCCAGGATTACTCAGATTCAAAAAAGAATCTGTTAGTGTGTATGTGTGTGTCTCTGTGTGCTGTGTGTGTCTCTGTGTGGTGTGTGTGTGTCTGTGTGTGTGTCTCTGTGTATAAGGGAATTTTTACTTCTGCCTCAACACAGGCCTTTAGCTATCCCTCCTGTACTAGACATTGTTGATGATGCTTTTTCGGAATCTAGTTTGGCCCCTGGTTCTTTACCTCCTGCTTCCAGAAAACGTGATAGATATTACAGGGTTCCTGATTCTCACAAGTTCCTTTTTAAAAATCCTACTGTTGATCCTGAGACTATTTCACAGGGACCCAAGGGCATTAAGGTTACTAATGTCAAAAATCCTACCCCTTCTGATAGACTCCAGGGCGCTGGATAGATGGGGTAAGAAAGTATACACTTCTGCAACCTTGGCCATTAGGGCCTTAAACTGTCAGTTTCATATGTTAAAGTATCAGCAACTTGTTATTGGATTGCTTAAACAGAAAATTATGTTGATTCCTGACTGTGCTGAAAATAAAGATTTACAGGACTTTATGCATTCTGCTGAATAGGTTGGAAAACATACTTTGCAATGTGGGTTTGATTCTTTAGAGGCTTCTTGCAGGGCTGCTGTCACTGGGTTTGTACTTGGTAGGCATGCTTGGTTTAAGGAGCAATCTTTGCAAGATCATGTTAAAGCTAAATTGTTGGATGCTCCCTTACATCAGGACCACCTGTTTGGCAACAAAGCAGAAGAAGTTCTTAAAAAGATGGAGGAAAAAGCTAAATCTGTGCATACTGTTAAGGATTTCTTAGAAGTTCAGCCTCCAAGATTTAGTAGGCATTGGCCCTCTAAGAATTGGTCCTTTCCTGCCTCTTCCAGGCTTTCTCAGTCCAAACCCAGCAGAAGCCCCAGGTTTCAGTCCCAGGGTGCACACAAGACTATGCAGTGGGGGGCTTCCGCTTCCAAATTGGGGAGTAGTAAGACTCTCCCCTATGGTAAGCTGTCTCAGTAACTTTAAAACTTCCAAGCACTTCTCAACTGACTGCTCCTTTAGGGGGAAAGATTTCTTTGCAGGCCAAAAATTGGGAACTTATTATCCATGACAAATGGGTTTTAAATATAGTTTCCCCAAGGATACAGATTCTACTTTCACATGTTACCAACCCCAAATGGTTGGCCAGATCTGCCCCCAAATCAATGGGCAGAGGCTCAAAAGCAAGTTCTCTCTCTCTTAAGCATAAAGGCTATTCAAACTGTACCAGAAGAGGAAAAGGGACACTGTTTCTACTCAAGACTTTTCCTGGTACCCAGAAAAGACAATTCATGGCGTCCTATCCTGGACCTCTCTACCTTAAACACTTTTTTGGTGATTCTAAAATTTAAGATGCAAACTCTTCACCAGCTACTTCTTATGCGAGGCAAATATGCCTGGTTGGCAACACTGGATTTAAATGAAGCCTAACTGCACATCCCAATCAGGGAATCTTGCAGAAGATACCTACTCTTCAAAGCAGGCTACATGCACCATCAGATGTTCATCGTGTTTCACTGTTGCAGTCATTACACTTGGGTTATCCTGCTGGCAGGCTACCCACAGTCGGCCTGAATTCCAAAGTCTTGGTCCGGCATCGGTTGCTGTCGCCTCTTCCCTGTCGTCAGTGCGCCAGGGGTATAAAAGATGCAGCCGACGCCATTTTCTTCAGTCTTTCTTGCCACGAGGTGCCCGAAGAAAAAGCAGTTCACAAGTGCCGGTCAGCCTACTCCTGAGATTTTCGAATTCGAATTTCAGATCCGAAGTCTTCATTAAAGCTAAGTACCCCATTGGGGAAACTTTTTTCTTGCTCCAGACCAATGTCAGAAAAAGTTAACAATTGTATTTCTTGTGGGAAGCAAATACCTCATAAGGATTTTCACTCTTACTGTATTCCTTGCCTAGGCCCTGACCACGACGTTGCTTGTTGTTGGTTTTGTGCTAGATTTAACTAACGCACTATTAAGCGTCAGTACGATTTTGCTTTTCATTACTTTGGCCGCAGATTCAATTATACAATGCCGGCTGAACAGCCGATGGCCGGAGTTTATAAAAAACGCAAAGATAAAGACAAGGACAGGCACCCAAGGTCCAAAACCGATGATGAGGCTTCCTCTAAGCTAGTTGTCGGTTCGCTGTTCTCAGTGAGGCGCTTTCGCAGCCCCTGCCACCCGCTACCTCAGAGCCACAGGCTCTCCTTCAGCTTCTCCTCCTGAGGATTACTCTTTTGGGGAAACGCTGCATACTATGAGGGAGCACTTTCAGTGGGAGAGCCAGGATTATTCAGAATCCAAGAAAAGGCTCAGAGATTTTCTTTTACTTCCTCAGCACAGGCCCCTTGCTATTCCCCCTGATGTTCATCGTGTTATACTGCTGCAGTCATCACACTTGGGTTATCCTGCCGTCAGGCGGTCCCGCAGTCGGCCGAATCCCAAAGTCTTGGTCCAGCGTCGGTTGTCGTCGCTTCTTCCCTGACGTCAGTGCGACAGGGGGATAAAAGAGGCAGCCAACACCATTTTCTTCAGTCTTGCAGTTTGCAAGTGCCGGTCGGCTAGCTCCTGAGATTTTCGAATCAAATTTCAGCCCGAAGTCTTCTCTAAAGCTAAGTACCCCGTTGGGGAAACTTTTCTTGCCTCAGACCGATGTCAGACAAAGTTAATAATTGCATTTCTTGTGGGAAGCAAATACCTCATAAGGATTTTCATTCTTATTGTATTCCTTGCCTAGGCCCAGACCACAACGTCTCTGGTTGTCGGTTTTGTGCTAGGTTCAACAAACGTACAATCAAGCGTCAGGCAGATTTTGCCCGACATTATTTTGGCAGAAAATTTAATTCTAGCATGTCGTCGGAGCAACCGCATCAGCAATGAATAAAAAACGCAAGGATAAGGACAGGCAACCAAGGCCAAGACCAGATACCGAGGCTTCAGCAAGGCCTGCCGCCGGTTCTCCGGTTTTCAGCGAGGCGCCTACGCAGCCCCTGACTACCGCAGATTTAGAAATTCTGACGGCCTCCCAGACCGAATCAGCTGGGCCTCAGGAGCCGGTTCCATCTCACCCCTCGGACGCCAACCCTGACTGTGATCTGGAGATTTTGGACAGGCCTTCAGTTTCTGAAGGTGTCTTCAAACCGACAACTATCTCTATTAAGTCTTATGCTAAACTTAAAGCCACCTTAAAAGTTAGGAAACCGGGTCCACAGGCCCCTATGCCTAAAAAACAAATGCTTAAGATGGCTGAGGATTTATTTACCCTTATCAGGGGTTCACGACCCCCTCCTGACAAAAGGCCTAGACTGGAGGAAGACTATCCTTCCTCTGACCAAGCATCCATTTCCTCAGCTCGCTCTGAGGACCAGGATTATTCCTTCCCTCCTTATGAAGACTCATATGCTGAAGAGTCCATTCCCTCTGTCTCCCCCCCCCCTGAAGACTACTCTTTTGGGGAAACTTTACACACCATGAGGGAACACTTCCACAGTGGGAAGGCCAAGATTACTCTGACTCTAAGAAAAGACTCCGTGAGTTTCTTCTTCTCCCACAGCATAGACCCCTTGCAATTCCTCCAGTTTTAGACATTTTGGATGATGTTTACACCGAATCTAGTCTAAACCCAGATTCCTTACCTCCTGCACCAGCTAAACCAGACAGATAGTACTGAGTTCCTGATTCTCATAAGTTTCTATATAAAAGCCCTGTTGCAGACCCCGAAACCATTTCCCAGGGTCCCAAAGGGGTTAAGGCTCTACTGCTAAGAATCCACTACCTTCTGAAAGAGATTCCAGAGCATTAGAAAGATGGGGGAAGAAAGTGTATATGTCTGCCACTTTGGCCATGAGGGCCTTAAACTGCCAGTTCCACATGCTAAAATACCAGCAGTACTTGATTGCACAGTTAAAGCAGAAAATGATCCCTCAGACAGATCAACCTGATTTCAAAGAGATGCAGGATTTGCTGCATGCAGCAGAACAGGTGGGAATGCATACCTTAGTGTGGTTTTGATTCATTGGAAGCCTCATGTATAGCAGCTGTCACAGGATCTGTAATACATAGACATGCTTGGCTAAAAGAGCAAGCCTTACCAGAACATGTCAAAGCAAAGTTATTGGATGCTCCATTGCAGAAAGATGTGTTATTTGGTGTCAAAGCAGAGGAAGTTTTAAAGAAAATGGAAGAAAAAGCAAAATTTATGCTGACAGTTAAAGATTTTTTACAGGTACAACCTCCTCATTTCAGCAGAAACTGGCCATCAAAAAACTGGTCCTTTCCTGCATCAGACCGACTCCAAAGGGGTAGGTACAGACACCCAAGGGGCAGAGGCCAGCCACAAGGTTCTTTCAGGCCTAGACAATGGCATACAACAACTCAAAGAGGTGGAGACGAAAGATCTCAACCCTTCAGGAAACAAACACAATGACTTCCCTCTTCACCTGCCAAGCAAAATTGCCCTGGCAGCACCTTTGGGAGGAAAACTGGCTCTATTTCCACAAAATTGGCGCATCATAACAAAGGACAAATGGGTTCTGGATATTATTACCCGAGGCTACAGATTTCATTCTCACACTTTACCACGGATGAGAGGCAAGCCAAATCTGCCTCCAAACCAATGGGCAGAGGCACAAACGCAAATTTCAGCTCTCATGGATATGAAAGCAATTCAAAAGGTACCTACAAAGGAGCAAGGTCAAGGTTTTAACTCAAGACTATTTCTAGTACCAAGAAAGGACCAAAGCCTGGAGACCCATTTTAGACCTCTCAATTCTAAGCACTTACTTGGAGGTACCCAAATTCAGAATGCTCACACTACAGCAGCTTCTTCCCATGCTGGGCAAGGAGTCTTGGCTGGTAACGTTGGACCTCAGAGGCATACCTGCATGCCCCTATCAGACAAGATTGCAGAAGATACCTCAGAGTTTTGGCAGGTACAACGCATTATCAATTCTCTGCATTGCCCTTTGGCTTATCTACTGTGCCCAGAGTATTTACGAAATGCCTGGCATCAGTAATTGCATACTGCAGACAAAGAGGAATACAAATTTATCCATAACTGGGTGACTGCCTGATCCAAGCGGACAGCAAGGCCATTCTATTACAGCATCTGGCATTTGTAACAAAGCTCTGTAAAATTACTAACAGTCCACGAACTCCTTGTACCAGCAACCAGACAAAACGTGATCTGAACGCAAATTTATTTTTTCTTTACAAGCGTTTTCGCCACGAAACAACGTGGCTTCTTCAGAGAAAGTCATAACAATATAAGCTTTTGCACACTCTTTTTATATAAACCTCTAAAGGGAAGTGACATCACATCAATTAAAAACTCGTAAAATACACTTACAATATGTAGTGTGTGTGTGAAAGTGCCAATTTTATATAAAACAAACCCAATATTTTTAAAAATATTGCCATACCACAGAACAAATTCAAAACCTAATGCTTAATAAATTCAAACATGTTATAAAATTAATAACTCTAACTAATAAAATAAAAAATAAAAAGCAAGTAACAACAACACAGAAATCAGCTTTCTAAGCAATCTTTTGTATTAGTTGTCATTTGTTTTAATCATTATTAACAAGATTTTAATTAAAACAACAACAGGAGTATTTATGTATTAAAATATCAATAGTACATAATCCTGTCTAAATAAGCATTCGCTTACAAAAGTGAATGTAAGTTAGCGTTCGTTAAATAACTGAATTCAGGCAAATTAATACACAAAAATTTCACTAATTGACTTTAAATGAGAATGAGTTCACTTTGAATGTGTAAGCATGGTGTCTTACCTCAAGTAACTCCTCATTTTCAATACTGCAGATATATTGCAGTTTTCGTTGAGACCCGGATAGCAGAAAGCATCCGTTCTCAATTGCCACTCAAGCTCACATAATTCTAAAAGCAACGAAGTAGGTCCCCCACGGATGTTGGTGTTAACTTGATCAATGGCCATAAATGAGAAACAGTGGCCTGGATGGTTATCTATGTGTTTTGCTAGAGCATTGACTTCCTTATTTTTCTTAATAGCATACATATGCTCGTAGACCCGGTCACGTAGTCTACGATCGGTCTTCCCTATGTAGAAGGAAGGACAACACTCACAAAAGGCCACATATACAATAGATCTACTCTCACAATTAAGTGGGAATTTAATAGTGTACTTTTTGTCTCTTATTGTATAAGTCTGACCCGTTCTCATTTTATGGCACCAATTGCAAAAACCACATGGGTACATGCCAGTACGTCTATTGAAACTTTTACTAGAGAAATCCCTTTGTAAAAGCTCTTTAAGGTTATTTCTTTTAAAAACAAAAGTAGGGGCAAGTCCCAGTTTCTCTGTAAGTCCTGGGGTACTCAGAATAAATTGCCAATTTGTAACAAAGCTGCCAAGTTGCCTAGGGTACACAGTAAACAAAAAGAAGTCAAAGCTAATACCCTCACAAGACATAATCTTCCTGGGTGCCAGCTTAAATACAACGGCCCAGATGGCTTATCTCATGCCAGACAAACAAAAACAACTGACTCAATATTTCAGAACAACTTTTACCCAGCTCACTGCAAGGAAAATCCTGCAGGCATTGGGGTTCATGGCATCCTACATTCAACTAATTCCACATGCAAAGCTGCATATGAGGAAATTACAATGGTACCTGAAAAGTGTATGGACTCAACACAGGCACAGCCTCGAAACAAGTATACCTCTCATTCCCTGCCTTCAAAAAGAGTTCCTATGGTGGGCTCAAGCATATCAAATAAACAAGGGTCTTCCTTTGGTCTTACCTCCAGCAAACCAAACTATGACAACAGATTCTTCAGACTACGCCTGGGGAGCACACATGGCAGGACAGTGCATACAGGGCAAATGGTCCGCAAAACAAATGCATCTACACATCAACCAAAAGGAGATGCTAGCTGTGCAAAATGCACTGAAAGCCTTCAAGGACCTCTTGCATCCAGGACAACTAGTAATAAGGACAGACAACACCACAGTTATGTGGTACATAAACAAACAGGGAGGAACACACTCCTACCCTTTATGCAGACAGGCAATGACCTTGTGGAACACAGCATTGACTTTCCAAGTACAACTACAAGCACAATTCCTGCCAGGAAAGGAGAACATATTGGCAGACAAATTAAGCAGAAATTTGGCAGATCCTCACGAGTTGAGTCTACACCCACAAGTATTTTCAATGATAACTTAAAGGTGGGGACGCCCAGGCATAGATCTATTTGCCTCCCCCAACAATTGCCAACTACAGAAATTTTGCACAAGGACTTATCATTCCCTAGTCTGGAAAGTGGATGCCCTATCATTCAGTTGGACAGCATTGACAGTCTATGCCTTCCCACCACTACCTCTCTTGACCAAGGTATTACTGAAAGTCAGATCAGAGAGACCTCAAATGATCCTCATTGCTCCGGACTGGCCACATCAGCACTGGTACCCATTACTAAGGACCTTGACTCGCAGCCCTCCATGGATCTTACCTCAATTCCCACTTCTGTTGACTCAGCAAAACTCTCAGATCCTTCAGTCAGCTCAGGACTTTAAAGTTAGCTGCATGGAGAATACCTTGAATTATCAATCAACACTTCTCTCAAAGGATGTCCTGAATGTCATTTTGGAGGCCAGGAGGCCCAGCACCAGAAAAACTTACTCAGACAAATGGAAAAGATTTTGTGCATGGAACCAGGCTAAAGGCCAAAATCCTTGGATACCAAACATTCCTCAAATACTGCAATACTTAACTGAGATACTACACAAAGGCCTTTCTTTCTCATCCATTAAGATCCATGCTTCAGCCATTTCAGCTCAGTATAATACAGATCCTCCCATATTCTCACACCCTTTACTAAGGCAGTTTCTCAGAGGGGCTAAGAATATATGACCCCCCAGAAAACCCGCAATGCCAGCTTGGGACCTCAACTTCGTTTTAGAAAAAATAACACTGCCTCCTTTCCAACCAGCTTTCTCAGCAGAACTACAATACATGTCATGGAAAACAGCTCTGTTGCTGGCTATCACCTCAGCACGCAGGGTCTCAGAACTACAGGCACTTATGGCAGTGGAACCTTTCATCATTTTCCATCAGGACAGAGTCTCTTTACGAACTAACCCTACCTTTATGCCAAAGGTAGTATCCAGTGTGGCTTTGAATCAGACCATTCATTTACCCACCTTTTATCCAAACCCCCAGAATAAAGGAGAAAGACTCCTTCACTCTTTGGACATTCACAGACAGCTACGTTACTATTTGGATAAGACAAAGACCTTCAGAAAAACTGACCAACTCTTTGTATCCTATACTGCAGGTTCACAAGGAAAGGCTATTTCCAAACAGACCATCTCCAAATGGATAGCACATTGTATCCACTTTTGCTACTCGCACCATGGGAAAGCAGTGCCTGTTAATATTAGGTCCCATTCTACCAGGGCTACAGCAACCTCTGCAGCCTTTCTTAGGGGTTTCCAACCAAGGACATTCTGGAGGCAGCTACTTGGAGTTCAGTGCACACCTTTACCAAGCACTACCACCTTCCTTTATACTCAAAAACCAGAGCTGGTTTTGCCACTGCAGTTCTGCAGGGCATCCTAGCTTCACCTAACCCAGTTTAGTACCAGCCACCCATCCATAGCTTTGGGATTCAACCCAAGTGTGATGACTGCAGCAGTATAACACGATGAACATAGTACAGTTTTGTACCTGCCATAAATGTAGATGTTCGAGTGTATATACTGCTGCAGTCCAGGTTACCCTCCCACCATCCCCTCTACATACCAGGGTGTTAGTTATAACTCCATGTACATCAGTCTGTTGGATGCATGCCTATATGGTGTATTTGCTAACAGCTAATACTATTGTTTATCTACTAAGGTATTTTTGCATAGTTATTTGTATTGCCTTCCTAGTTGGGGGCACCTGACATCTGCGGCAAGAAAAACTGAAGAAAATGGCGTCTGCTGCTTCTTTTATTCCCCTATCGCACTGACGTCAGGGAAGAAGCGATGACAACCGACGCCGGACCAAGACTTTGGGATTCGGCCAACTGCGAGACTGCCTGAGGGCAAGATAACCCAAGTGTGATGACTGCAGCAGTATATACACTCGAACATCTACATTTATGGTAGGTACAAAACTGTACTTTCTGGACATTGTAGATGATGCTTTTTCAGAGTCCGGCCTGTCTCCAGACTCTATAACCCCTGCACCCGTTAAGCCAGACTGGTACTACAGGGTTCCAGATTCTCATAAATTTCTATATAAAATCCCTGCTGCTGACCCAGAAACTATTTCTCAGGGTCCCAAAGGGGTCAAGGCTTCCACTGCAAAAAACTTGTTCCCTCTGACAGGGATTCTAGAGCACTGGACAGATGGGGGAAAAAGTTTCACTTCTACCTTGGCTGTAAGAGCTTTAAATTGTCAGTTTCATATGCTTAAATATCAGCAATACTTAATGTCACTGTTAAAACAGAAAATGTTAAATTCTGAATGTGTTGAAAACAAGGAAATGCAGGATTTATTGCATGCAGCTGAACAGGTGGGAAAACATACTTTGCAATGTGGTTTTGATTCTTTGGAGGCCTCTTGCAGGGCCGCTGTAATGGGTCCTGTGATTAGGAGGCATGCTTGGTTAAAGGATCAAAATCTGCCTGATCCATGTTAAAGCAAAACTATATTAGATGCTCCATTACAGCATGATACTTTGTTTGGTGTTAAGGCAGAAGAGGTGTTGCAGAAAATAGAGGATAAAGCGAAATCTATGCAGACAGTTAACTATTTCTTACAGGTACAGCCACCCAAATTTAGCAGGAACTGGCCTTCAAAAAATTGGTCCTTTCCAGTGTCAGGCCACAAAGAGGCAGATACAGACGCCCTAGAGGCAGATCCAAGCCCCAAGGCTCACACAGGCCTAAACAATGGGGTGCTTCTACCTCCAGAAGCGGAGAAGACAAATCTCAACCTTATAGGAAACAATCCCAGTGACTTTCCTCTACCAGTACCAAGCACTTATCTTTTGGACGCTCCCTTAGGGGGAAAACTAGCACTTTTTTCACAAAACTGGCACATGATCACCCAGGACAAATGGGTCTTGAATATAGTGTCTCCAAGGTTACAAGTTCCACTTTCACACCCTGCCAAAGGCAAAAGGCATGCCAGACCTGCCACACAATCAATGGGCAGAGGCACAAAAGCAAGTTTCATCCCTCATGGACATGAGGGCCATTCAGCGAGTACCGTTACAGGAGCAGGGACAAGGATTTTACTCTCGACTTTTCTTGGTACCCAGAAAGGACAAAGCCTAGAGACCAATACTGGACCTGTCTATTCTAAACACTTTTCTGGACGTTCCAAAATTCAAAATGTTGACTCTGCAGCAGCTTCTGCCCATGCCGAGCAAGAAGGCTTGGCTTGTAACGTTGGACCTAAAAGAGGCATACCTGCATGTCCCAATCGGACAATCTTGCAGAAGATACCTCAGATTCATAGCTGGCTCAATGCACTACCAATTTTCTGCACTGCCCTTTGGCTTCTCTACTGCGCCCAGGGTCTTCACAAAATGCCTGGCACAAGTAATTACTTTTTGCAGACAGAGGAATTCAAATATATCCCTACTTGGACGGCTGCCTTATTCAAGCAGAGAACAAGGACAATCCTACTAAAGCATCTGGCGTTTGTAAAAAGATTGCTAATTTGCCTTGGGTACACAGTAAACAAAAAGAAATCCAAAGCTAGTACCCTCTCAAGAGATAATATTCCTGGGTGCAAGCTTAAATACAACTGCCCAGATGGCTTATCTCACGCCAAAGGCAACTGACTTCTTATTTCAACATTCCTGGGTGCAAGCTTAAATACAACTGCCCAGATGGCTTATCTCACGCCAGACAAAGGCAACTGACTTCTTATTTCAACATGTTGGCAGCAAAAACCCAGTTATCTGCAAGAAAGATTCTGCAGGCTTTGGGCTTCATGGCATCCTGCATTCTGTTAATTCCATGTGCAAGACTGCATATGAGGAAACTACAATGGTATCTAAAAAGTGTTTGGACTCAACATTGCCACAGCCTGGAAAAACTAATTACCCTCATTCCCTGCCTACAACAGGAGTTTCGTTGGTGGGCACAGGCCCGTCACTACAACAAGGGACAGCCTTTCACTTTACCCACTGTCAGGCAGATAATAGCAACAGATGCATCAGATTATGCCTGGGGGGCCCACATGGCAGGGAAATGTATTCAGGGCACATGGCCCACAAGCCAAATGCATATTCATATCAATTTAAAAGAAATGCTGGCTGTCCAGAATGCCCTGACAGCTTTCAAGGATCTGCTTCATCCAGGACAACTGCTAATAAAGACGGACAATACTACAGTCATGTGGTACATAAACAGGGAGGAACGCATTCCTACCCCCTCTGCAGACAAGCCATGATTTTGTGGAACACAGCTTTGACTTTTCAAGTACACCTACAAGCACAATTCCTGTCAGGAAAGACAAATACTCTGGCAGACGAACTAAGTGGAAACCTCATGGATCCTCACGAGTGGAAACTAGATCCACAAATCTTCAGCATGATAGCAAGGAAATGGGGATGCCCAGACATAGATCTATTTGCCTCCCCTCACAACTGCCAACTACAGAGATTTTGTACAAGGACTTATCACAAGCTAGCATGGAAAGTGGAGGCTTTATCATTCAGCTGGAAAAACCTTAGTATATGCCTTTCCTCCACTACCTCTCCTCCCCAAGGTACTCCTAAAGGTCAGACAAGAGAAGCCAAAAATGATCCTGATTGCCCCAGACTGGCGACGCCAGTACTGGTACCCAATCCTATAGAGCTTGTCTCCAGGCCCAGCCTGGACATTACCTCAAATTCCTCATTTACTGACCCAACGAAGCAATTAAATACTGCACAGCCAACTCAGAACCCTAAATCTGGCTGCATGGCGGATAATGTAACCATTCAGGGCAACATGCACTTTATTTGTTGATGAAATTTAAAGTTGTTTGCTAGCAGCAGCCACTTCATTAGTTACAGATATCTTTAGTGTGGAATAATTTAGATGACTTTTACTTCTGCAAAGATTGTGCATATTTACTGATGTTCTTCATACCACATTGCTGCAGTCCTAACACTTGGGTAGTCCGCTGTCCCAGTCGGCCCGAATACCAAAGTATATGGCTGACGTCGGTCAAGGCGCATTAGTCTGACGTCAGGACGTCAGGGTACAAATGCGCATGACCGACGTCATATCCTCAGTCTTTTTTGCCGCATGGTCCGATGTAGAAGCAGTTTTGCAAGTGCAGGTTGGCGTTCTGAGATTTTCCGAAGTTGGAGTTTCAGACCGAATCCAAGTTGGCTAAGTACCCCGTTGGGGATTATTTTGTTTTTTTTCTTGCCTCAGTATTTTACCGGATGTCAGAAAAAGTGAATAACTGTATTTCTTGTGGGAAACAGATACCTCATAGGGATTACCATACCTTGTGTATACCTTGCTTTTAGGGCCTGAGCACGACGTTGTTGGCTGTCGCTCTTGTGCTAGATTTAACAAACGCACTATAAAGAGATTAGATTGTGCCAGGTTAGTTTTTGGGAAGCAGTGTAATTATAAAATGCCGTCGGATGCTCCGCGCCCGAAAAGCGCAAGGACAAAACAGCAAAGCCTAGGCTGGAAGAACCGTCCGTCCCGGACGTCGGTTCTTTAGAGGGCTCGGTGGAGCCAGGGGTTCAGCCAGAAATTTCTTTGGAATCCCAGGGAGAGACTTTATTACTGCAAGATGTGACCTCTCAGGAGGTAGGCCAGGCGGAAGGGGCTTCTCAGGTAGCTGTTCTTCCTTCCCTTCCTAAGGTGGTTAGGCCCTCCCCTGCTGTTTCCAAGGCTTCTCCCAGGGGCAGGCCAGGTTTTGTTTCAGGAGTTACCCCTAGTTCTTCAGGGTCTGTACCTAAGAAGCATATGCTTAAGATGGCAGAAGATTTGATTACAATGATTAGAGGTTCTATGCCCCCTCCTGATAAGAGGCCTAGGGTGGAACCTGAGCTTGGGAGTTTTGAGCAGTGTTCGGATGCTTCTGAGTCTTTGGCTGAAGATTTGCAGGAGTATTCCCCTTACTCTGATTCTGATGTAGATGATTCTACTCCTTCTGCTTCTCCTCCTGAGGATTTTTCTTTTTCAGAGACTCTTCATTCCATGAGGGAGCATTTTAAATGGGAAGGTCAGGATTTCTCTGATTCCAGGAAAAGGCTTAGGGAATTTTTGTTTCTACCCCAGCATAGGCCTTTAGCTATACCCCCTGTTCTAGATGTGGTAGAGGATGTTTTTGCAGAGGCTTCTCTGAACCCTGACTCTTTGCCTCCTGCTCCAGTTAAACCGGATAGATATTATAGGGTGCCTGAAGCTCATAAGTATCTTTTAAGAGTCCTAGGGCAGACCCAGAAACTGTTTCACAGGGGCCTAAAGGTGTTAAGGCTTCTGTTGTTAAAAATCCTGTTCCTCCAGATAAAGAGGCTAGGGCTTTGGATAGATGGGGAAAGAAAGTGTATACTTCTTCCACTTTGGCCATGAGAGCTTTGAATTGCAAGTTTCACATGTTGAAATACCAAAATTATCTCCTTTCACAATTAAAGTCTAAGGTAGATGCTTTGGCGGAAGGTATTGAGTGTAAAGAGTTGCAGGATTTAGTTCATGTTTCTGAACAGGTGGGTAAGCATTCATTGCAATGTGGTTTTGATGCTGTGCAGGCCTCTTCGAGGGTGGCTGCCACTGGTTCGGTTCTTCGCAGGCACGCCTGGTTGAGGGATCAGAATTTAGCTGAGCATGTGAAAACAAGGATTTTAGATGCTCCTTTACAATCTGATGTGTTGTTTGGTTCGCCTGTGGAAGCAGTTCTAAAGAAAATGGAAGACAAGGCTAAGTCTATGCAGACTGTTAAAGATTTTTGCAGGTTCAGCCTCCAAGTTTAGTAGAAATTGGCCTACCAAGGGGTGGACATATCCTGCTTATGATTCCCAGTCTAAGGGTAGGTCTAGACGTGGTAGAGGCAGAGCTCAAGGTTCTTTTAGGCCTAGAACAGGGAGTTCACCTGCTCAGTCTTCTGGTGAGGGCAGGGGTCAGTCCTTTCGTAAACAGACACAATGACCTGCCTTTTCAGCTGCCAGAATCTTCGCCTGGCAGCACCTTTGGGAGGAAGGTTGGCACTTTTCAAAGAAAACTGGAGTTTAATTACCCAAGACAGATGGGTATTGGATATCATTCACCACGGTTACAGGTTTTATTTCCATACCTTGCCTCCTTTCAAAGGCATGCCAGACATTCCTCCTCAACAAAGGAAAGAGGCTCACAAGCAAATTTCTCTGTTGCTCCAAATAGGGGCCATTCAGCGGTTCCTGTGCCAGAAAGGGGCCTAGGATTTTATTCTCGCCTGTTCCTAGTACCAAAAAAGGGAACACGTGGAGACCAATTTTGGATCTGTCTATCCTCAACACTTATCTGGACATTCCCAAGTTCAAAATGTTGACGCTACAACAGCTTTTACCTCTGCTGGGCAAAGATCACTGGATGGTAACTTTGGATCTCAAGGAAGCTTACCTTCATGTTCCTGTCAGACTAATTTGCAGGAAGTATCTGCGTTTTCGAGCTGGGAATTCTCATTATCAGTTCTCTGCATTGCCCTTTGGCTTATCTACTGCGGCCAGAGTATTCACAAAGGTTCTGGCTCCAGTGATAGCTTTCTTCAGGCTAAAAGGAATACAAATCTATCCTTATTTGGACGATTGCCTGATTCTGGCTCAAGGAAGAGACGTGCTTCTTCAGCATTTGGAATATGTGATAGCAGTGCTAAGATGCCTAGGGTATTCTGTGAACGAAATAAAGTCCAGTCTAGTACCCTCTCAAGACATGTGCTTTCTGGGTGTGAGACTGAATACAGCACCCAGATGGCCTTTTTAACCCCGGACAAACAAAAGAATCTTTCTCTTTACTTCAATCAACTATCTCATCAGTCCGGGCTGACTGCAAGGACAGTCCTTCAAGCCTTAGGGTTCATGGCATCTTGTATTCTGGTACTTCCCAATGCCAAACTGCATATGAGGAAGCTACAATGGTATCTCAAAAATGTATGGACACAGCACTGCCAGGATTTGGACACTGTCATTCAAATAATACCTTGCATTCAAAAGGAATTTTTGTGGTGGGCTCAGGAATGTCACCTAAACAAGGGACTCTCTGTGACCCGGCCAGAAGCGAGTCAGATTCTAACGACAGATGCCTCAGACACAGCTTGGGGAGCTCATCTGAATGGAAAGTGGATACAAGACAAGTGGCCTGCCAGACTGCAGCATCTACATATCAACATGAAGGAGATGTTAGCAGTCCAGTTTGCATTACTGGCTTTCAAGGATTTACTTCTTCCAGGGCAGGTGTTGATTCTAACAGACAACACAACTGTCATGTGGTACATCAACAAAGAAGGGGGAACACATTCTTATCCTCTATGCAGGCAAGCAATGATTTTGTGGGAGACTGCTAAGCTTGCAGCTGAATCTTCAAGCAAGGTTTCTGCCAGGAGCACAGAACTCCTTAGCAGATGTGTTAAGCAGGCAAATCATGGATCCCCACGAGTGGAAACTGGATCTTCATGTATTTCAGACATTGACAGTGTCATGGGGAACTCCAGACATAGATCTGTTCGCTTCTCCACTAAACCACCAGCTGCCAAAGTTTTGCACGAAAAGGTTTCATCACACAGCCTGGAAATTGGATGCTCTTTCTTTCAGTTGGAAAAATCTTCATGTGTATGCCTTTCCACCTCTGCCTCTCCTCCCAAAGGTACTTCTAAAGGTCAGACAAGACCAGCCAAGGATGATTTTAATAGCTCCAGATTGGCCTCGGCAGCACTGGTACCCATTGCTGAGGAGTCTGGTAAGGAAGCCTCCATGGCCCTTACCTTTGATTCCACACCTATTGTCTCAGAAGGACGGCATCTGCTCAATGTCAAGCTTCACTCTCTTCATCTAACAGCTTGGCATATTCTGTTTTGAACCATAGCAGGTCTCAGCTTCCTCAACAAGTTTTGAATGTGATTATGGAAGCCAGAAGACCTAGTACAAGGAAAGTGTACGCAGGAAAATGGAAGAGATTTTTATTTTGGTGTGCAGCAAAGGATTTGGATGTTTCTGAGCCAAATTTGAGTGTGGCTCTTCAATATCTTACTGAGTTATTGGACAAAGGTTTGTCTTTCTCTTCCATTAAGATTCATGCTGCAGCAATTTCAGCTCACTATGATTGTGACCCACCATTGTTTTCTCATCCTTTGTTCAAGCAATTTCTTAGAGGGGCAAAGAATATAAGACCCCCGTAGAGCTCCTACTCCTGCTTGGGACCTCAATTTTGTGTTGGAGAAACTCACTCTACAACCTTTTGAGCCTGCAGCTACTGCTGAATTGAAATATTTGTCATGGAAGACTGCTTTTTTGTTAGCCATTACATCTGCAAGAAGGGTGTCTGAATTGCAGGCCCTTATGGCGGTTGAGCCTTTCCTGATTTTTCATAAGGATAGGGTATCTTTACGTACTAATCCTTCCTTTATGCCTAAAGTAGTTTCTAGTGTGGCTTTAAACCAAACTATTCATTTGCCTACTTTTATGCAGATCCCCAAAATAAGGGGAAAAGATTTTGCACACTTTAGATGTACACAGGCAGTTGCGTTATTATTTAAGCAGGACTAAGGATTTTAGGCAGTCTCAGCAGTTTGTTTCTTTTGCTTTGAGTTCTCAGGGCAAGCCTGTGTCAAAACAAACTATTTCTAAGTGGATTGGGTTTTGCATTGCATTTTGTTATTCCCATCATGGCAAGGTGATTCCAGCTGGGATTAGGCCTCATTCCACTAGGGCTACTGCCACTTCAACAGCATTTCTAAGGGGTGGCAACTAAGGATATTTTGGAGGCAGCTACTTGGAGTTCAGTGCATACTTTCTCTAAGCATTACCACCTTCCTCTCTACTCTAAATCTAGGGCTGGTTTTGCCACGGCTATTTTGCAGGGCATGTTGTCAGCTCCTGCTTCCTTATGATTTGCCAGCCTCCTTACCTCTGCTTTGGGATTCTACCCAAGTGTTAGGACTGCAGCAATGTGGTATGAAGAACATAGTACAGTTTTGTACCTACCATAAATGTAGATGTTCAAGATCCACATTGCTGCAGTCCCTCCTTCCCCTCTGTGTTTAGGGGTGGTTGTGTGGGTGAGGTTATACTCTTGTAAATTTGTATATATTGTATATATATCTTTGGTGCAGGAGTGTGTGGTGTTTTTTGGTTTTAGCCTTATCTTTTTAGGGTCTTCTGACATCTGGGGCAAGAAAAGACTGAGGATATGATGTCGGTCATGCGCATTTGTACCCTGACGTCCTGACGTCAGACTAATGCGCCTTGACCGACGTCAGCCATATACTTTGGTATTCGGGCCGACTGGGACAGCGGACTACCCAAGTGTTAGGACTGCAGCAATGTGGATCTTCGAACATCTACATTTATGGTAGGTACAAAACTGTACTATACTGGTGGACTGTACAAGTCTGAGTAGAGTTTTATGATGGAAATATTCTGAATTGAGCAATTTTATCATTATTGGTTCATGCACTTTGCTTCATTGCTTACTGGAAAAATGTTCAAAACAATAAATTTAAAAATGCGCTCTAATGTGTGCTGTATTATACAAGGAATATAATTTAATGCAGTCAGGAAGGTGTATCAAAGAAAATGTGTATGTTTCGTGTGGAAGAAGCCTATGATTTGGAAACAGCCCAAAGGTAATCTTTATCCACCACCGGACAGATGCAATTTCTCTGAATGTGGGTTTCAATGCTGTTTCAATGAATGTGAGTCTACTTTCAAGGGTAGAGAAGTTTTAATGCTAAGTCTATTTTCATTGTGAGACTGTGTTTCTTTGTTTAGCAGATGTCTGTTAGTGTTTGTGCTATAAAATGTAAAATACAAGTTTTAAATGAAATCCAAATAATCATTGTAGAAGTAAAGTAGTATGGACGTTACAGTGTTTTGGTAAATGGGGCAAAATAGCCAAGTAGTGAGACATTAGAATGGCTGCAGGGGGAGAGCTTTGTATGGAGGGCCCCATTTGACCATGATTTTGTGAGGGGAGGAAGGGCGGCAAACTCAGACAACCCTGGGCGGCACAAACTCTAGCTATGCCACTAATCAGTAGGCCATAGAGTGACTTTTGGAGAGCCTAATAAACTATAATACTCTGTTGCTAAGATTAGAATATTGCCTACCATTAATTGCCCTACCTTTATCACAAAACCCACATGCTACAAGTCACCAAAAACAAAATCCTAAGGTTTAACATCTTCTCCCTTCCCAGTGAACATCATTGCTACACATTTAAAAAAATGGTTACCATTTACTACAGGGTCTGGGGCCATATTTTTGTAGTCTGTTCTTCAGTTTGTGTTTGAAAGCTGGTATCCCACAATTCGTTTGGAGTGGGTGGGGTTACATCATTATATATGCAGATTTTATGTTAATCAGCATATAGATTTGTGCCCATTTTCTATGGTCCCTACGTTGCTATTGATACCTTTTTTCACAGTTTGCCTTGCCCAGGGCACTGCAATTGCAGTACCAAAATGGTAGTTTATATTGCAACCTGCATAAGCTGTCCAGAATTCTATGTGGGCAAGATGATTAGAAAGCTAAAATAAGAATTAGTGAACATTTGCGAGACATAGAAAATAAAAAAGTGAAAATGCATTATACACCCACAGTTTCAGTTGTACTAATTTCCAAAGGTTTCTATTCTTTCTTGTAGACAGAATTATTCCAGCAGAGAGGAAGAGATGTTAAATCAAGGTTAGAAAAGTTAGAAACAGAATGGCAGCTTAGATTGGATGCCCCCCCCAGGTATCAACAGAAGCTGTTCACTAGTGGTGTACTGAGACTAAGAGCAGCTAAACTGTGAATATTTAGGTTATTTAATCTGATTTTACTAGATTGATTTTTATTATCACATTCTTAAGTTTTAAAAGTATACGAGTTCTATTAGTCATATTGTTACAGTACCGTATTCATATTATATCAGATTTTTTTTAAGAGTTTAAACTATTTATTTGATGTCATTGTTTACCATGTGCTATTTAATGCTTTGTGGTACAATATGGCTTTACTCTGATGAAGCCCTAACGTGTTACAGGGTGAAATCGCTTAGTTTTGTGTGTTTTAAATTCCATTAAATGGGTGTGTTAGACTTTCACTGTGCAGTGGCATTTTATTGTGTTATTTTGAGTTTGTATGCACTGCTCGAGTGTGGTTGTTGGTTTTATTAGCTATTTTCCATGGGTCTTTGTCCAGATTTTTGATGTTTCCAGCTTGAGAGGTATTTATAAGATGGAGTGGCCTATCCTATTTTTAAGCACCATAAATTAGTGACATAACAGATGTTAGGCCATGTTTCATTTTTAAACGTTGCCATATTTAAAGCACAAATTAAAAGGAAAGTGGAAACAAATGCATTGTGCAAACATATTTGTGACACTACTAAACATATTTTTAATGTCAGATCCTTGAAAATATAAGCAGTAAAAACATAAGGTCATTAGTACGTTGGTAGAAATTAGAGTTGCACTCACTGGCATCTAGTGCTGGATGCCACTGGACCACCAGAGTAAATGACAACATATATATAAAAAGTGTTTTAAAATCAAAACTCCCTTAGTTGATTAAATGATAGCTTGATGTACAGATGAGTTGTCTTTTGGTGTTTAATAGATCAGATGAAATCATTTGTAATGAAAGCTTATCTGTATTTGACTTACTTTTATTATTTTACTTCTAATAAAGTGTCTTGGCCCAGTTGGTATTTTGAGGTATTGATTTGAATTTTTTAAGTGAATTTTTGTAAATTCCAGTGCTGTTAAACATCCTGCTAAACAGCATTCCAACAGTAAACCCACACATGTGGAGGTTAAGGAATCTTTATCAAAGCTTCCTAGATGCCTTACAGTAAGGCTTCTGCCACTCGCACAGACTACTGCACCCACAACTTCATCATCACCTGTCTTCATGAAAAGTCTCTTCACTGCAAGCCCACACCATTTGGCAACTGTAGTTATACAGGTTCTGCGTTCATCAGGCTGAGCAAGGATGTGGGGGTGAAAAAAATGTAAGTGCTCTAACCTGGAGAAAATTACAAGGGGCATGATGGATCTCTCCATACAGGTGGCTGAGACTGGAAAAACTTTAGTCTTAAGCAACATTCTGGTATCTTCAAGAATGATGTAGTTACACAAAGACAATATAATTAGTTTTAATAATTGGCTAACTAAATGGAGAGCCAAGATCTGTGTGTCAGCATGAGCGACAATTATCAGCAGGTCAGTGATGGCCTGTAGCTCTTGCTTCATAGTTTTCATATAATGGATAAAATTGTTTTAAGCTCCATAGTGTGTTTTTAAGGCAAAGCCCATTTCCTGGGCATTCCAGTGTAGTAAATTCCAATTTGCTCTGCATCAAGATGGCAGCTTAATGCTGGGAGAATGAATGAAAAAAAAGTGTCTGAACTTAATGCATTCCTGATGCTTTAGTACATTTATATCGGTATTAAGGAAACATTTTCAACGTATTGAAAACATTTCCTCTATGTCTGGGTGCACTACTTACCACTTATTTAGACTCCGAGGAAGTTGCACGTTTATCTCTGTATTTATTCGCAGTCTTATAATTTCACACCAAATTTCTCCTGATACCATCCTTGAGATTCTCAAGGTACTAGTCACCTTAAAGATAGTAAACTTTCATATCCTTACAAGTTATAGGTCTCCTGCTATGCCTGCTGTCACTTATGAAAAGATAGACTGAACCAAATAAACTGCTTCTAGGTGACTTCAGCTACCCTTCCATCAACTGGCAAAACTATACAATCAATAAGTATGCATTGTGTTTCTTACATTGGTCTAGGCTAGAGGAACCATAGTTTACCAAATGTGTCCCTCTTCCAACTAGAGGGACAAACCTTCTTGGCCCCATCTTCACCAATATTACCCATGCCTACACCCATCCTATGTCTTCCCCCTTGCTGCTAAAGTCTTACCGCAAAGCTGTTATTTTCTTAAAACTAATATGTACTCTGAACATTACTACATTTAGGGACTACACCAAAGCCAACCTCCTACTGTTCTCTGATAACCTGTATAAGTCTCAAAATAGCTTCCCACCTCTTAACTCTTTAAAACAATTGCTGCATATACCACTGATTTCTGTTCCCATTTAAATAACTGCAAAGAGACATCTGTTCTTATATTGCACAAGTATAATGGAAACTTCTGGAATAAACCCTTGTGGTGGAATTCCCACACAAATGCACTGTATAACAGGGGAAAAATACTACTTGCTGCGTATATGGAAACCTTCTCCTCAGACAAAGAAAGGGATATAAAAAGGTTAGCAATGATCTCAAGTGGGCAAATTAGAAAGTGTAAGGCTATCCATAAATACAAAAGTGTCACTTCGTCACAAATGCTCACAAAGCATTCTTTAATCATTTCAGGAATCTTCCTGGGATGCACCAAATATAACTTTGCTCAGCCCATTCTTCACCTGTTCGAGACTCGTATCATAAGCTTGGAGAAGTATCATAGTGGTACCATTCTAATGAGGATGATCCCTCTACCAATTTTGGTGTGTACAAGCTCCATAGCTTTCACGAGCATAATCTGTAATATCATGGGAGATGTATCATAGTAGAGTTCAAAAACAAAGATGTAGGGAATCTTCAGTCCCCTGATCTGATCAATGTGGCTTTATTATGCCCTTCCAAGATGGCTGCACACTAAGTAACAGCTTAATTGCAGCTCGCCCAGTGTGAAAACAAACTCTTTTTTTTTTTTTTTTTTTGTGTACGTTTCAGTAATTTGCTAGTAAGTGCACTGCCTGGATGCCAGCAAAAAAGAAATTCTGAGAACCTGAAAGAAGATCAGCAACTAAAGGTTACGAAAAATAGTGACTGGGAAGAATTCTGCATCTGTTCAGCAAAAAGCAGTGCAGGTTCCAGCTTTTTTTTTTTTTAAACCAGAAACATCTTTATTAAATGATCATGTATGACATAAGCAATCTTACATTTATATAAATGGAAATAAACCATAGTGACACAATCTCATTTACAAACATTATAGATTACAAACTATGCTGACACAACTGTAGCTGCAAACACTGTACATCACATTTAATATATCCAGTCATGGTCAGTTAGCCATTACGTAACTCATTCAAATCCTGCCTTCTTTTAAACCTTGTTCCTCCTGTACATGTATTAATCCTGCATTTCCCGTTTTTTCCTATGTACTTTGCTCCTACCCTTTTCTAAAGATCCCAGTTCCAGTTATTTTATCTCTGTTACTGTTGTCACTACTTCTCATAAAGTTGATGTAGACTTTGATTTTATTTTCTAGTAATTTGACGGCCATCATAATTAGACTCAGCAAAGCCATACTATGTCAAGGCTATTCTGATTCTGTATCATAGCTCAAAAAAATAATTTCCCTAGATGTCCTTCATGGATGCATCTGCAGTCATAACAAATGGGTTGTACTGTCGTCAGGCAGCCCTTCGGTCGGCCGGATTCCAAAGTCTGGGTCCGGCTTCGGCTGATGTCGCACTTCACCCGACGTCATCTCTGCTGGTCTTCGGGTATAAAGGCATCAGCCGACGCCATTTTCCTCAGTCTTTCTTGCCGCGTGGCGCCCGAAGCAGAAGCTGTTCGCAAGTGCCGGTCGGTCAGATCCAGAGATTACTACTACCGAATACTACTTTGAAGACTTCTAAAAGCTAAGTACCCCGTTGGGGACTCTTTCTTGCCTCAGCCGATGTCAGAAAAAGTCAATAACTGTTTAACTTGTGGGAAACAAATACCTCATAAAGATTTCCACTCTTACTGTTTGCCTTGCTTAGGCCCAGACCACGGCGTAGCAGCCTGTTCGGCCTGTGCTTCCTTCAACCGACGAACGCTTAGGCGTCGGTCGGAGTTTGCTGAACAGTTTTTCGGCTCAGATTTTGTGTACATTATGCCGTCGGATCCTCCGACTACACAAATTGTTAAAAAACGCAAAGAAAAAGACCGACACTCACGGTCCGCGGTTTCGGCCGAAACCACGGTTAAGCAAGCCGCGAGTGTCTCGGTTTCGGCCGAAACCGAGAAAACTGGTCAATCTTCTGCCGAATCCATGACTACTACTGAGGCTCCTGCTATCTTACCTGAATCAGCCTCAGAAATTTTGCCTACAACTGTGGTCCCTACTGATTTATCAGACACCATCCCTTTGGATATCTCTACCCCAGCACGTGGTGCTGCTAGGCCTCCTGCAGCCATGTCTATTAAGGCCTTTGCCAGGGCTAAAGCAGCCAAATCAGCTAAATCAGTGCCTGTTAAACCACCCTCTCTCAGGCCCACTTCTAGCTCACAAATGCTTACTCTGGCAGAAGATTTAATATCCTTAATTAGGGGATCCCAATCTCACCCAGACAGGGCCTCTCAGCCCCCAGAAAAGAGACCTAGAGCAGAGCCCCCCCGAGCCTGTGTCCTCTGATGATTCTGCGGATGACTCAGACATTACAGACCAGCCAGAGGCTCCTTTTTCCAATTATGAAGATTCGGATGCTGAAGAATCCATTCCAGCTGCCTCTCCACCAGAGGAATTCTCCTTTGGGGAAACCTTACATGCCATGAGAGAACAATTCCAATGGCAGGGTCAAGATTTCTCAGATTCAAGAAAAAGGCTTAGGACTTTTCTGCACTTACCACAACATAGGCCCTTAGCTATACCTCCTGTCCTGTCTGTTGTGGACGATGCATTTAATGATGTCTGCACTGCACCTGATTCTTTACCTCCAGCCCCTGCCAAACCAGATAGATTTTACAGGGTGCCAGACACTCATCACCACCTATACAAGGCCCCACTCGCAGACCCCGAGACTATATCCCAGGGGCCTAAGGCAGTAGCCGCGACCACAGCGAAAAACCCTATTCCCTCTGAAAGGGAATCCAGGTCCTTAGAGAGATGGGGGAAAAAAGTCTACACCTCTGCTACTCTCTCAGCTAGAGCTTTAAACTGCCAGTTTCACATGATCCAATACCAAGAGTTTATGCTTGATCAGTTAATTAAAAAGCTGTCCTCTGATGAATCTTTAGATAAGAAATATGTATTAGAAATGGTGAATAACATCCAACAGGTTAGTAACCATTCTTTAAAATGTGGCTATGATGCACTGGAGGCTTCATTTAGATCAGCCATGACTGGCACAGTGATAAGAAGGCATGCATGGCTGAAAGAACAGGCCTTACCGGATCATGTTAAAGCTAAGCTATTGGATGCTCCTATGGATAAGGCCAGTCTATTTGGGGAACCTGCCCAGCAGGTAATGAAGAAAATGGAAGAGAAGGCAAAATCTGTACAAACAGTTAAAGATTTCCTACAGGTTCAGCCACCAAGGTTTAGCAGGAACTGGCCTGCCAAAATTGGTCCTTTCCTGACTCCACAAGATCACAAAGGGGCAGGAACAGGCGCTCAGGGGCAGAAATCAATCCAGAGGAGGTGCCTATAGAGGACGACAGTGGCAAGGCAATAACCGAGGCACAGACACAACCACTGCCACTGCAACAGGACAATCACAGTGACTTGGCTCTGACTCCGCCTACCAGGGAGCAGATAGCAGCACCATTAGGCGGAAAGTTAGCCTTATTCTCGAAAAATTGGCACTATATCACAAAAGACAAGTGGATTTTGCAAACCATAGACCAAGGCTACCGGTCCCACTTCCACACCTTACCAGTAAAAAGAGGAATGCCAAACCTGCCCCCAAATCAAAAAACAGAAGCCCTGCACCAGATAGCGGAA
Organism: Protopterus annectens; assembly: GCF_019279795.1. NCBI lineage: Eukaryota > Metazoa > Chordata > Ceratodontiformes > Protopteridae > Protopterus > Protopterus annectens. Next base: position 164,424,076 of record NC_056743.1, on the reverse strand, counting down.
TTAATAAAGATGAGAGCTGTGGTTTACTAACTGTATTCTGAAGAAGTCTGCTTAAGAAGCAGACGAAAAGCGCTTCAAGGCATATCTAATAAATCTGTGGTCCTATTTTAGTTATTTGTTTCAGCCTGGTGTTTTTTGAATGGTCACTGACCTGTCTGTACAGTGATTTTACCTTTGCTGGATTCTCACAACCGTTTCAGTGGTTTGTTTTTAATAGTTTCTCTGTGGAAGTGTTACTTTTTCCAGAAAGAGTGCCAATAACAGAACAGGGCAAAGGATTCTACTCCAGACTCTTCCTAGTACCAAGAAAAGAGAAAAGCTGGAGACCTATTCTCGACCTGTCCATCTTAAACACATACATCATTGTCCCAAAATTCAAAATGCTGACCCTACAGCAACTACTTCCCATGCTGGGCAAGGAGTGTTGGCTGGTGACTCTAGATCTCAAGGAGGCATACCTGCACGTCCCCATTCGACCAAATTGCAGAAGATACCTCAGATTTCTTGCAGGATCAGAGCATTATCAATTCTCAGCATTGCCCTTTGGCTTATCTACTGCGCCCAGAGTATTCACAAAATGCCTGGCATCAGTAATCGCTCACTGCAGAGTACAGGGAATCCAAATTTATCCATACCTGGACGACTGCCTGTTACAAGCGGACAACAAAAGCAAGCTGACAACAGATTTACAAAGGGTCATTTACTTGCTGCAAGCCCTGGGATACACAGTCAATTTACAAAAGTCAAGGCTGATACCATCCCAGACAAGAACTTTCTTGGGCGCGGAATTGGACACAGTCAAACAGATGGCATTCCTAACTGCAGAAAAACAAAAAGAGCTCCCTCTCTACTTCTTGACATTAACAAAGCAGAACTAACAGCAAGAAAAGTTCTGCAGGCCTTGGGCTTCATGGCATCATGCATAATCTTGGTCCCACATGCCAGACTGCATATGAGAAAGTTACAGTGGTACCTAAAAAACTTATGGTCTCAACACAGGCACAGCTTGGAAACAGAAATACCACTAATCCCATGCTTAAAACAGGAGTTCCTATGGTGGGCGCGGGCATGCCAGTCAAACCCAGGCTTGCCCTTCCACAACTTTCGAGCAAACCAAACCATCACAACGGACGCCTCAGACCTAGGATGGGGGGCACACATGCTGGACAAATGCGTACAAGGACTGTGGACTCAGGACCAGCTGCACCTGCACATAAACCAAAAGGAACTGCTGGCAGTAAAACTGGCAATCCTAAACTTCAGACCATTCCTCAAAGAAGGCCATTTGATAAGGACAGACAACACCACAGTCATGTGGTACATCAACAAACAAGGAGGCACTCATTCTTACCCCCTATGCAGAATGACTTTGGACCTTTGGAGTCTGGCTCTCAGCTACAACATCCAGTTACAGGCAATATTTGTACCGGGAAAAGAGAACACCCTAGCAGACATTTTAAGCAGAACCACCTCGGATGCTCACGAATGGATGCTACACCCGGACATCTTCAAGGCCATCACAAAGAGATGGGGAATGCCACAAATAGATCTATTCGCTTCCCCACAAAATCGCCAGCTCAAAAAATTCTGCACAAGGACATTCCACCCACTTGCATGGAAGGTGGACTCTCTATCCTTCAACTGGAAAGGCCTGACAGCATATGCATTTCCACCTCTTCCCTTGATGCACAAGGTACTTCTGAAAATCAAAGAGGAACGTCCAAGGATAATTCTGATGGCTCCGAACTGGCCAAGACAACACTGGTACCCATTGCTGAGGAGCATGTCTCTGGAGAAAATGTGGTCAATACCCCTGATGCCTCTGATGTTAACCCAGAACAACTACAACATCATGCATCCAAACCTAAAAACCCTGCAACTGACTGCCTGGAACATCACATAGCAGTAACTAACCCAGACCTTTCACAAAGGGTTAAAGACATTATCCTTGAAGCCCGCAGACCTTCAACAAGAAGGAACTATGCAGGAAAATGGAAAAGGTTCGTCACTTGGAGTACTGAAAGAGGAAAAGATGTGTCCAACATAGATATTGCTAATATCCTGGAGTACTTGGCAGAGCTTCTACATACTGGCCTGTCCTATTCCTCCATCAAGATACATGCATCAGCTATTTCAGCAGAATACAGCTTTGATCCTCCTGTCTATTCACATCCTCTACTCAGGCAGTTCCTCAGAGGGATCAAGAATGTAAAACCTCCTAGGAAACCACCATTACCAGCATGGGACTTGAATTATGTACTAGAGAAGTTGACACTCCCTCCGTTTGAACCAGCAGCAACAGCAGATCTACAATACCTGTCATGGAAAACTGCTTTCCTACTGGCTATTACTTCAGCAAGGAGGGTTTCAGAACTACAGGCCTTAATGGCAGTGCAACCCTTCCTAATCTTCCATCAAGATAGGGTGTCCATGAGAACTAATCCTACATTTATGCCTAAGGTGGTATCCAGAGTGTCTCTAAACCAGGCAATCCACCTACCTACTTTCTTTCCAAATCCACAAAACAGAGGTGAAAGAATAATGCATACCTTGGATGTACATACAATTACGCTACTACCTGGACAGAACCAAAGGTAACAGAAAAACTGACCAGCTCTTTGTAGCCTATGCAACAGGAAGGGAAGGAAAAGCAATTTCCAAACAGACAATCTCCAAATGGATAGGAAATTGCATAAGATTCTGTTACTCCTACCATGGAAAACCAATTCCACAGAACATAAGACCTCACTCAACAAGGGCTACAGCCACTACCACAGCTTTCTTAAGAGGAGTGGCAACCAAGGACATTATTGAGGCAGCTACTTGGACCTCCGTGCATACATTTGCCAAGCATTATAATTTACCTCTATATTCTAGATCCCGAGCAGGGTTTGCCACTGCTGTACTGCAAGGGATCCTGACTACACCATAACTTTATTCCTCCTCCCCTAGTTTGGCTATGGTATTCTACCCATTTGTTATGACTGCAGATGCATCCATGAAGGACATAGTACAGTTTTGTACCTACCATAAATGTAGATGTCCGAACTGGATAGCATCTGCAGTCAGGTTTACCCTCCCTCCTTCCCCTCTGATGTACTCCTAGGGTATTTACCCTCCTAATAGCTAGCTGGGGGGGGGGGGAGTCTCTTATGGTGTATTTGTTTGTATATATGTACATACATGTTTATTTTTTGTGTTTGCCTTCTACTATTTTGGAAACATTGGCATCTATCCAAAAATTTAGCTTTCCAAGAGGGCAGTTGGCATCTGGGGCAAGAAACACTGAGGAAAATGGCGTCGGCTGATGCCTTTATACCCGAAGACCAGCAGAGATGACGTTGGGTGAAGTGCGACATCAGCCGAAGCCGGACCCAGACTTTGGAATCCGGCCGACCGAAGGGCTGCCTGACGACAGGACAACCCATTTGTTATGACTGCAGATGCTATCCAGTTCGGACATCTACGTTTATGGTAGGTACAAAACTGTACTTTACTCTAATTTGCTCACCCAACATCTCCGACAGAGCAGTCTGCAAGGAGTCATTAAAGTCTGCCAACTCAATACACTCCCAGAAAATATGTTCCCAGTTACCTCTTTCTTCCCCATCACACCTCCAATATTTTCTCTCTTCGTCAGGAAAAATTCTTCGGAGTCTGCTTGGGTATAAAAATAGCTATTTTGTTGCATATTTGGTAGACATACTTATATCCCCCATTATTTCTTTGTGAATTGGTCATCCAATCTGTACTCCCAAGCCTTCCTAACCTCCTCCGATTGATTCATATAGTTTTCATGTAATATTCTATATGCTGTACTAATTATTCATTTTTTAATGGACACTTCTGTTCTAGATTCTACTAAAAACTCTACCAGTGCTGGCTTTTCATTTAGGCCCCCCCCCATTTCTTTCTCTTTGCCTGTACTCTGATATCAGTCCTTGATATGGAAGGCAATCTCTAACCTGAAGTCCAAATAAGTTCTTGGCATCTTCCCATTCTATTACCTTTCCCTCTCTAGTTATTTGCCTCCAAAACCTTGGTTCATTTGCCAGTTTTCTCCAATATTCCAGTCCCTGTTGCCTATTGTCTGTATCCCTAATTGCAGTCATCCTTATTGGAAGACCCTCCTTTCTCCATTCCTGTGTTAACCTAATTCTTAGAATACCTTCTGCTACTTTATAAATATAATTTTCTGTATGATTATTGTTCTCCTTAAAGGTCTTCATCCAAAATCCAAGTCTCTTCCTGTTACTTAAGCTTCCCCCTGTTTTATCGTCATCTGTTTACACTTTGAATTATAGATCTGATATTGTTAATCCTCGTTCATTCCTTATGCGTGGGGTATCGGTTCTGACCTCGGATCCGAGCCGACCATTTTCCAAGCTCGCGTCAGCATCAAACTGTCAAGCTAAACTTACCCATAATCCCCCTCTCTCTGTTACCTCATATTTCGTTTGCCGCATTGCCATTCAGTTGTGTCAAGCTGCTTCTCTTGAGCAAAGTATAGTTATTTGTTGTCAAATAGTCATGTATATTACTTTTTCTGTCAGAAATGTTTCTATTTCGTTGTCTCTTACCATATCGCATCTAGCGACCATATTTTCTTGAGTTTTCTTCTCTTTCCTCTACTTTTTTACCGCAAAGTATTTCTCCCCATACCGTCATTGGTAATCTTCCCTTTTTTTCATACCTTTTGAGTATTCTTTTGTACAATTGCTGGTACCCTTTTCTACGATCTACTTTTACTATCATGGCAGATAAGAAAGGTAGTCCGGGTTTGGGGGCGTCCCACTTATCTGTTGACCCGCCCTGTACTATCTGTGAAAATTTTTCAAATAGAACTTTGTTAGAAAGGAAAAACAAGTTGTTGCTGAAGGGACTTCTTAAATCTCCCTTTTCAGAGGCTATTTCTGGGTCGGAAGCCGCAACCCCTCCTAGAGCCCATAAGAAAATTGTGGATGTTCCTACTAAGGCTAAATCTTTGCCTTTGTCCTCGGCTGGGGACTCCCGCCAACCAAAACCTAAAAAGGCTAAAGTTTCGGCTCCGGAGCTCACTCAGTCAGCCACAGTGCTTTCGGTGCCTAGACCTTCGGCTCTATTAGTGATCTCTGCTCCCTCTTCTCCTGCAGCATTCACTATATCAGCACCGAGGGGCTCCTCAGTTCAGACTACTACCACTGTATCGGCGCCGACCACTCAGTCTGCATAGACCTTGACCATGTCGGCACCGACATCTTACTTGGAACCGACGTCTTTATTGTTGACTCCAGTTTTGTCGGTTCCAGCTTCGGTACCGACAACCACTTCGGCACCGATCCCTGTGTCGGTGCATACTGTGACCTCGGCACCAATGACTTCTTCGGTGCAGACACCAGTAGTCCAGTCTCTCTCTGCACCGTTGTTCTCTGTGCGGACTGTTAGATGGGCACTGAGTTTGCCTCTCCTGTGGACTGGCCTGTTTCTCCCTCAGTCAACGTGAGGTCCACTAGAAGCCTTTCCGAACATGACGTGTTGCGTCTTGTGGATCAGGTGCTCTTGGCCAGAGGTATCCCACCCTCCAGGAACTATCCTTCCTTGGGAGGTGATCACCCATTTCCAAAGACCCCGTCTTATTCTCTTCCTTCATTGCCTCTGAAGTCCATGGATATAGCACAGTCTTCCCCTTCTGCTGTTCCCTTTATGGATCTCACTAAGGAACCGCAGTTGCCTTCATGGCAGGAAAGTTTTGCTACGACCCAGGGGGGAGGGGTAACCCCTGTCCTGGACATTCACTCCTCTTCAGGTGGACCAGCCTTCCAACTGATGGAGAAGGCTTTCGCTGCTGCTGGCGATACTGGACTGTCTATCCCTCCACCCTCCTCTGGTACACTGGTTTCACAAGTCGCACTGAGCGGACACTATGAGCAAAGGCCTCAGGACATATTCCCACAGGAAACCCCTTTTGCGTGGTCTTCCCCAGCTTTTTCCGTCTGAGGAAGTCCACCGGAAAAGTTTGTGTAAGAGGAAGCACATGGACTCCACAGAGGAGTCCCTCATTGAAGACACAGATTTTGATGAGGGGGAAGGATCCCCTCGGTCACCCTCTGAGGTATCCTTTGGTGATGTACTTGAATTCCTGAAACAGAGAGGTGACTGGCAGTCCTCTAATCTGACCTCTGAGGAATCTGTGTTCCTGCAGGCCTTTTGCGTTTGGTCCCCTACCTCCTGGGTTACTCCACCTGCCGATGAACTTGTCTGGCTTATGGTGCAGCGTTCTTGGAAGGCTCCTTACACTGTTGAAGCTATTCCCGGAAGCCAGATAAGATTTTGTCCCCTTCTGCTATGGATCCCCACTGGTCAAAAGGTCTTCGTGTGGATGCTTTGGTGGTGGCGGCCGCAACAAAAAAGGATCTGGCAGAAGAAGAAAGCGGGACTGTCCGTCCACCTAACAAAGAGTCCCGGGCCCTGGACAGGATAGGGAAGCGCACCTTTGCATCAGAGACCTTTACTGTCAGGTCCCTGAATTATATGGCACACTTTACTAGGCTTCAAAGGGATATGATTTCTGAACTCTCTGAAATCTTGGCTGGTGCCGTGTCTGATGAGGTCCATGACAAAGTGGTGTCTCAGTTGGCCACCATTGAGTCAATAACTCCTTTATGCGACTGATATCTCACGCATCAGAAGGAGCAGCGGGTTCAGCTGCGGTCTTGAGATGACATGTCTGGATGCGCTTGTGCAATTTCGCAGAACCCTTTAAGGCTTCCTTTCTTAACGTTCCCATTGAGGCCTCTTCGTTGTTTGGACCCAAAGTTAAAAGTACACTGGCCAGATGTGAACAGGATGGGTAAGACCCTTTCTGCCATTGGTGTCCGTTATTCTTTCCCTCAACGTGCTTTCTCTCGAAACCAAAAGAGTGGGAAGATATAGTTCAAGAAATCTCAGGGTCATTTCCGTGACACACAGGCAGAGTTCTCCCCTAGAGGCAGAGGGGGAAACACACAGGGAAGACGCTCCTTTCGGGGCAGTGGGGGTCCGCATAACCAGGGTTCCAGGGACTCATTCCCTGGCCAACCCTACCAGCGCTCCTGAAGAGCGACCCAACTCCTTTCCTCTGGAGGTGGTTGGGGGTCATTTCTCCTTGTACACTTCTCCCTGGCTAACCATCACCACCGATTCTTGGGTACAAAGGATTATAACCAGAAGTTATCATGTCCCCTTCGATATTGATCCTGCCCCTTCAAAAAACCTTCCTCACGTTCCACCCAGTCAAAGGGAAGAAGCAGCACTAGAGATAGAAAAGCTGCTAAGAAAGAGAGTCATCCAAATTGTCCCTCCAGACCAGATAGGATCCGGATTCTACTCGAGACTATTTTTGGTGCCAAAGAAAACCAGGGACTGGAGACCAATTTTGGATCTCAGTGTACTGAACAAGTTTGTGAGACTACAAAAATTCCGGATGGTCACAATACAGTCTATCCTCCCACTTTTGGAAAAAGACGATTGGATGTGCTCGATAGATCTTCAAGATGGCGTACTACCACATAAAAGTGGACAGGCCATCAAGATTTCTGCACTTCCGTGCTGGAGCCAGTCACTACCAGTTCAGAGTACTGCCCCTCGGACTCTCTACAGCCCCCAGAGTGTTCACAAAATGCATGGCAGTCGTCGCAGCTCATTTGCGACTTCAAGGATTCCAGGTGTTTCCATACATAGACGACTGGCTCATTTCCGCCTCCACCAGACATCTACTGGAAGAAGCCCTAGCATACTCTCTCCTTGCTGCACAAAGGCTAGGCATAACCATAAACTGGCAAAAATCCAGTCTCACCCCATCTCAATCGACAGAATTCATAGGGGTTATCTTGGACACAAAGAACTGCAGAGCTGCCATTCCAGAGCACAGAATTTTAAGGATAAAGCAACAACTGATTCCAATCCTTTCAAGGGAGAAATCCACTGCTCACTCGGTTCTACAGCTGTTTGGTTCCATGGCATCCTCCATCACCATTGTCCCCCTGGCCAGGTTTCACATGAGGCTTCTACAATGGCTACTGCTCACCCAATGGTATCCCTTACAGCATCCTCTTTCAGCCGTGATTCGAGTAACCCACAGGTGCAAACAGAATTTAAATTGGTGGATGACTCAATCTGTCACAATGGTCGCACCCCTTCTCCCCCCAGCAACCCAAGGCCACAGTGACCACGGACGCCTCCCTGATTGGGGGGCTAGGTCAGGGACAGACAGTCCAAGGCACTTGGTCTGAACTGGAGGCCCATCTGCATATAAATCTTCTAGAGCTGAGGGCGGTGCTTCTGGCGTTGCAAGCATTCCATCCCCTGCTGCCATCTGGGACGATTGTGATTCAATCAGACAACATGGCGGTGGTCTGGTACATCAACAAGCAAGGTGGAACCAAATCTTACCCCCCTTTGTCAAGAGGCCATGAGGATATGGCAGTGGGCGATGGCTACCAACTGTTTTCTTCTAGCAACTTACATTCCCGGGAGTTCCAATGTGATAGCAGACAGACTCAGCAGGTGCATTCTTCAACCTCACGAGTGGTCCCTGAATCCCTTGATAGCGGCGGAGATCTTCCACCGCTGGGGCTGTCCTTGCTGCGACCTCTTTGCATCCCCAACCAACTACAAATGCAGCCACTACTTCACCCTGATTCCCCCTTCGGGACAGTCACCCAGGGATTCTCTAGTCCACGACTGGCCCTCTGGTCTTCTTCACGCATTCCCACCCTTTCCCCTCATTCTCCAGTTTCTGAAGAAAGCCCGTCGGATGAAGACCAAGGTGATTCTCATAGAACCATATTGGCCTCGACAGATTTTGTTCCCCTTCCTTTGGCCTCGATTACTAGATCAACCATGGATTCTCCATCCAGCCCCGGAGTTGATCTCACATCCACAGAACCTGATTCATCCCAACTTGAACAGCCTGAAGCTCGCAGCTTGGCTACTCCAATTCCCTTGATTGCCAGGCAGAATGATCTTTCTTTACCAGTATGTGACATTCTCATTGCATCTCATAAGTCTTCCACTAGAATTACTTATCTGAGCAAGTGGAAAAGATTTACTTGTTGATCTGAAGTAGTTAACTTAATTTGTCCATTAACCTGTGGGTATCCGAAAAAGTCCCGCCAGAATCAGCTTCGATCTCCTGTCCCTTAGAGCCCTGGGGTTGAAGGCTGCACAAATAGTGCAGCCTGAGGAAAGGTGGTCAACCCCAAGGCAAATAACACAGAGTGTGGCCATCCGCCGGGGATAGCTTATGGCCACATTTGGTGCATTTAGAAAATAAATTGGGACCTCAGACATAGTTAAACTAAAAAGTCAACACAAGACCCAACACACACGCCTTCACACACACGGGGAGGAATGAACTACACTAAATATTAACCAGAAAACAATATTAAAACTAAAGGGTTTTAAATACAAGGGCAACACACAAAACAACAAGCAATATTACACTACAGAAAAATTAGAAAGCAATATTTTTCTCACAGAATGACCAACCCCCACGCCTGGAACTCGTTCAAAGCTGTTGAGTCAGCCGTGGCAAACGAGATCTGAGGTCAGAGAGGGATGGCAGGGGATTATGGGTAAGGGGAGGAGCTTGGAGCTCGGATCTTAGCTGTTTGAAGCTGCCGGCTCAGATCCGATATGGATCCGATACCCACAGGTTGCTAACAAATTAAGTATACCTACTCAGATGGAACGTTATGGTGAGTACATAACTTCTTTTTTTGGTTGCCATTACGCTGCCAGATGTATCTCTGAGCTTCAAGCTTTATGTATCAAGAGTCCATACTTCATTTTTCATAGAGATAGTGTCTCTGAGAACTAATCCATAATTTCTGCTAAAAGTGATCTTTGAAATGTCCATTAATCAAACCATTGAATTGCCAGTTTTCTTTCCCAATCATTCAAACAGAGGAGAGTATTGTCTACATACCCTAGCTATCCACAGGCAAATCCATTTTTAATTAAACAGGACTAGGTCCTTTCGTAAATCTGACCAGTTACTTTTGGCCTTTTCTGGACCTAGATTAGGATCTGCTGTTGCTATGGTCACATTAGCTAGATGGTTGAAGGACTGTGAGACCTTTATTTATACACAACGTAATACCTCGTTGCCTACTACCATGAAAGCTCATTCAACAAGGTCGGTGGCAACTTCAGCTGCCTTCCATGCCAGAGCTTCTTTACATGACATCTGTGCAGCTGCAACTTGGGCTACGCCTCATACCTTCATCAACCATTACAAATTGGATTTGGCCTCCAGGGGAAGAGCAGCTTTCAGATGTTCATCGTGTTTCACTGTTGCAGTCTTGACTGTATGGTTCTCCCTTGCTGGCAGGCAGTCCTCGGTCGGCCAGAATCCCAAAGTGTGGGTCCGGCGACGGCTGCTCAGCCATGCTCCCTGACATCAGAGCGCCAGGAGTATAAAGCTGACAGCCGACGCCATGTTCTCCAGTCTTTCTTGCCGTGCGGTGATAGCAGTTCACATTTGCCGGTCGGCTGACTCCTGACAATTTTTTTCTAAACGTACTTCAGTCCGAAGACGACTTCTTCTCAAAAAGCTAAGTACCCCATTGGGGAAACTTTTTTTCTTGCTCCAGTCCAATGTCAGAAAAAGTTAATAATTGTATTTCTTGTGGGAAGCAAATACCTCATAAGGATTTCCTTTCTTACTGTATTCCTTGCTTAGGCCCTGACCACGACTTAGCTAGTTGTCGGTTTTGTGCTAGATTCAATCAACGTACGATTAAACGAAGGTACGATTTTGCATTTCATTACTTCGGTAGGCATTTTAATTACAAAATGTCGTCGGATTCGGTTCCGGCTACCAGAGTTCACAGATGACGCAAGGATAAAGACAGGCCTCCGAGGTCCAAATCGGGCGATATTGTACAAGCAGAGCCAGCTTCAGGTTCAGCCGTCATCAGTGAGGCACTTTTGCAGCCCCTGTCGTCAGCCATTTCGGAACAGATGGCCAAAACGGACTCCCACGAGGAGCCAACTAGGCCTTTGAATATTTCTGTTGCAGGACCTTCGGACAACGCTCCTTTGGATGGGTCCAGAGCCGCTGTGCAGGTACCGGCTTCCGAAGGGGTTTTCAGGCCTATTCATCTTCTGATAAAGGCAAAGCCAAAGACAAAGGCAAAGACTCCTTCCAAATCAAAGACTGCAGCCCAGGCCACTTCTGATCCGGCACCCAAGTCTCAAACAATTACTTAAGATGGCGGAGGACTTACTATGATTAGGGGTTCACATCCCCCTCCAGATAAAAGGCCAAGGCTGGAAGTGTATTATGACTCCTCTAATCAGACTTCTGTTTCTTCAGATGTTAAGTTGTCAATCTCGCCTTCATTCTTGCTGGATGGGTTCGGAGCCGATCCTCGGCTCCGACTCGGCACTTGCTTTAGCTTAGGAACTCCTTTTACCAGCTCGAGGCAACCCTATATCCCATGATGCAAGGCGGAACTACCTCAGATCTCGTTTGCTGCTTAGCGAAAGAGGTCTCCTTTACCAGCAGAGGTAAGTGAATTTCTTGTTAAAAAAAGAGAAGCTTAGTTAGGGTTTTATTTTCCCCTTTTAGTCATAGTATAGTCTGTAGTGAATTACAGCCCACCCTATTCCCTTGTTTTTCAAACTTTTATAACCTTTTTAAACCTTTAGTGTAAAGTTTTAGTTAGGCCTAAAACCCCAGTTGTTAATCCCTTCCTGTGTGTTGTGTGTAGGGGATTAATTTTGTGTGTTTGTTGGGGTTTGTGTGTGTTTCTTCCTCCTAGGATATGTCTAGGGAAGGCAAGGTCTCAGGCTTCAAGAAGTGTGACTCGTGCTGTCAGAAAATGTCTCTGACAGACGGTCACACTTCTTGTGTTTATTGCCTGGGGCCTTTGCACCTGCAGGACTCCTGTGCTTTGTGTCACTCCTTTAGCCAGAGAGTCCTGCAGGAAAGGAGGAATAAGCTTATTCTCCGTGGCTTACTTAAGCCAGAAGGTTCTCCCTCTAAAGCAGGGTCTGGGAAACCTTCTAAGCCACCGAAGGCTCAGGCTTCAGTTTCCAAGCCTCCTCCGGTGGCTCCGGCTCCGTTGGAGCCGAGATCGGCTCCGGCTGGAACCGATGTGTCTGCCTTGAAAGTAGTGGGTTCGGTGCCAGCTGGTTCCGATACCTTATCTACTGTAGCCTTGTCGGCTCCGGCTGGAGCCGACACTTTATCCAGCATCGGAGCCAAAAAACCTTCGGCTCCATCTGGAGTTCAAGGGACCTCGGCTCCAATGGCTCCGTCCCGAAAGAGGTCTCTGTCCCCTTCGTTACTGAGTATCCACTCGGCTCCGGGGTCTCTTCTTTTGTCGGAGCGGAGCCATCGGAGCCGATCTTCGAGATCTTCCAGGCTGTCTGACCATGACTTGGAGAGGGTGGTAAGCAGGCTGTTGAAGTCTCAGGCACTGGTCCAAATGCTCCATAGCCCGTCTCAACAGACTTCGGCTATAACCTCACCCCTTGAACTTCCTCCTCCGACTCCACATCAGAGTTTGGAGCCGGAGCTTGGGACAGCGACGTTTGGTGCGGAGCCGATGCATCCTTCGGCTCCGTCATCCTCGGCTCCAATCTCCTCCTTGAGACCTTCCTTGGAGGGATCCGGTCGTCGGGTTTCCCTTGTCGGCTCCGAGGGGCTAGTGGCATCGGACCCTTGTCCGACCCCGCCTCCCTCTCGGGCTTGCTCTGGTAAGCTCGCGCCGACATCGGCCTCGAGCCTTCCCTCTCAGTGGAGCCGGGCATTCCTGTTTCCTCGAGCGGGATATTCCGGCCTCCCGGGGAGGGGAGCCTTTGAGGTGATGAGGAGTGTCCTGGCCTCTGAGCCTGGTCAACGGTCCATTCCTTTAGTTTCTCCCTCATCAGTGCCTGCAGACGCCTCTTGCCAGCCTCTTGCTCTCAGGCCCAGGGATCCATCGCCCCAGGTTTCCCCATTGGGAATTTCCTCCTCTTCCGAGGTTTCTCCTGATCCTGCAGGGGAACCCCCTCGGAAGAGGACGTGTAAGAGGAAACACACAGACTCCTGAGTCTACTACATCTGATACCGACTTAGATGAGTCAGAGGGTTCCCCACGGTCCCCCTCTGAGGATGTCTCCTTTTCAGACATCCTTGAGCTCCTCAGAGGGGGAATTGGCCCTCCATTGACCCCTCCGAGGATGAGTCTGTATACCTGGAGGCTTTTGGATCCTGACCCTCCACCTCCTGGGTGTCTCCGCCTTTCGACCCACTGATGCAGGTAGTGGCTCGGAAGGCGTGGGCGGCTCCAGATTCTGTGGAACCTGTCCCCAGGAGACCATCCAAATTCATCACTGCCCCTTCGGACAAACAGTTCCTTTCTAAGGGTGTCTCTGTGGATGCTATGGTGGTGGCGGCAGCCACTAAGAAGGAACTGGCGGATCCTTCAGTACCTGTCCATCCTCCTAACAAGGATTCTAGGACCATGGACAGGTATGGAAAGCGGATGTTTTCTTCAGCGACCTTTGCTATGCGTTCGCTGAATTATCTTTGTCACTTCACCAGGCTTCGAGATATTCTCAAGGAACTGGGTGAAGTAGTCCAGGATCCTTCGGCTGCTGGGGCTCAGGAAAAGATTGCCTCGCAGCTTGCAATCCTGAATTCCATATCTAACTCCTCCATGCGGCTCATATCCTATGCGGCCGATGGAGCGAGCAGGGCCGCAGGCACAGGAGTTGCTCTTAGACGCCAAGCCTGGATGCGGCTTTGTAATTTTGCGGACCCCTTTAAGGCGTCCTTCACTAATACCCCTTTTGATGGTTCGGCTTTGTTCGGACCTCAGGTGAAGGATACCTTGACCAGGTGTGAGCAGGACGGTAAAACTCTTTCTGCCGTTGGAGTCCAGTTTTCCACTCCTAGACCATATCCCAAGGGTCAGAAGGGGGGGAAGATGTGGTTCCGTAAAGCCCAAGGAGCTACACCGGACGCACGTGGTCAGTTTACCCCCAGAGGCAGAGGGGTAACAATAATAGACGCCCCCTAGAGGCAGGGGGTCCTCAGAACCAGGGCAACAGGGAGTCTCTTCCTGAGAAGCCCTTTCAGCATCCCTGAGGTGTTGCCCGACTGTCCACCCTTGGAGGCAGCCGGGGGAAGGATTTCGCTGTACCCAGTAGCCTGGCAATCCCTATCTCAAGAGATGTGGGTACAGTCGATCATATCCGAGGGTTACAAAATCCCTTGAAAGGTTTCCCTACCTCTACAATCCCTTCCAGACATCTCACCCGGTCAAAGGGATTTGGCAGAACAGGAGGTTTCAAAGCTCCTAGAAAAAGAGCCGTCCAGACTGTGCCGGCAGACCAGGTAGGATCCGGCCTACTCGAGATTCTTTTTGGTCCCCAAAAGGACGGGAGATTGGAGACCGATATTAGACCTGAGCAATCTAAACAGATTTGTCAAGAAGGCAAGATTCCGGATGGTCACGCTTCAGTCCATTCTGCCCTTTCTGGGCAAGGACAACTGGATGTGCTCTATAGACCTTCAGGATGCGTACTATCACATAAAGATTCACAGACGCTCCAGAAGGTTTCTCCGCTTTTGGCTAGGGACCAGTCATTACCAATTCAGAGCACTGCCCTTTGGCCTCACTTCAGCCCCCAGAGTGTTTACCAAATGCATGGCAGTGGTCACAGCTCATCTGAGATGTCAAGGATTCCAGGTGTTTCCCTACTTGGACGACTGGCTCCTCTCTGCCACCACCAAGTGTCAGCTTATTCAGTCCAGAGACTACACTCTACAGCTTTGCAGGAGTTTGGGAATTTCAGTAAATTTCGAAAAATCTTCTCTGCTGCCTTGCCAATCTATCACCTTTATAGGCGTAGAATTAAACACCGTCAAAATGTTAGCCAGACTAACAGATCTAAGAATTCTGGACATCCTAAAATTGCTCGCTTCTATTGCAAAGCAACAAGATCAAAGCCAGATTTATACTGAAGGTTCTAGGTCTTATGGCTGCGCCATTGTTCTTCTACCACTGGCTCGCTTCCACATGCCTTCTACAGTGGATGCTATTCACGCAGTGGTCGTACCACAGTCTCCGATGAGGCACGAAATCTTGGTCACACAGTCGCAGAGCTCATCTGAACTGGTGGATATCTTCCCTCTTCTTCATCAGGGCCGACCCTTTATTCCCCTCCTCCAGTTGCCACAGTCACTACGGATGCCTCTCTGATCGGGTGGGGGCATTATCAGGGCAGGATGGTCCACGGACGTGGCAACCCATAGAATACCATCTGCACATAAATGTCCTGGAGATGAGAGCAGTGCTTTTAACGTTACAAGCCCTCAACGACTTTCTTCCCACGGGGACTATTGCAGTACAAACGGACAACATGTCCGTGGTCTGGTACATCAACAAACAGGGCGGGACCAGGTCCTATCCGTTATGTCGAGAAGCTCTCAGACTTTGGCAATGGGCGATCTCTTCTCAGCGGTTTCTGATAGCAACGCACATCCCCGGCAGGTCCAACCTATTAGCGGACAGGCTGAGCAGATCCATTCTGATGCCTCACGAGTGGTCTCTCAATCAGTCTGTAGTGGATCAGATTTTTCTGAAGTGGGGCACTCCTTGTTGCGATCTTTTTGCTACTCCTCAAAACAACAAGTGCCCCGATTTTTCACTCTCTTTCCCTTCCAGGCCAACCCCTGAGAGACTCTCTAACCCAGGATTGGCCCCGGGGACTTCTGTACGCTTTTCCTCCTTTTCCCTTGATTCCACAAGTCATTCAGAAAGCCACCGTTTTGAGAGCCAAGTTGATCCTCATTCCCCCATATTGGCCTCGACAAATTTGGTTTCCGTCTCTGCATCGTCACCTTCTGGTGCAGCCCTGGCATCTGGACCCAGTTCCGGATCTCTTGATCCACCAGTCGGGTCAGCAGCACCAGGCCATTCATTCTCTCAACCTCACTGCTTGGTTGCTCCACTTCCTACCCTAGCCAGGCTACCGATGATTTCGGACTCAGTCAGAGACATTTTAGTGTCTTCTTTGAAGTCGTCCACTAGGACTGTTTATGCTAGCAAGTGGCGACGTTTTTCTATTTGGGCAAATTCCAGAAATATTGATCCTTTACTGCTCCTGTACATTCGGTTTTAGATTTCCTGGCGGAGGTTTTTCATTCAGGATCCTCGTCATCTACGGTCAAAGTACAACTGGCTGCTATTTCCAAGTATCATGTTGGCTTGCATGACAATAACATTATGTCTCATAGATTATGCAAGGCCTTTCTAAGAGGAGTTTTTCTCCTAAAACCACCTATAAAGCATCCTCCTCCGCAATGGGATCTAAACTTAATGTTGGCATCCTTGATACTACCTCCCTTCGAACCATCTGCTTCATGTTCTTTGAAGTTATTGACCTGGAAAACTATATTTTTACTGGCTGTCACTTCTGCAAGAAGGGTTTCCGAGATTCAAGCTCTCTGCATTCGTTCCCCTTATTTGGTTTTCATAAGGACAGGGTATCATTAAGAACTAACCCTTCCTTTCTCCCCAAAGTCGTATCTCAAACCAACATTAACCAATCTATAGACCTACCAGTCTTTTTCCCAAACTATTCCGACAGAGCTGAACAGAAACTGCATTTTTTGGATGTCCATCGTCAGCTCAGGTACTATTTGCATAGAACTAAACAATTCAGAAAATCGGACCAACTATTTGTCTCCTATGCAGAAAACAGGATAGGTCTTCCAGTTTCTAAAGTGACCTTATCCAGATGGTTGACTTCCACTATTTCCTATGTGTACTCTCTCAGAGGCAAGCAGCCATCTTCTAAGCCAAAAGCACACTCAACCAGGAGTCTATCCACTTCTGCAGCTTTTCAGGATAGACTACCCATTGATACCATTTGTGCAGCAGCTACTTGGGCTACGCCTCATACCTTTGTCTCTCATTACAAGTTGGACTTGGCCTCCAGAGATAGGGCCAGTTTTGGTTCCACAGTTCTCAAGAGTCTGTTCCATTGAGCCACCCGGGATACAGGTGCTAGGACGGTCCCATCCAGCAAGAATGAAGGCGAGATTGACAACTTAACATTTAGAAGTTATGTACCTACCATAACGCTCCATGTTAGTTGTCTTCTCGCCTTCTTTCTTCGCCCTCCCTCCTTCCCCCTGGCCTGGACAGATCTTGAAGAGTTCCTATTAGGTTGTTTCCTCCTGAGCCTTCATATGAGGACTTCTATTAGGAACTTGTGTTCCTAATTATGTTAGGATAGTCTTTAGCAGGGTAGGTTAGCTACCAAACGAGATCTGAGGTAGTTCCGCCTTGCATCATGGGATATAGGGTTGCCTCGAGCTGGTAAAAGGAGTTCTAAGCTAAAGCAAGTGCCGAGTCGGAGCCGAGGATCGGCTCCGAACCCATCCAGCAAGAAAGAAGGCGAGAGAAGACAACTAACATGGAACGTTATGGTAGGTACATAACTTCTAATTTCTTCTTCTGACCAGGAATATTCTTTCCCTCCTTATGAGGATTCTGATGCTGAGGAATCCATTCCTTCAGCTTCTCCCCCTGAGGATTTCTCTTTTGGGGACACTTTACATGAAATGAGGGAACATTTTCACTGGGAAGGACAGGAGTACTCTGAATCTAAGAAAAGACTTAGGGATTTTCTTCTTCTCCCCCAACATAGACCCCTGGCTATCCCCCCTATTTTGGATATTGTGGATGATGCTTTTTCGGAGGCTAGCTTAACTCCTGACTCTTTTCCTCCTGCTCCTGTTAAGCTAGACAGATATTATAGAGTTCCTGATTCCCACCAGCTTTTATACAAGAATCCTACTGCTGATCCTGAAACCTTTTCTCAGGGCCCTAAGGGGGTTAAGGCCACTACTGCTAAAAACCCCATTCCCACTGAGAAGGATTCCAGATCTTTAGAAAGATAGGGCAAAAAAGTGTACACTTCTGCTACTTTATTTATTAGGGCTTTAAATTGTCAATTTCATATGCTGAAATACCAGCAATTTCTTCTGTCTGTTTTGAAACAAAAGCTAACTTCCATTTCCGCCTGTGCAGAGGATAAGGAATTACATGATTTAATGCATGCCACTGAACAAGTTGGGAAGCATGGTTTACACTGGATTTGATGCCTTGGAGGCTTCTTGTAGGGCTGCTGCCTCTGGTACAGTCATTAGAATGCATGCTTGGTTAAAGATCAAGTAAAAGCTAAGTTATTAGATGCTCCTGTTGAGCATAATGTTTTGTTTGGTCCTAAGGCTGAAGATGTGATTAAGAAGATGGAGGACAAGGCAAAATCCATGCAAACGGTTAAAGATTTCTTGCAAGTACAGCCACCCAGATTTAGTAGGAATTGACCTACTAAAAATTGGTCCTTTCCCAATTCAGACAGGCCTCAGAGGGGTAGATACAGACGCTCCCGAGGAAGGCCTCCAATGCAAGCCTCTTATAGACCAAGACAGTGGGCTGCTTCCACCCCTAGGGGAGGAGAGGGCAGGTCGCAAGCTCATAGAAAACAGGCTCAATGACTCCCTCGGTTGGGCTGCAGAAACTTCTTGCCTGGAAGCCCCTCTCGGAGGAAAACTTTCTCTTTTTCACCAAAATTGGACTCGTATAACCCAAGACAAGTGGGTTCTGGATGTGATTTCAAGAGGTTACAAATTCCATTTTCATTCCTTACCATGACCAAGCGGATGGCTGGATCTTCCAAAACATCAATGGTTAGAGGCCTTAAACCAGGTGGAAACTCTCTTGGCTATGAAAGCCATAGAACTGGTTCCACTTTCAGAGATGGGACAAGGTTTTTACTCAAGGCTCGTTCTAGTCCCCAGAAAGCAAAATTCATGGAGACCCATTCTGGATCTGTCAGTCTTGAACACTTTTCTCGAAATACCAAAATTCAAGATGCTTACTCTGCAGCAGCTACTTCCAATGCTGGCCAAAAATGCATGGATGGTTACTCTGGATTTAAAGGAGGCATATTTACACATTCCCATCAGGCAGGAATGCAGAAAATACCTCAGGTTCAAGGCCGGTTCGAGGCACTATCAATTCTCTGCACTGCCCTTTGGATTGTCTACTGCTCCCAGGGTCTTCACCAAATGCCTGGCTCCAGTAGTAGCTTATTGCAGACTCAAGGGAATTCAAATTTACCCTTATCTGGATGACTGTTTTATTCAGGCAGACAGCAAGGATGTCTTACTCCAGCATCTAGAATTTGTTCAAAATCTTCTCAAGTTCCTGGGATTCACTGTAAACATAAAGTCAAATTTGATACCCTCACAACAGATAACCTTTCTGGGTGCTCTTCTAAACACAACAACCCAGATGGCATTTCTGACATCCGAAAAACAATTACAGCTGGCTTTAACTTTCAAAACCTTGGCAACTTTAACTCCGCTATCTGCAAGGAAATTCCTGCAGGCTTTGGGTTACATGGCCTCCTGCATCCTTCTCGTACCATATGCAAGACTACATATGAGGAAAATACAGTGGTACCTAAAAAGTGTATGGTCTCAGCATTGCCACAGTTTAGAAATACAGATCACCGTCCTGCCTTGTCTTCAAAAGGAATTCCTTTGGTGGTCCAAGGCATGTACTCTAAACATAGGAAAACCTTTCAGTCTGCCTCCAGCCACTCAGGTACTTACCACGGACGCTTCAGATTATGCATGGGGAGCCCATTTTCAGGGCAACTGTCTGCAGGGTCTTTGGACAAAGGATCAGAAGCACCTGCATATCAATTTAAAGGAAATGTTAGCCGTTCAGAACGCTCTATGGGCTTTCATGAATCTTCTACAACCAGGACAGCTACTGATACGGACAGATAACACCACAGTTATGTGGTACATAAACGAGCAAGGGGGATCTCATTCCTATCCCCTTTGCAGACTAGCCATGAATCTATGGAACACAGCTCTAGCTTGCAAACTGGACCTTCAAGCTCAGTTTCTACCAGGGAAGCAAAACTTCCTGGCAGACAGTCTGAGCAGAAAACTGTCGGACCCACATGAATGGATGTTGGATACCGAATTATTCAGGATGATTACAGCAGTCTGGGGATGCCCTCACATAGACCTCTTTGCATCCCACCTCAATCATCAACTACAGATTTTTTGCACCAGGACATTCCACGAACTAGCTTGGAAAGTGGATGCACTATCATTCATTTGGAGAAACCTCTCTGGGTATGCTTTCCCGCCTCTACCTCTTCTTCCACGGGTGTTATTAAAGATCAAACAGGGCAAGCCTAAGATGATAATTTTGCTGGCCCCAAATTGGCCTCGACAGTTTTGGTACCCAACACTGAAAAACCTTTGTCTGGAGCCCCCTTGGGTATTACCACAGATTCCGAACCTTCTGTCCCAGCACCAGGGTCAGGTTCTGCACTCCCATGTCCAAACTCTCAGCCTGGCGGCCTGGTAAATCCAGGGTCTTTGATTCATTCTTTTCTACCCAAGCAGGTTATGGATGTCATTTTAGAAGCCAGACGTCCTAGCACTAGAAAATCTTATGCAGGAAAATGGAAAAGATTTTGCTCCTGGATGCAGGCTCAGGATTCAGATCCTCTTATTCCTAACATTCTTCTGATTTTACGTTACCTGACGGACCTCTTACATAAGGGTCTCTCTTTCTCTTCCATTAAGATCCATGCCTCTGCTATTTCTGCTCATTATAATACAGACCCTTCAATCTTTTCCCATCAGCTCATGAGACAGTTTCTCAGAGGAGCTAAGAACGTAAGGCCCCCTAGATCTCCTCCCATTCCTGCTTGGGATCTCAACTATGTTTTGGAAAAACTCACCTTACCTCCTTTTGAGCCTGCTGCTACATCTAACATCAAGTTTTTTATCTTGGAAGACAGCCATTCTGTTAGCTCTTACCTCTGCCAGGAGAGTTTCGGAGTTGCAAGCTCTCATGGCTGTGGAACCTTATATTATTTTTCATCAAGACAGGGTGTCTTTGAGGACTAATCCTACTTTCATGCCTAAGGTGGTTTCCAAAGTGGCTTTAAATCAAACTGTTCACTTGCCAACTTTTTTCCCCACTCCTCAAAATAAGGGGGAAAGGATCTTGCATTCCTTGGATGTACACAGACAACTACGTTTTTACCTGGACAGAACCAAGGACATTAGGAAATCAGAGCAATTGTTTGTTTCTTATGCTTCAAGTTCCCAAGGTAAAGCCATTTCAAAACAGACCATTTCTAAATGGATTGCTCATGGAATCAGATTTTGCTATTCACACCATGGAAAGCAAATCCCAGGGAGTATAAGGACTCACTCTACCAGAGCTGCTGCCACTTCAGCTGCCTTCCTCAGGGAGTTCCTACCAAAGACATTTTGGAAGCTGCTACTTGGAGTTCAGTGCATACTTTTTCCAAGCACTACAATCTCCCTCTCTACTCTAAGTCTAGGGCAGGCTTTGCTTCTGCTGTCTTGCAGGGCCTTTTAGCCGCCCCCTCTACTTTCTGACCACCTCCCTTTTATTCTGCTTTGGGATTCAACCCTACAGTCATGACTGCAACAGTGAAACACGATGAACATAGTACAGTTGTGTACACTTACCATAAATGTAGATGTTCGAGTGTCTTCACTGTTGCAGTCTGGGTTACCCTCCCCTCCTGTCCCCTCTTATTTTTTCTTTTGTGTGGCTCCCTTCTTCACCCTTCTTTTGAGGTGTATTTGCAAAGGGTATGGGATCTTACTCATTTTGGAACACCTGACATCTGGGGCAAGAAAAACTGGAGAACATGGCGTCGGCTGTCAGCTTTATACTCCTGGTGCTCTGACGTCAGGGAGCATGGCTGAGCAGCCGACGCCAGACCCAGACTTTGGGATTCTGGCCGACCGAGGACTGCCTGCCGGCAAGTGAGAACCCTACAGTCATGACTGCAACAGTGAAGACACTCTAACATCTACATTTATGGTAAGTGTACACAACTGTACTTTCTATGGTGCTCAGGAATGTCCTTCCTTGAGATCCTCCCACGAATAGAGGTAGCTGGGGACTCTGTCGCATGCGTAAGGAATGAACGAGGATTAACAATATCAGATAAAGAAGTTATGTCTTACCATAACGTTCCATCTGTATTATTGACCCTTGTTCAGTCATTATGACCCTCCCTCCTTCCCCCTCCTGTGGCTTCTAGTGGATCTCACCATCTGGTTCTCTTAGGTTATTTGACCAGAGGTAGCCTCTACCTTCTTTTGACTTGCAAACTCAATCTGAGGTAACAGGGAGCGGGGGATTATGGGTAAGAGTTTAGCTCGAGAGTTTGAAGCTGACGCGAGCTTGGAAAATTGCTGGCTCGGTTCCGAGGTCGGACCCAATACCCGTTGCATAATGACTGAACGAGGATCAACAATACAGATGAAACGGTATGGTAAGACATAACTTCTTTTTTTCTGCTTATGCTATGTATAGGAGCCTTAACTGTGTTGTTTTGAAATACCCCTTCAACTCAGGTAATTCCAATCTGCCCTGTTCTATTGGAAGAATAAGCGTATCCCACTTGACTCTTGCTGTCTTCCCCTCCCAGATACAATCCTTCAGTTCTTTATTAATTGCTATCCACAGCTCCTCTGGTTGATAAAATTATGATTGACTTATGTACAAGACTAAAGGGACTAAAAACATTTAAAATGCTTGTGTCTTATTATTCATATCCATGTAACAGAGCTTCCATTTTCTCAGTTTTTGTATTCTGTTGTTTAGTCTCCTTCCACATATCCTTAGCTGCCACACTGGTATCATTGTTAATTCATATCCTTAAATACTTAATTTTATAATGTTCTCAAAAGTATGGCTATTGCTTAACCAATTAGTATGTGGATACATAATATACTACTATTGCTTTTGTTTTAGCTTCATTAATTTTGTATCCCTAAAAAGGTTTGAAACTGTCTCGATATGTTCTGTAGCACTGTAATGTCCCTCTCTGGTTAAAATAATGTCATCGCAAATAGAACCAGCTTTTCTTGACTACCATACCAGTTATATACTTGAATTTCTGTGTCCCTTATTTTCTTTGCCAATGAATCTAAATATAATGTAAATAACAAAGGGGAGAGAAGACACCTCTGCCTGGTTCCTCTGCTCAAGCAGAGATTATCAGTGAGGACCCCACCCACTTTAATTTTCGCTTCAGATCCGTCATATATCCTCCTAACCAACCTTATAATTTTATCAAGGAATACAAATGCTTTCATGGCTCTGTTCATAAAATCCCAGCTTGCTGTGTCACATGCTTTCTCTGCATTAAGTCCTTACACTCTGCTTCCCTTTGGATCATCACTGTTGTGTTAATCTTTTCAAATGTTTGCCTCCCTTTCACAAAACCACCTGGATCCATATCTATCAATTTTGGTATCATTTTTGCCACTCTTTTAGCCATTACAGACACAAACACGTTATAATTATGGTTTAGTATTATAATGGTCCTATATGAAGCTGGATCTGATTGATGTTTACCCTCTTTAGGTGTTACAGCTACCACTGCTTTCTTCCAGGATATTGGTACTTCTCTTCCTCTTGAAATATTGTTAAAACCTTCCAGATCTTTATCAGTTTTTTCCTTCCTAGCTTCCAAACTTCCATAAGAATACCATCTATTCATGGGGACTTTACTGTAGATTGGTTATACATCGCAATTTTATCTAATCTCTTCTTATCCTAACTGTTAGTAATTGAGCCTCCTCTACCTCTAACCTTGGCATGGTTAATTCTTCCATAAACATTTCCATTTGTACCTTTTCCTGATTTTCATATTTCTCTGCTTTATACAGACTTTCATAGAATTTCCGAAATATTTCTAATACTTCTACAGGATCCCTTTTTATCTTGGAGACAGCCCTTTCTAATTACTGTTGTCTAAGTCGTTGTGCTAAAAGTTTTTTTGCTGTAGAGTTATCAATACACAGTTTCTTAACAGCAATCTTTCTAAACTCATGCATATCATCAAGGTAATCCCTTATTTTCTGTTTAGCATTCTGCAGTTGCTCCTCTTCTTCTGTGAGATTCCCCCTATTTTGCAATGCTTTAAAATTTTCAGTCCTGTAAGTAATTCTTGTTTCTTCTTAACCATATCTCCCTTTCTTTTTTCCATCCTGTTTTTAAATTCCACTTTAATTTTACTCCACTACCTACCTAGATTTTCAAAAGAAATTTCTATCTTCTAATAGCTCCTGAATAATTTCCACTAGCCATTCTTAAAGTCCTTTCTTTTCAACAAATAGGTGGGAAAGTGCCAGCATCTCATTTTTATTTCATTACCATGTGTTTTTATTTCTGTTGTTATTGGTGCAGGATCTGAAATAGTTATTCGGTACATATCATGACCTTCAACTAAATGCACATGTTCCTGTTTTTGTATCTGGGGGAATTTGTTTGTGTCTTTCGGCTTTTTCCCGGTTAGGGGTCGCTAATGATTGGCAGTTGATTTTTACGTACCGGCTTGCCAGGCCTGACACACAACCTTCAATGAAGGTACGCCCATTCACGCATGTCTCCATGCAGAAAACGCTCTAGCTGAGAATCAAACCGGACAGCGTCTTACTGTGAGGCGACAACGCTACCGCAGCACCACCACCGCAGTTTTGTATCTTGGGGAATAATATGTAAATTCACTTTGAGCTAGTATTGAATTCACATCTTCCATGACAAATATTTTCATAAATTTCTTTAAAAATCTACCCTGCTTTGTTATATTTTTCCATTCTGGACGCCACAGTCACATCTTCACTGATGCAAATAAAGTTCCAATCCCCACCTGTAAATAATGTTCCTTGCTGGAAGCTGATTATTTCTCCCAGAATTTTCTTAAGCTGTATTATAGCAGTTTTCAGTGTACTATAAATACCTGCCAGTGTAATCTTCCTCCCCTGCCCGTAACCCCTTAGTACTACAAATCTACCATTATTGTCTTTTTTATTGTCTTCTGTTACTGTTGGAGCTCCTCTTGCAATTAATATAAGTGTTCCTCTCTTCCTTTGCCCCAGGTATTCCACTGAATAACCATCCTTTATCAAATTCACATGTTCAGTTCTTTCCAAGTGTGTCTCCTGTAGTTCACTACTCTTTCTTTTTGTATATACCAGTGAGACTGTTAACATTTAAAGATAATCTCAAAAGGGTCATTGTATTTAAAAAGTTATTCCCACCTTTTTTGTAACAGACTTTTTGTAAGTGTCTAGTTCCAGAGATACTAGAAATATTTCGAAAATGGTATGAAAGTCTGTGTAAAGCAGAGAACTATGGAGATCAAGAAAAGGTACAAATGGAAATGTTTATGGAAGAATTAAATATGCCAAGGTTAGAGGTAGATGAAGGTCAATTACTAATACTTAGGATAGTAGGAGATGAGATAAAAATGGTGATGTGCACTAAACAACTGGAAAGCCCGCAGGAATAGATGGTATTCCTGTGGAAGTTTGGAAGTTAGGAGGGAAAAATTGATAAAGATCTGGAAGGTTTTGTTTTAAGAGGAGGAAAAGCACCAGCATCCTGGAAGAAAGTGGTGGTGGTGGCTGTAATACATAAACAGGGTAAAGACTCATCATATCCAGTTTCGTACAGGCCTATTTCATTCCTCAACCATGAGTATAAAGTGTGTATGTCTATAATGGCTAAGAGAATGACCAAGGTGTTACTAAAATTGATAGATATGGATCAGTGTGTTTTTATGGAGTGGAGGCAAACATTTGACAGCATTAACAGAACATTGATGATCCAGAGGGAAGATGAATATTAGAATATACAACTGTTTTTGGTGGGTCTTGATGCAGAGAAAATATATGACAGAGTAAGCTGGGAGTGTGAGCATGGCACTGGAAGCATTTGCATTACCTGCTAAAATTATGAGGTTGATTAGGAGGATGTATGAAGGATTGGAGGCAAACATTAAAGTGGGTGGGTTCCTCTCTGTTAATTTCTATTTGAGCAGAGGAACCAGGCAAGGGTTTCCTGTTTTCTCTTTCTTTGTGCTGTATTTAGAACAGTTGCCAAAGAAAATAAGAGGCTAAGAAATCCAAGGATATACTTGGTATGGTAGTCGTGAAAAGCTGGCTGTATTTGCAGATTGTATTTTATACCTAATAAAACCAAAAAAGGACATTTCGGAGTTTTGGAACATTTTGAGGCAATTTCATATCTCTTTCAGGATACAAAATTAATGAAGCTAAACAAAGGGAATAGCTGCAAATTATGTACCCACAAACGAATTTGTTCAGCAGTATCTATATTTATGGGGGACATGATAAAATGAAGTACTTAGAGTGGATTCAGAAATGATTCTGGTGTGGCAGATACAGATGTACGGGAAGAGTCAAACAAAAGGTAATACAAAGACTGATAAGTTATATAAGCAGTTAAAATGTTTTTAGTCCCTTTAACTTGATGCACAGGCCAGGCATATTTTTTTATCAACCAGAGGAGAAGTTGTGGACAGCAATTAATATAGAGCTTAAGGTTTTTTTTATCTGGGAGGGGAAGATGGCAAGAGTCCAGTGGAATAAGCAGATTCTTCCAATTGAACAAGGCAGTTTAGGATTGCCCGATTTTGAAGGGGTATTTCAGAACTGCACAATTAAAGGTCCTATACATAGCACAAACTGAAACCTGTAATTCAAAGTGGCCAGGGATGATGATTAAACGGGGGGATGTCAAGAAACAAGGAGAGACTGGGATTTTAGATGCAGATCCTTAAGGAAAATCATAACCATGTGAAATATTATATTCATAAAGTAGCAGAAAGTATTCTAAGAAATAAACCAACATGGGAATGGAGAAAGTAAATTCTGCAGATAAGGACTTCAATTGGGGATACAGACAATAGTAAAAGGAGGATGGAATTTATTGGACAAAATTGGTAAAAGAACCAAGGTATTGGGGCCAAATAATTAGAGGGAAAGGTAATAGAGTGAGAAGAGGTCAAGAATGTATTTGCTCTGCAGGACAGAGATTGCCTTCCCTATCAAGGATTGATATCAGAGTAGAGGCAAAGAGAAAGAGATAGGGGTATTCTATGCAAAAGGCCAGCACTGGTAGAGTTTAACAAAAGCTGTTAAAGGAATAATTAGTAGAGCATACAGAATATTTCATGATAACTATAAGAGTCTATCAGATGAGGTTAGAAAGGACTGGGAAGAGACTGGATAAGCAAGTCACAAGGAAACAATGGGGGGATATATGTATGTCTACCAAATGTGCAACAAAGTCTAGAAGATTTAGGATACTTGCTTGGAAGTGTTTACATAGGTATTTTTTATACCCCAAGTAGACTCCACAAAGGATTTTTCATCAGGTAGACAACAAATATTGTAGGTATGATGGGGGAAAGAAAGAGGTAACTGGGAACATATTTTCTGTGAGTGTAATGAGTTGGCAGACTTCAAAGATTCCCTGCAGACTGCTCAGTCAGAGATAATAGGTGAGCAAATTGGTATAACTTAAGGAAATTATTTTTTTGAGCTATGATATAGAATCAGATTTGTCTAGACATAGTAGGACTTTGAGTCTAATTATGGTGGCTGCTAAAAAAGCAATTACTAGAAAATGGAAATCTGTCTAAACCAACTTTACTAGAAGTAGTGAATATAGCAACAGATAAAACAGAAATTGGGATATTTAGAAAAGGGTAGGAGGAAATTGCGTAGAAAAAATGGGAATTGTGGCAACAATGCATGCAGAGGAGGAATGAGGTTTAAAAGAAGGCAAGATTTAAATCAACTATGTAATATTTGACTGACAATGACTGGCTAGATTATAATTGATGTATAATGCTTGCAACTACAATTGTCAGTATGGTTTGTGGTCATAGGATCATAGTAGGTTACTATGCTAATGGCCCTAGTGCCATTACAAGTTTACCCAAGTAAAACCCCCAGTTCCCAAGAATATGATGATATTAAGCAGAACTAAGTCAACAACTACTGCCCCTGTCCAAGAGGGACAGAGTTGGAACTCCCGGAGTGAATTTGCAGTTCCCCATCAGATAATCTCACCCCAAATAGGACTCAAACCCACATTCCCTGACTTAGGAGACCAGTGCCTTATCCATTAAGCCACTAGGTCCTGACTGTGTATGATTGCAACTAAAATTATGTCAATATGGTTTGTTTTCATTTATATAAATGTATGATTGCCTATGTCTTGTGTGATACTTTAATAAAGATGTTTCTTGTTTAAAATAAATCTGGCTTTATTACAAAATCTAATCGATTTCTTTGATAGGGTAATGAAAGCACAGACTTGGGGTTACTCTTTATACTCTGCATATCTAGACCTGGATCCTTTTGACTCAATTTTCCATGCAGGAATTATCAGCAAGCTTACTCAACTTAATATTAACCCATATGTCATCCACTAGATGACCAACTAGCTGACTGATGGGACTCGTGTAGTAAGAGTTGGTGGCATGTATTCACTCAAAAGAATGTTACTAGTGAAGTTCCCTAAAGCACTGACTTGGGCATTCATGTTTCTGAAGTTACAGAAGTTAATGGGCTGTGGCTCACTAGGTTCACCAGTGATTTCAAACTAGATGCCACTGTGTGTTCCCCGTGGACATACATATTCTCCAACAGTAGTTTGACAGAGTTAACACGTGGTGTACTGACAACGGACTAATGTTTAATATCAAAAATGTGTTGTCATTTTTATTTGGTAAGCAAGAATCCCCTAGTACATACCACATTTAGGAAACTCCCTTTAAAATCGACTTGGTCATCAAAGATCTTTATGACTTTGTCAGCAATGAGCTGCACTTTGACTTCCATGTTTCAGTCATAGTCAGGAAATCTTTTCTGCTTGGCATATTTAATTTCCAAGGACATATCCACTTTGAATAAGGAAGTAATTTTTCTCTATACTTCATTCTTCATACCCATCATTGAATACAGTTCCATCCTTTGAAATGTACCTCTCCAAGTACCTTGCCTATCTTGAAATGTCTCAAGGATTACTAACAAAGGAGATTACTGGACTAAACTTCCTAATCTATGCTGATAGAGTAAAAACCCACTCACTATTCCTCCTAGTACAGGCTTCTTCATGGTGATCTGTCCTTAGCCCTCTACACTGCAAGACACCCTAATCTACGTGATCTCCTTAACCTATGTAAAACTGTTAGCATCATAAACACTCAACATGGACATTACCCTTCATCGATATGTAAATAGAGTCTACTAGCATGGTAGATATCTAACCCAAGTATTCCCCCCATGGAGCAAACTTCCCTGTCTTTCAGGCATATTAATCCACTGGCTGCTTTTAAAACTGATCATACTGATTGGATGTGTAGTCATAAATTCAGTCCAGGGATATGTAGTATGAAACTCCTTGATCATTGTAAGTATAGTGGGTTTAAACTGACTTGGCTTCTTAATGGTCTTCTTGGCCTCTTGAGTAGTATTCACTTATTAACCCATGAACCTTCATTCCAGAATGTGCCACAAAGTCAAATTTGAACCAAGCTGAAAAAAAATAGGAATTCTGATAGCTGTCCAGAAAGTTCCCTTTGTAACAACAACAGTTGTAAGAAAGCTCCCAAACAAAGCAGACAGCCATCTGTAGTCTGCAAACTGAATATTTTATTACAAAATTAGAGTAAGCACTTTTTTGTTAGTCTGATAAGCTTCCATGTAGAAAGAATGAAATACTAAAATGACTAGATGTATTTCATAGATTCACAGTTTCATACTGGGCTAATGACCCCCTAGGGCCTTTATAAGCCTAGCCATGCGTCCTTGGGAATCAAACCCTGTACCTTGTGTCTGTGAGGTGAACACCTTAACCATTAGGCGAACCCTCAAAAATAGGTCCCAAATTTAATTTTATGATTAAAAAAGACAAATTAATATATACAAATGTCATCATGTGTAATATGGGATATAAAATTTACTAAAAACAATATATAAAACTATGAATCATATGCAAGCAAATAAAAATGTAGATGATGAACCATGCATAACAAATTAATGCTTTAAAGCTCACTTTTCAAGTGATATTTAAAACTTATGTTGACATTAAGACCATGGTTTTGATTCAGAGAAATCCTCTAAACCAATGCTAATCTACTGATGCTGGTTGTTCACTTAGCATGACTAATAGCTTATTACCATATATCTGAGTCGAATACTTGGCTGTCAGACTTGACTACGTTAGAAGTCTCCCTAGGAACCCACATGTTGCTATAGCATAAACATCCCATAAGTACACACACACACAAAATCATACATAAGCAAGCTAACACACCTGGGAAAGCTCAACCTTTTGGAAGTGCTCACCCTCTTGTACACTTCGAAACCTATGCACACACACATTCAGTTGCATTTATGCCTCAGCAGATGTGTAGTCATTTGTCCACATACACACAATCATGGCTCTGCTTGTATGTAACTGCACCGTATGAATCACTCTGACTTGTTACTCTGGAGCTATGAACATTTCTGGGGCAGAGCACATGGCTGATTAGCATTTTCCAGTGCACAAGAATGCTCCATTTTCACATGGCTTCTCCAAAGGAATCTCTGTCCAACTCTTAAAGCCCCTGTGAGGGGGAAACTGTGGCAGTCAAGAGGTCTTTAAATCAAAAAGGCTTACTTTATTGCAGAAACATACCAAGATAAGGTTTCCACATCATGGTAAGTATTTTTGAATCCTACTGCAGGTTTTTTATTTGCATTTAATAAAACTTGATAATGACACACTTCTATATTTTCCGGATTACTCCTCATGAGTACATTAATTGTACTCATTTGTTTGTTTTGCTAATGCATTCTAGATATTCTTTCTCACATTGTACAGTTTGACAACTTTATTAATTATACTTACATGTTGTATGACCTACATAAAAAGAGTTACATACCGTATACTCAGCCAGATAGACAATCTAAGTAGTGACAGAAGTAAAGTGCTCTCAGGGCTATGTTTTTGTTGTTTGTGCTGTAATACCAAGGAATGTTTGACATATTCATAAAGGGGCTGCAAAGCCATACACTTAAAATTCTGTTTTTTAACTTGCCTCACTGAGACACCGACTTGAGAACTATTAAGCATAATCAACAAATCAATATTTATTTTATTGGTGAACTGCAGCTGAGTGCCAATCACTTCTATAATATCATCATGACCTATTAACATATTTCACTTTTTCTGTATAAATTTGTTAGATGCTGTCAGGGTCAACATCAAAGGTTAATTCCATGGATAAACATTTATCTGCTCTGTTACCTCTTGATTCCTAGCTTTTTCCAGTAGCCACTTTGCCACCCATGATGGATGTTTTAACAGCCCTGTACTCCAGAACTTGTGCAGCTGCATTTTCTCTGTCAAGTTTTTTGTAGTGACATACTTGCTTTTATACTTCGATAACATGTTAAAAAAATGTGTGTATGTATGTATGTGTATATGTATATATATATACACACACACACACATATATATATATATATATATATATACATATATATATATATATATATATATATATATATTTATACACACACACACACACACACATATATATATATATATATATATATATATATATATATATATATATATATATATATATATATATACACATGTGTGTGTTCTCAACATGCAGCTCTCCATATGTTAAGGGTATGTACTTTTTCAGTACAACAACCCATTACTTCCTGTCACTTTTATATCTGCAAGTAGTTGTACTACTGCATTCTACAGCTTTAAAAATACAAATATCCAGGAAAATAACTGAGTCACTATAAAGTGTGATACTAAATTTCAAGAAATTAAGGCTGTGTTTTAAATAAACCAAACACATGTAAACTTGCATTCACTGTCAATACAAATACATCTTCAGTAAACAAACAAAAAAGCAAATGTTATGCTTCCAAAAATATATATTTCTGTAAATGTAGTGTTTCCAGAGAGACGATACAGGAAGGTCAGTGGGGCTGTTATGGCCCCCATTTGTACCAGTCTCTCAATGAATATGAAGGATGTCACTCTTGTTTATAGCTGAGATTGTGTGCAGCACCATTATTTGTAATAATGAGGATACGAGACTCCCTCCCCACCTTCCTTTAGGCTTTTGTGATTAATTATGACATATGAAGGATTTTGTCTCTGAAGTGGAGAAGGACACTTAGTTCTCCTCCTTCTCTAATAACTCTTCTTTAGAAAGACTTTGAAGCTCATGGAGTGGCCTTATGATTTTATAATTATTCTCTCCTTTCCAGAAAAATTGATCCATGCATGTGGGTTGTAAACCATTCTGGGTCATCAGGAGTGTTATGTTGGAAGATGGAAGCACCCTTCTTCTGCTCCACTGCCCCCCCCCCCCCCCAAGAAGGCAGACACCCTATACATGTCCTCTCAGATTGGAGTAAATCTTTTGCCAAACATCCCTAAGCTGCATTCAGATGTTCATCGTGTTACACTGCTGCAGTCATTACACTTGGGTTATCCTGTCATCAGGCGGTCCCGCAGTCGGCCAGAGTTTCAAAGTCTTGGTCTGACGTCAGTTGCTGTTGCTTCTTCCCTGATGTCAGTGCGCCAGGGATATATATGATGCATCTGACGCCATTTTCTTCAGTCTTTCTTGCAGAGCGGTGCCCGAAGCAGAAGCAGTTCGCAAGTGCCAGTCGGCCGACTCCTGAGATTTTCGAAGTCGAATTTCAGATCCGAAGTAAGGACCCCGTTGGGGAAACTTTTTTCTTGCCTTAGAGCGATGTCAGAAAAAGTTAATAATTGTATTTCTTGTGGGAAGCAAATACCTCATAAGGACTTCCACTTTTACTGTATCCCATGCCCAGGCCCTGATCACGACGTCACTAGTTGTCGGATTTGGGCTAGATTTAACAAACGCACTATAAAAATTTTTTTTGATTTTGCTTTGCGCTACTTTGGCCGAAGTTTCAATTATACTATGCCGTCGGATCAACCGACGACTACAATACCGAAAAAACACAAGGATAAAGACAGGCATCCAAGGTCCAAAACCGACGAAACCTCTTCTAGGCCAGTCGCCGGTTCGCGGTGAGGCACTTTCGCAGCCCCTGACACCCGCTACCTCAGAGCCACAGGCCGCCTCTGACTCCCACGTGGAGACAACTAGGCCTCTGGAAACTCAAGGTATTGGGCCTACAGAAACTAATCCCTCAGATGGGTCCAGAGCCGCTGAGCAGGCATCGGCTTCTGAGGGTGTTTTCAGACCTTCACAACTTACCATTAAAACAACAGCCAAGACAAAAGTACCATTAAAGACAAAGAAACAAGTACAGCATTCTCCTGGACAGTCCTGCATGCCTAAGAAACAGATGCTTAAAATGGCAGAAGACCTCCTTGCTCTAATCAGGGGTTCCCATCCCCCTCCTGAGAAAAGGCCTAGGCAGGATACAGACTGAGTCCTCTGATCAAGTTTGCATTTCCTCTGATTCCTCTTCAGATCAGGGATACTGTCTACCCCCCTATGAGGACTCTGATGCTGAAGAATCTATCCCTTCAGCCTCTCCTCCTGAGGATTATTCTTGGTATGTAAAATACCATGAGGGAGCATTTCCATTGGGAAAGTCAGGATTACTCAGAATCCAAGAAGAGGCTCAGGGATTTCCTTTATTGCCTCAGCACAGGCCCCTGGCTATTCCGCCTGTGCTAGATATTGTGGATGATGTGTTCTCTGAATCCAGCTTATCTCCTGATTCTTTGCCCCCTGCACCAGCCAAGCCGGATAGGTATTATAGAGTCCCTGACTCTCACAAGTTTCTTTATAAAAATCCTTCTGCTGATCCAGAAACTATTTCCCAGGGTCCAAAAGGGGTTAAGGCTTCCATTGCAAAAAATCCAGTACCCTCTGACAGAGATTCCAGAGCTTTGGATAGATGGGGGAAGGAAGTATACACTTCTGCAACTTTAGCAGTAAGAGCTTTAAATTACCGGTTTCACATGCTTAAGTACCAACAATATTTAATGGCTCAGTTAAAACAGAAAATGCTTGCAAGCTCAGAAGCTCCTGATTGTAAAGAAATGCTGGATTTATTGCATGCAGTTGAACAGGTCGGAAAACATACTCTGCAATGTGGTTTTGATTCTTTAGCGGCCTTTTGTACAGCCGCCGTTACAGGTTCTGTGATTCGAAGACATGCTTGGTTAAAAGAACAGAGTTTACCTGATCATGTTAAGGCAAAATTATTCGATGCTCCTTTACAGCATGATACCTTGTTTGGTGTTAAGGCAGAAGAGGTGTTAAAGAAAATGGAGGTTAAAGCTAAATCTATGCAAGGATTTCTTACAGGTACAGCCACCTCGATTCAGCAGAAATTGGCCAACAAAGAATTGTTCCTTTCCAGTGTCAGACAGGCCACAGAGAGGCAGATACTGACGCCCAAGAGGCAGATCTCAACCCCAAGGCTCAAACAGACAACGACAGTGGGGCACCTCAACCCTAAAAGGAGGTGAGGACAAGTCTCAACCTTACAGGAAACAGTGACAATGACTTTCCCCTTCATACGCCAAGCACTTCCCTTTTGGAAGCCCCTTAGGGGGAAAACTAGCACTTTTTTCTCAAAACTGGAAAACAATCACCCAAGACAAATGGGTTCTGAATATTGTGTCTCAAGGTTACAGGTTCCACTTTCATACTTTACCAAGGCTAAAAGGAATGCCAGACATGCCACAAAATCAATGGGCAGAGGCACAAAAACAAATTTCGGCCCTCATGGACATGAGAGCTATTCAAAAAGTACCACAACAGGAACAAGGACAAGGATTTTACTCAAGACTCTTCCTGGTCCCCAGAAAGGACAAAGCCTGGAGGCCCATACTAGACCTTTCAATTCTAAATACTTACCTGGATATTCCGAAATTCAAAATGTTGACATTACAGCAGCTTCTTCCCATGCTGGGCAAGAAGGCTTGGCTTGTTACTCTGGACCTCAAAGAGGCATACCTGCATGTCCCTATCAGACAAAATTGCAGAAGATATCTCAGATTCAAAGCTGGTACAATGCACTACCAATTCTCTGCACTGCCCTTTGGCTTATCTACTGCGCCCAGGGTCTTCACAAAGTGCCTGGCACCAGTCATTGCATTTTGCAGACAAAACAGAATTCAAATATATCCATACCTGGACGACTGCCTCATTCAAGCAGAGACAAAGGACATTCTTCTACAGCATCTGGCGTTTGTAAAAAGGTTGCTAATTTCTCTGGGGTACACAGTAAATGAAAAGAAGTCAAAACTAGTGCCCTCACAACAGATTATATTCCTGGGTGCCAGCTTAAATACAACGGCCCAGATGGCTTACCTCACGCCAGACAAACAAGTTCAACTAACTCAATATTTTCAGTTACTGGCAGAAAAGTCCCATCTCCCTGCAAGAAAAATTCCGCAGGCCCTGGGATTCATGGCATCCTGCATACTACTAATACCATATGCCAGACTGCATATGAGGAAATTGCAATGGTACCAAAAAAGTGTTTGGACTCAACACTCTCGCAGTTTAGAAGCAGTAATACCAATGATTCCCTGCCTACAACAGGAGTTTCGATGGTGGGCACAGGCATGTCACTTAAACAAGGGTCAGCCTTTTACCCTACCCACAGCCAGGCAGACTCTAACAGGTGCCTCGGATTACGCCTGGGGAGCACACATGGCAGGAAAATGCATTCAGGGCAAGTGGACCACAGACCAGATGCATCTTCACATCCATCAAAAAGAGATGTTGGCTGTTCAAAATGCCCTAACAGCTTTCAAGGACCTTCTGCATCCAGGACAATTATTATTAAAGACAGACAACACCACAGTAATGTGGTACATAAACAAACAAGGGGGCACTCATTCTTATCCCCGATGCAGGCAAGCCATGACCTTGTGGAACACCGCTCTAACGTATCAAGTTCACCTGCAAGCACAATTCCTGCCAGGAAAGAAAAATACTCTGGCAGACGACCTAAGCAGAAATATCATGCACCCTCACAAATGGAAATTGAATCCACAAATCTTCAGCATGGTAATGCAAAAATGGGGATGCCCAGACATAGATCTTTTTGCCTCCCCCACTGAATTGCCAACTACAAAAATTCTGCACAAGGACTTCTCACAAACAAGCATGGAAAGTGGATGCTCTTTTGTTCAGCTGGAAAAACCTAAAAGTTTATGCCTTTCCACCACTGCCTCTCCTTTCAAAGGTACTCCTAAAAGCCAGACAAGAAAAAAACACACATGATCCTGATTGCTCCAGACTGGCTACGCCAGCACTGGTACCCTATCTTAAGGAACTTAGCTCAAGGCCCACCATGGATTTTGCCTCAAATTCCGCACCTTCTGACTCAACAAAACAATCAGATCCTGCACGGTCAGCTCAAAACCCTAAACCTGGCTGCATGGCAGATTCATTAGTCAAACAGGAAACCCCTCTCTCTAAAACTGTTATGGATGTCATTTTAGAGGCCAGGAGGCCTAGCACCAGGAAAACTTACTCAGAAAAATGGAAGATATTCTGCGCCTGGAACCGGGCTCAAAGCCTTGAACCTCTTGTTCCAAACATTCCTCAGATTTTACAATACTTAACTGAGATGCTGGACAGAGGCCTATCCTTCTCATCAATTAAGATCCACACCTCTGCCATTTCAGCACATTACAACACGGATCCTCCTTTATTCTCTCATCCCTTGCTAAAGCAGTACCTCAGAGGGGCTAAAAACATAAGGCCACCCCGGAGAGCACCAATACCAACTTGGGACCTCAATTTCATTTTGGAAAAACTGACCCTACCACCTTTTGAGCCAGCCAATACAGCCGATCTAAAATTTTTATCATGGAAAACAGCTCTGCTCCTGGCAGTAACTTCAGCACAAAGAGTCTCAGAGCTACAGGCATTAATGGCAGTGGAACCTTTTATAATTTTTCATCAGGACAGGGTTTCTTTAAGGACAAACCCTACCTTTATGCCAAAGGTGGTATTTAGTGTGGCTCTTAACCAAACCATCCATTTGCCAACTTTTTATCCAAACCTCCAGAATAAAGGGGAGAAACTTCTGCATTCTTTGGACATACACAGGCAGCTACGCTTCTGCTTGGACAAAACAAAAGCTTTCAGGAAAACTGAGCAACTGTTTGTAGCATATTCTGCAGGATTACAGGGCAAGGCTATCTCAAAGCAGACTATATCCAAATGGATAGGACACTATTCATTACTGCTACACACAGCATGGAAAGTCAGTCCCAAATAACTTTAGGCCACATTCCACCAGGGCAACAGCCACTTCAACAGCCTTTCTCAGAGGAGTACCTACCAAGGAAATTTTGGAGGCTGCAACTTGGAGTTCAATGCACACCTTTACCAACCACCTGCCTCTTTACTCTAAATCCAGAGCAGGATTTGCCACTGCAGTTCTGCAGGGCCTCGTAGCCATCCTAACTCCTTATAGACCAGCCACCCAACCTTAGCTTTGGGATTCTACCCAAGTGTAATGACTGCAGCAGTGTAACACGATGAACATAGTACAGTTTTGTACCTTACATAAATGTAGATGTTCGAGTGTTCACACAGCTGCAGTCCAGGTTACCCTTCCTCCATCCCCTCTGAACTAGCTGGACTTGTCTATCCTATACAACCTTTGTGGTGTATTTGCTTGTAACTGAAGGTATTGTTTTTATTTTATATATATATTTTTTATTAGTGATATGTATTGCCTACCTACTTGGGGGCACCTGACATCTGGGGCAAGAAAAACTGAAGAAAATGGCATCAGATGCATCTTATATACCCCTGGCGCACTGATGTCAGGGAAGAAGCGACAGCAACCAACGCCGGACCAAGACTTTGGAACTCTGGCCAACGGAGGGACCGCCTGACGGCAGGATAACCCAAGTGTAATGACTGCAGCAATGTGAACACTCGAACATCTACATTTATGGTAGGTACAAAACTGTACTTTTGTTGCCTTTGGTCTGTCATAGGACCAAGAGACCACAGCATTTTGCCACTCTGCTTTCACATAAAGATTCAAAAGCTTTTCGTAGGTGTGGTAAGAGTGTATACACTAATAGACTGTTGGAGAACTTCCTGAATTTGACCCTAAGGTAGATGTCATACAGACCCTGGCTACAGCTTCTGAGGGGACTTTCAGTTTGCCCATCTGTAGCATCAGGTTTGTGTATCCTGTGGCAAAAGGTGCAATTTGTGGCATATATTTGCACAGGAAGGTGTTCAGGTAGTGCTGTATCAATGAAGAACCTGAGAACAATATCTAGAGGGCAGAGTTCCATTTGAAGGATTAGGGGGAGACTCATGGGCTTGTCTTACCAAGATCTGGTTGTGGGTCTCCTGAAGAGGAAGTATACTAGTATCACTCTAGGGGACCTTTATAATACTCCTAAATTTCCCTCCTCCTTTTGTTTTCCTAGACCAAGCCAGTCTAAAAAGAGGGAGGTATTTATGCGTTACCTGAGTATCCCCCCGATATCAGTCAAGTCTCCCAAGAAGACAACATCACTGTCTCTGCCACAACAATCCTGACTGTCATCTGTAACTACTTTTGGTGGAGAGTGGTATTCTGTCAGCTCACTTTGGCTTGGAGCACTGTCACAAAAGATCAGTAGGTCTCTGACACGATCAACTTAGACACATACTGGAGCTCAAAAGTACTCTCTAAAAAAGAGCCCAAAGTCTGCTTCAGTGGAGCTGTTAAGCTAGGTGTAGACCCTGTTCCTGAAATGGGTCATAGGGAGTGTTAGCTCCCCTTCAGAGCTAGAACATAGTGGAAATAACAGTTTCCATCCCATTCTGGACCTCGGTGACGTGTACCTGCTGATCTGATTCATTTCTTTATGAACGCCGACCCCATTGCTGCTTCTGGCAATGTGTTTGGTGTCACTGGCAGTAACTGATGCCTTTTTGACACATCAGCACTTTGGATCAACACTGGAGGTTTCTCCACTTTGCTGTAGGCAGTAATCACTTCCATTACAAAGTGTGTCAACTGTCAATTTATTCAATGTCCAATACATTTGATTGTGGTTCTGAAGATCGTGGCTTGAGTAGTTGCATTTCATATGGCTGACCTCAGCTGGTCCTATGTTTCCTTTGTTCATGCTTAACGTGGTCAACTTTTTATTTGCACAAACCTTGCCCTGATTTAAACACATGAGCCTGCCTGGTGACCTACTAGTTACCAGCTGTGTTTCTTGCACCTTGGTTGCCAGCACAACAAACATTGAGTGCTGTTCTCTTGTGCTCAAGGGCTTTTTTGTATTTTTATACTATTCTGAATATGTTTTTAACAGTAATTGATATCTTAAATAGTATTTGCAGGAACTCAGCAAACAAAATACAGCGGCATGAGTCTCTTTGCACGAAATTACAACTTTTTTGCCTTTTAAACTTGAGATTTACTGTCTGTCTACCAGATTTGCTGTAAGGTGTTTGAAGCCATTTTAAGAACAACCAACAAGTCATTTTTTGTTTCTCGTTTTATGTAAGCAAATGTGGGATATCAATTAATATAAAAGAAAACACATTAGTATCACAAATGCAAAAGTTTTGTCTTCCAGTTAATTATAAAATAAACGAGTGTTTAATTTGTTTGTCTTTCAGATTTCTCTAATTTGTGCCAGCTTCATGATATGGAAGAATAGTGATCCACACAGCATGGGTATTGAAAGAAGTGTCATTTTTGCTAGCTCTCTTATCCTGTGGGAGGGGTGGGGATTCAGACAAAGGACTACTTGTGATTGGTGGAAACCAGTGACAGTAGTCCATAGGAATGCGCATATGTAATGCATATGTTGAATTGGGTAGAACTTTATAGGTTCATAGGTAGGTACTAGGCTATCTGTCCAAAGGCATTTATAAGCCTAGCCGGAATGTGTTGGCTTTCGCCGCCCCCTTAGATTAGTTCCCTGTGCCTCTGTCCAGCAGAGCCACTGAATTGATCCCCGGGGTAAACTTCCTGTTTCCCATCCACTCGTCAAGGTTTCTCTTGAAGAGTGTTAGTGAGGAGCTCTGCCTAATGTAGATTGGAATCTTGTTCCAGAGCATGGGAAATCTCTGAGACAGGAATCTATCCCTCCAGTACTTCCAATTTATTGTTGTGGTGAGGTTTAGATCCCTAGAGCGTGTGGTTCGAGGGGATATGGTTTTCTTTAGGTGGAGCATGTCCATCAATTCTGGGTTAGACATGGCCTTGTATGTCAGGCAGCGATCACCTCTGAGCAGACGGTTTGCAAACAGAGTATAGCTGGAGTTTCTTCAGTCGAGCTGCATAGGGCATCTGTTTGAGGCCAGTGATCCTCTTCGTGAGGTACTTCTGTGTTCTTTCCAGCTGTTGCAGGTGTCTGGTAAAGTACATCCCAAATGGGGCGTTGTACTCTATGATGGGTCTGATGAGTGATGCGTAGAGGGGCACAATGATCTCTCTTGATCTGGATGCAAACCCTTTTGTGATTAGGTGGGCCACATAGATTTTCTAACCACTTTGGCAATGCGATTATCAAAGGAGAGATTACTATCTACTTGGGTCCCAAGATCCCTTATTTCGTCTTCCATATTTAGGGGGCTACCACCTATGTGGTAATTTGTGGGTACTTTGTTTTTTCCAAAGGGAATGACTATGCACTATTTGGCATTAAGTTTGAGGCCATGGTTTTGACACCAGGTATCTGTCTCAATGAGGCCCTTTTGGAGGATGTCTGTGTCAGCTGGAGAATCAATTATAGCCCCTAGTTTGCAGTCGTTGCAGACTTGCTCAGCCATAGTCCTCCTGTGCTTGCCTGTACCTCTGAGAAGTATATGCCGAACAGGAGGGGTCCTAGGACTGAGCCCTTGGGAATGCCACTTGTAACTGGTTTAGAGTCAGACTTAGCTCCCACAGCTCTTATGTGGGTTCTGTCTGTGAGCCAGTTGGAAACCCATCTCATGACACAGGGGTTTATGTTCAGGCTGGTGAACTTGTCTGTAATACCAGAATTGGTAATGGTGTTGAAGGCATTTGTGAGGTCTAGGTAGGCTGTGTGTACCACCTTTCCCTCATCTATAGCATTGGTAACTGTCCCAAAGAAATCCACCAGGTTTAGGAGGCATGATCTGCCCTTAACAAAGCCAAACTGGGTAGGGTCCAGTGTTTGGAGGTTCCCAATTTCTCTGTTAAAGCGACCCATGATGATGCACTCCATAGCCTTGCAGACCAAGCTAGTCAGGCTTATAGGGCGATAGTTCCCGGGGTCTGTTGTGGCTCCACCTTTGTGGAGTGGAATAACCGTTGCTGTGCACCAGTCTATGGGCACGTAGCCTGTGGAACGGCTGAGTTTTAACCGTGTGTTTAGGTGAGGTGTTAGTTCATCTTTGAGCTCATGTAGGATGCAGCCTAGGACACCGTCCGGTCCCATTGATGCTGTGTTTTGGGCTTTGGAGAGGGCTGTTTTAACCTGAGTGCCTGTGATTTCAGGGGCACTACATTCTACTGGTATGGTTATGGGCCCTTTTGGGGGTGAGAGGGGGGTGAAGTTTGCACTGAACCTGTCTGCCAGGATGTTGGCAGTATTGGTCAGTTCAGTGTATTTTATGCCATTCTGTACTAATCCAAGCAGATCTGGGAATTGCCACTTAGATTCTTGACCTAGCTAAAGTATGTTTTGTGGTTATCTTTGGAGTCCTTGGCAATTTTTCTTTCGAAGCTAGCCTTGGATGATTTTATGAGGCATCATAGTTTCTTGCTGATACTGATCAGGGATGCCTTCCCCTCTTGGGATTTTACTCTTTTTCTGTACTAGTTTCCTCCTCCTTTTGTATAGCTTGTTTATGGCAGGGGTCCACCAGACTGGTTTCCTTTTCTTGGAGGAGTGAGTCTTGGTTTTGCTTGGCATAGCACGATCCATGCATTCTTGTAGGTGCCTGTAGAGTGCATTAGTAAAGGATTTTGCAGCTTGGGCAGTGTTATCCTTTAGTATGGGGGATTTGAAACTTTCCACCTTGGTCTTAAGTAACATGAAGTTTGCTTTTGAAAAGTTTTTCACGGTGGATTCTTTGACTGGGGGTGTGGGCGGAATGTGGATAACCAGAGTGATTAGTTTATGGTCAGATCTAACCCGCGAGGGGTTGACCTCCGGTGTGGGACACCGGTCGCCCATGTTGGTGATGACCAGGTCCAATATGTTGTCACCTCTGGTGGGGGTGTTGACCAGTTAATCCAGGGCGTTTGAGTTTATAAATTCTAGGAAATGTTGGGCAAGGGAGTTAATACTTGAGTAGATGTCCTTCAAGAATGCAACTGCAGTTCTTACAAATGGGTTGTCCTGCCTCAGGCAGCCCTCGGTCGGCTGGATTCCAAAGTCTGGGTCCGACGTCGGCTGATGTCGCCTCCTCCCCGACGTCAGAGCGGCTGGGGTATAAAAGCATCAGCCGACGCCATCTTCTTCAGTCTTACTTGCCGCGCGGTGCCCGAAGCAGAAGCAGTTCGCAAGTGCCGGTCGGTCAGCTCCTGTGTTTTTCGTATCCGAAGTCATCAAAAAAGCTAAGTACCCCGTTGGGGATCTTTTTCTTGCCTCAGCCGATGTCAGAAAAAACTGAAAAAGTTAATAACTATTTGTCTTGTGGTAAACAAATACCTCATAAGGATTTCCATTCTTACTGCCTCCCCTGCCTTGGCCCAAACCACGACGTCTCGGCCTGTGCTGCCTGTGCTTGCTTCAAT
The DNA here is from genome assembly GCF_019279795.1 of Protopterus annectens. NCBI lineage: Eukaryota > Metazoa > Chordata > Ceratodontiformes > Protopteridae > Protopterus > Protopterus annectens. Next base: position 164,381,403 of record NC_056743.1, on the reverse strand, counting down.
AAGCGCACCCTCGGGGGCCGGGCAGAGTTTGCTGAAGACTTTTTTGGCGACAAATTCTGCTATACCATGCCGTCGGAACAACCGACACCTCATATTTCCAAAAAACGGAAGGACCGGGACCGACATCCTCGGCCCGCGACTTCCACCGACACCACGCCAAAAATTACCGCGAGTGCATCAGTCTCTTCTGAGGCGGTTGTTCCACCGCTCCGGACCGACGACACCGCTTTACAGATCACTCCGGCCTCGGAGCCTGCGCCGGTGCCAGTGGTTGATTTTCCTCCAGATTCTGAAGCCCAAGATTTACCGGAGACCATACCAGTGGACAAGGTTACTCCAGCACGTGGGGCAGCTAGGCCCCCTATGTCTATGTCTATCAAGGCCTACACATGTGCTAAGGCTGCTAGCCAGGCTAAGTCTCACCCTCCTAAAGCTCTGCCTCAGCCCACTACTGATAAACAAATCATGTCTTTAGCTGCAGATTTAATTTCTTTAATTAGAGGCTCACAGGCCCATCCTGACAGAGGATTTCAGCCACCTTCTGACAAAAGGCCCAGGGTTGAGCATACAGACACCCTTTCTTCAGATGAAGCCTCTGGTGACTCTGATCACTCAGATAGCCAGGAAGAGTCCTTCCAGGCCTACGAGGATTCAGATGCGGAGGATTCTATCCCCTCTGCCTCTCCTCCTGAGGATATTTCTTTTGGGGAAGTTCTTCACTCCATGAGGGAGCACTTTCAGTGGCAAGGCCAGGAATTCTCCGATTCCAGGAAACTGCTTCGTACCTTCCTTAAGTTACCCCAACACAGGCCTTTAGCTATCCCTCCAGTGCTAGATGTTCTGGATGATGTGTACTCAGATTTGAGTGCTTCTCCTAATTCTCTCCCACCTACTCCTGTCAAGCCGGACAGATACTACAGGGTTCCTGAAACTCACAAACATTTCTTTAAGGCCCATGCTGTTGATCTAGAAACAATTTCCCAGGGGCCCAAAGGGGTGACAACATCCACGACCAAGAATCCTTTGCCCTCAGACAGGGAAGCTAGGTCCCTGGAGAGGTGGGGCAAAAAAGTTTTATACCTCAACCACACTGGCTATGAGAGCCCTCAGTTGCCCTTTTCATATGTTTCAGTATCAGGATTTCTTGATGGATGATTTGCAGAAAAAGTTAGCCTCTCCTGAGCCTTTAGATAGAAAGGCCTTGCAGGATGTGGTTCACAACACACAGCAGGTTAGCAATAATTTTCTTCATTGTGGATATGATGCATTGGAAGCTTCATGTAGGGCAGCTATGACAGGGGCCGTCATACATAGACATGCATGGTTAAAAGAACAGCCATTACCAGATCATGTTAAAGCAAAGCTTCTAGATGCACCTCTGGAAAAGCACAAGCTATTTGGTACTAATGCTCAGGATGTGTTGAAATCAATTGAGGAAAAGGCTAAATCAGTGCAAACAGTCAAGGATTTCCTCCAGGTTCAGCCTCCTAGGTTCAGCAGGAATTGGCCTTCTAAGAACTTGTCCTTTCCGGACACTGACAAGTTTCAAAGGGGAAAAACAGGCGTGCCCAAGGAAGAGGGCAATATAGAGGCTCCTACAGGGGACGTCAATGGCAACTGACTAATCAGAGAGGTGGCGCGGGGACTTCCCCTGCCCCACAGGGACAATCGCAATGACTTGCCTTTGACACCGCCGACCAAGGCTCAAAGAGAAGCACCTTTAGGCGGAAAATTATCCTTATTTTCAAAAAACTGGCACATTTTAACAAAGGACAAATGGATTCTGGACATAATGGACCAAGGCTACAGGTTCCACTTCCATACTTTACCAACAAGACAAGGCATGCCAAACCTGCCACAAAATCAAAGGGCAGAGGCATTCGAACAAATTTCAAAGCTGAGACAAATCAAAGCAATAGAAAAGGTTCCTCCTCAGGAACAAGGCCAGGGATTTTACTCAAGACTGTTCCTTGTTCCAAGAAAAGAAAAGCAATGGAGACCTATACTGGACTTGTCCGCTCTACAACACTTTTCTCATTGTACCAAAATTCAAAATGCTGACACTACAGCAACTCCTTCCCATGCTGGGCAAGGGGTCTTGGCTGGTTACTCTGGACCTCAAGGAGGCATACCTGCATGTCCCAATCAGACACAGTTGCAGAAGATACCTCAGATTTCTTGCAGGGTCAGAGCATTATCAATTCTCAGCATTGCCTTTTGGCTTATCTACTGTGCCCAGAGTATTCACGAAATGCCTGGCATCAGTAATTGCACATTGCAGACTCCAGGGGATACAAATATACCCTTACCTGGACGACTGCCTTATACAAGCGGACAGCAAGCAAGCCTTGACAAAAAACTTGAATTATGTCATTCACTTACTACAGGCTTTGGGATACACAGTCAACTTACAAAAATCAAGACTACTGCTATCCCAACAAATAACTTTTCTAGGAGCCAAACTAGACACAGAATCTCAAATGGCTTACCTCACAGAAGAGAAGCAAGAACTACCACATTACTTCAAAAGCCTAGCAAAGCTCACCCAGATGACTGCAAGGAAAATCCTGCAGACCCTGGGTTTCATGGCATCTTGCATTCTACTGATTCCACTGGCAAGACTACACATGAGAAAACTACAATGGTACCTAAAAAGTTTATGGTCTCAACACAACCACAACTTAGAAGCAATTATCCCACTCATCCCATGTCTACAAAGAGAATTTTTGTGGTGGGCCCAAGCAAGCCAGTTAAACAAAGGTATGCCTTTCAACAAGCCTCAAACAAGCCAAACCATTACAACAGACGCCTCAGACCATGGATGGGGGGCGCACATGGAGGACAGATGTATTCAAGGGCAATGGACTCCCCAGGAAGTACATCTGCACATCAATCAAAAAGAGATGTTAGCAGTAATGCATGCAATCGAGGCCTTCGGAAAATATCTTCAGCAAGGTCATCTACTAATAAAGACAGACAACACCACTGTTATGTGGTACATAAACCAGCAGGGAGGTACTCATTCTTACCCCCTTTGCAGACTAACAATGACTCTTTGGGAAAAATCCCAGAAACTGAACATACAGCTACAATCCCAGTTTGTTCCACTCTTGACTCAGCACAATTACAGGACGGTTCATCCCAACCTGCAAACTCTGCAGCTGACAGCTTGGAGGGTCCCATGATTTCTCCCCATATCTCTCTCCAAGAAAGTTCAACAGATATTATTAGAGGTGCGCAGACCTTCCACCAGAAAAGCTTATTCAGCCAAATGGAAGAGATTCAGCATCTGGAATACCAACAAGGGACAGGATGCATCAGTAATGAACATCCCACAGATATTGGAATACTTGGCAGACATGCTGCATAATGGACTTTCCTATTCTTCCATAAAAATACACGCTTCAGCAATTTCAGCAAGATACAACACTGATCCTCCTGTGTTCTCACATCCTTTGCTAAGACAATTTCTAAGAGGGGGTAAAGAATATCAAACCTCCCAGAAAACCACCAGTGCCTGCATGGGACCTCAATTTCGTGTTGGAAAAATTAACTCTTCCTCCCTTTAAACCAGCAGCATCTGCAGAATTGCAATTTCTTTCCTGGAAAACAGTTTTCCTGTTGGCAATAACCTCAGCAAGAAGAGTTTCGGAGATACAGGCCCTCATGGCAGTACCTCCATTCCTCATTTTCCATCAGGACAGGGTTTCTTTAAGAACCAATCCTTCTTTTATGCCAAAAGTGATATCCAGGGTGTCTCTAAATCAAGCAATTCACCTGCCTACTTTCTTCCCCAATCCTCAAAATAAAGGGGAAAAGCTGCTGCACACTTTGGACATTCACAGACAAGTACGCTACTACTTGGACAGAACAAAGGCCAACAGAAAGTCTGACCAACTATTTTTAGCTTACGCTCCTGGAGTACAAGGAAAAGCAATTTCCAAACATTCAAAATGGATTGGACAGTGCATCAGATTCTGTTATTCCTTCCATGGAAAGGGTGTGCCAGCCAATGTCAGACCACACTCCACCAGAGCTACAGCCACCTCCACAGCCTTCCTAAGAGGGGTGGCTACAAAGGACATTCTAGAAGCTGCTACATGGAGCTCTGTGCATACATTTTCCAAGCACTACAACCTCCCTTTATATTCCAGATCCCGAGCAGGCTTTGCTTCGGCAGTCCTGCAGGGCATTTTAGCTACACCATCCTTATCTTAGAGCCTACCACCCCCAGCTTGGCTATGGTATTCAACCCATAAGTAAGGACTGCAGTTGCATTCTTGAAGGACATAGTATAGTTTTGTACCTACCATAAATGTAGATGTCCGGTAGATATGCAACTGCAGTCAGGTTTTCCCTCCCTCCTTCCCCTCTGTGCATTGGGTCCACTTTCCTCCTTTTATACTTGGCTGGGGATATCTGTTATGGTGTATCTGTTTATTGCTATTGTGTATGTCTGAAATTTTTTTTATCCAGTTCTAATTTTAGCCTTCCTTGGAGGGCACCTGGCATCTGGGGCAAGAAACACTGAGGAAGATGGCGTCGGCTGATGCTTTTATACCCCAGCCGCTCTGACGTCGGGGAGGAGGCGACATCAGCCGACGTCGGACCCAGACTTTGGAATCCGGCCGACCGAGGGCTGCCTGAGGCAGGACAACCCATATGTAAGGACTGCAGTTGCATATCTATCGGACATCTACATTTATGGTAGGTACAAAACTGTACTTTCTCCCAGTTGATCTTTGGGTAATTGAAATCAATCAATATCAGGGTGTTTGGTAGGACCTTTTGGTTCCCAGCATTTCCAGAAATGTGGAATGGCGGTTCTGGGACATGGTGGGTGATCTGTAGCAAGATATAATTTGAATTGCAGTTCTGCCCATTGTTAGTTGCATGTGGATGATCTCTGAAGCATCGTGCTGTGCCACTAAACTGGAGGTGTGGGTATCCTTGATGAATATTGATACGCCCCCGCCTTTTTTATTTTGGTCCAGGTTTTGTAGCCGAAATGTATGGTATGAGTTGTAGCCTGGTAGTGCTGGGGTGCTCTCTGGAGCCATAAACCGTTATTGCACATATATCGATTTCCTCCATACTGAGGAGTGCCTTGAGTGCATGCATTTTGAGGTTTAGACTTCTGGCATTGAGTAGCATTACCCTAAGTTTTAGGTAGTGAATCCAAAACAGCCCTCTGTATGTTTCAGGATGGTGCAGGGCTGGGATGCTGTTATCTCTGCTCACGTTCCCTGACTGTTACACTAAGAGTTTCCCATTCTGAGGAGTTGAAAATGGGACCCTGGCTCAAATGGGCAGTCACCTGATAATCAAGAAGGTGGTTCTTGGAACCAGTTCTGCAGTGAGAACAGGAAACGGTTCTGCAGTGAGAGCCCAAAACTTTAAAGATTTTTGAAAGATTTTAGTAATTTGGTATATTCATGATGTTTTTTTTTCTAACACTTAAAAAAAATCCCAAAGAGAAAACTAGGTAAATAGAATATATGCTGTCCTAGACTAGGTTTCGTTAGATCTTGATTAGTTGTGTTTTAACACATTTCTGATAACAAAGCACTTTCAAACAGCATTTTTGTTGGGGGTGATGCTTTCCTAGTCTTCAATGCAGTGGGTTGTTCCCCACTGCATGCCTGCTGCTGTGATAATCAGTTTTTTGTTTCTTTTCTGAATAATCAGTATTTTGTTGAACTGGCAAGATACGTTATTTGTATCACTCCCAGCTGAAAAATTGACTGGCCCCCAGATTTTACAGATGTCTTGTAATGAGAAGGTCCATACCGATGTATATCAGTCTTGGCTTTGGCTCACATGTGATAACTAAATAGCAACAGCCCCCCTCTCAAACACACACACACAGTGTAAGACATCTTGTCCAGTGGTATGCAGTACCCACACACACACACACACACACACACTCATACAGGTGTACAGTATGGAAAAGTACAGATGTTCATCGTGTTACACTGCTGCAGTCATCACACTTGGGTTATCCTGCCGTCAGGCGGTCCCGCAGTCGGCCAGAGTTCCAAAGTCTTGGTCCGGCGTTGGTTGCTGTCGCTTCTTCCCTGACGTCAGTGCGCCAGGGGTATATAAGAGGCATCCAATGCCATTTTCTTCAGTCTTTCTTGCTGTGCGGTGCCCGAAGCAGAAGCAGTTCGCAAGTGCCGGTCGGCCGACACCTGAGATTTTCAAATCGAATTTCAGTCTGAAGTCTTCAATAAAGCTAAGTACCCCATTGGGGAACCTTTTCTTACCTCAGTCCGATGTCAGAAAAAGTTAACAATTGTATTTCTTGTGGGAAGCAAATACCTCATAAGGACTTCCATTCTTATTGCATTCCTTGCCTGGGCCCCGACCACGACGTCACAGGTTGTCGGTTTTGTGCTAGGTTTAATAAACGAACTATCAAACATCGGTTTGATTTCGCCCGACATTACTTTGGTAGGAAATTTAATTATACCATGCCGTCGGAGCAGCCGACGACCGGCATGCATAAAAAATGCAAGGATAAGGGCAGGCAGCCTAGAACCAAGCCAGACTCCGAGGCCCCTGCTGGGCCTGTCGCCAGTTCTCGGGTTTTCAGTGAGGCACCTATGCAGCCCCTGACGACCACAGAATTAGAACCCCAGACAGCTTTGGATTCACAAGCAGAGAGTACTAGGCCGTCGCAGCCATCTTCATTAGGCCCTTCCGACTCCAGAGCAGAAGGAGATTCTGGTGCAGTAGAAACGCCTTCGGTTGCAGAAGGTGTCTTCAGACCGACTACACTCACCATTAAATCTTATGCTAAGCTTAAAACTCCATTAAAACCTAAAAAGACTGCACATCAGTCTCCAGTTCAAGGCCCCATGCCTAAGAAACAGATGCTTAAGATGGCTGAAGATTTGATTACCCTAATCAGGGGTTCCCATCCCCCTCCATATAAAAGGCTAAGACAAGAGGAGGATTATGCTTCCTCTGAACAGGTTTCAATTTCCTCAGATTCTTCTGAGGAACAGGATTACTCTTTTCCCCCTTATGAAAATTCTGATGCTGAAGAGTCTATTCCCTCAGCATCTCCCCCTGAAGACTACTCCTTTGGGGAAACTTTACATACCATGAGGGAACATTTCCACTGGGAAGGCCAGGATTACTCTGATTCTAAGAAAAGGCTCCAAGAGTTCCTTTTACTACCCCAGCACAGACCCACTTGCTATCCCTCCAGTTTTAGACATTGTGGATGATGTCTACTTAGATTCTCGTCTAAATCCAGACTCTCTACCTCCTGCTCCAGCCAAACCAGACTGATACCTGACTCACACAAATACCTTTATAGAAGCCCTATTGCTGACCCAGAAACAAATTTCCAGGGTTCCAAAGGGGCTAAGGCTTCTATGGCTAAAAATACTGTACCCTCTGAAAGGGATTCCAGAGCACTAGATAGATGGGGAAAGAAGGTATACACCTCAGCTACTCTAGCTATGAGAGCATTAAATTGCCAGTTTCACATGCTGAAATATCAGCAATTCCTAATGTCTCAATTAAAACAAAAAATGAGCACACATTCTGAACAGTCTGAATTCAAGGAAATGCAGGATCTGTTGCATGCAGCTGAACAGGTGGGCAAACATACTTTACAATGTGGATTTGATTAATTGGAAGCTTCCTGTAGAGCAGCTGTGACTGGGTCTGTCATACGTAGACATGCTTGGTTAAAAGAACAAACCCTGCCTGATCGTGTTAAAGCAAAATTATTGGATGCACCTTTACAGCAGGATGTCTTATTTGGTGTCAAAGCAGAAGAGGTTTTAAAAAAATGGAGGATAAGGCAAAATCTATGCAGACGGTCAAAGATTTTTTACAGGTTCAACCCCCTCGTTTCAGCAGAAATTGGCCAACAAAAAACTGGTCCTTTCCAGCTTCAGACAGACCACAGAGGGGCAAATACAGACACCCAAGGGGCAGAGGTCAGTCACATGACTTAACCCTCAAACTGCCAAGCAAATCTCTCTTGGCAGCTCCCTTGGGAGGAAAATTAGCACTTTTTGCAGACAACTGGCACATCATCACAAAAGACAAATGGGTCCTAAACATTGTCTCACAAGGATACAGATTCCACTTTCACACCTTGCCAAGGATAAAAGGAATGCCAAACCTGCCACCAAATCAATGGGCAGAGGCACAAAAACAAATTGCAGCTCTCATGGTCATGAGAGCCATTCAACAGGTACCTACACAGGAGCAAGGACAAGGATTTTACTCAAGACTCTTTCTAGTCCCCAGAAAGGACAAAGCCTGGAGACCCATTCTGGACCTTTCATTTCTGAACACTTATCTGCAAGTACCCAAATTCAAGATGCTAACACTACAGCAGCTTTTTCCCATGCTGGGCAAGAAGGCTTGGCTAGTAACGTTGGATCTCAAGGAGGCATACCTGCATGTCCCTATCAGACAAAATTGCAGAAGATACCTCTGTTTTATTGCAGGTTCAACCCATTATCAATTCTCTGCACTGCCCTTTGGCTTATCTACTGCTCCCAGGGTCTTCACAAAATGCCTGGCACCAGTAATTGCATACTGCAGACAAAGAGGAATTCAAATATACCCATACCTGGACAACTTCCTTATTCAAGCAGAAAGCAAGGACATTCTTTTAAAGCATCTGGCGTTTGTCAAACACCTTTTAAGTTGCCTAGGGTACACAGTAAACGAAAAGAAATCAAAACTAGTGCCTTCACAGAACATAATATTCCTGGGTGCCAGCTTGAATACAACGGCCCAGATGGCTTATCTCATGCCAGACAAGCAACAACAGCTGACTCAATACTTCAAAATAATGGCAACAGAGACCTAACTCCCTGCAAGAAAAATTCTGCAGGCCTTGGGATTCATGGCATCTTGCATACCACTAATACCATTTGCAAAATTGCACATGAGGAAATTACAATGGTACCTGAAAAGCCTATGGACTCAACACAGCCACAGCTTGGAAACAATGATACCACTCATTCCCTGCCTTCAACAGGAGTTTCTATGGTGGGCACAGGCATGTCACCTCAACAAGGGTCAGCCTTTTACCTTACCCACAGCCAGGCAAACTATAACAACAGATGCATCGGACTATGCCTGGGGAGCACACATGGCAGGACAGTGCATTCAGGGCAAATGGACTACAGATCAAAGGCATCTGCATATCAATCAAAAAGAAATGCTAGCTGTACAGAATGCCCTAACAGCTTTCAAGGACCTCTTACATCCAGGACAGCTGCTAATAAAGACAGACAATACCACAGTAATGTGGTACATAAACAGGCAAGGGGGCACACATTCCTACCCTCTATGCAGGCAAGCGGGCACACATTCCTACCCTCTATGCAGGCAAGCAATTACCTTGTGGAACACAGCACTGTCTTACCAAGTTCAATTACAAGCACAATTCCTGCCAGGAAAGAAAAACACATTGGCAGATGACCTAAGCAGAAACATCATGGATCCCCACGAGTGGAAACTAGATCCACAAGTATTTGCAATAACTCAAAAATGGGGATGCCCAGACATAGATCTGTTTGCCAACCCCCAAAACTACCAACTTCAAAAATTTTGTACAAGGACATTCCATCCACAAGCTTGGAAAGTGGACGCCCTCTCATTCAGTTGGAAAATATTAACAGTGTATGCCTTTCCTCCACTGCCTCTTCTAGAAAGGTACTGCTGAAAGTCAGATTAGAGAGGCCACAAATGATACTCATTGCACCAGACTGGCCACGCCAGCACTGGTATCCAATTCTAAGGAACATGGCCCACGGCCCACCATGGATTTTACCACAAATTCCTCACCCGCTCACCCAGCGAGACAATCAGATTCTACACAGCCAGCTCAAGACTTTAAACCTTGCTGCATGGCAAATTACCTAAACAACCAGCCAACATCTCTATCCAAAGCTGTTATGGATGTCATTCTGGAGGTCAGGAGGCCCAGCAGCAGGAAAACTTATTCAGACAAATGGAAAAGATTTTGAGCCTGGAACCAGGCAAAAGGCCAAAATCCCCTTGATCCAAACATTCCTCAGATTCTACACTATTTAACTGAGATGTTGCACAAAGGACTGTCCTTTTCATCTATTAAGATGCACGCCTCAGCAATTTCAGCTCATTACAACACGGATCCTCCTTTATTTTCACATCCACTCCTAAGACAGTACCTCAGAGGGGCTAAGAACATAAGACCGCCCAGGAGAGCACCAACACCTACTTGGGATCTCAACTTTGTTCTGGAAAAGCTTACACTGCCGCCCTTTTAACCAGCTTTTTCAGCTGATTTAAAGTTTCTGTCATGGAAAACTGCCCTGCTGCTAGCAATAACTTCAGCTAGAAGAGTCTCAGAGCTACAGGCACTAATGGCAGTGGAGCCTTTCCTCATTTTTCATCAAGACAGAGTCGCTCTACAAACTAACCCTTCCTTTATGCCAAAGGTGGTATCCAGTGTGGCCCTAAACCAAACCATTCATTTACCCACCTTTTTCCCAAACCCCCAGAACAAAGGAGAAAGACTCCTGCACTCTTTGGACATTCACAGGCAATTACGTTACTACTTGGATAAAACTAAGGCTTTCAGAAAATCTGACCAGCTCTTTGTATCCTATGCTGCAGGATCACAAGGAAAAGCTATCTCAAAACAGACCATTTCAAAATGGATAGGACATTGTATATGTTTCTGCTACACACATCATGGGAAACCGGTACCTGCTAGCATTAAGTACCACTCCACCAGGGCTACAGCTACATCAATAGCCTTTCTCAGGGGGGTACCAACCAAGGATATTCTGGAAGCTGCAACTTTGAGTTCAGTGCACACCTTCACCAAACACTATCACTTACCTCTATACTCTAAGACTAGAGCTGGCTTTGCCACTGCAGTTCTGCAGGGCCTACTAGCTTCTTCAAACCCTGTTTAACTCCACCACCCATCCTTAGCTTTGGGATTCAACCCAAGTGTGATGACTGCAGCAGTGTAACACGATGAACATAGTACAGTTTTGTACCTACCATAAATGTAGATGTTCGAGTGTTCACACTGCTGCAGTCCAGGTTACCCTCCCTCCATCCCCTCTGACCTAGCTGAACCTTTCTATACCTTTCTATCGGATACAACCTTTGTGGTGTATTTGCTTGTAGCTGAAGGTATTCTTCGTATTTTCTTTACATGTTTTATTGGCAATATGTAGTGACCACCTACTGGGGGGCACCTGATATCTGGGGCAAGAAAAACTGAAGAAAATGGCGTTGGATGCCTCTTATATACCCCTGGCGCACTGACGTCAGGGAAGAAGCGACAGCAACCGACGCCGGACCAAGACTTTGGAACTCTGGCCTACTGCGGGACCGCCTGACGGCAGGATAACCCGTGTGTGATGACTGCAGCAGTGTGAACACTCGAACATCTACATTGATGGTAGGTACAAAACTGTACTTTCTGAATATGCATACATGGCAGTGTGGTGATAAAAATAAATGCTTTAACATTGCTACATGATTGTTTACTTTCAATATTAATATACCATTATGTATAATTTTTTTTTTTTTACAGGTCAACCCTCTGTGATAGTGTCTTCACAAGAAATTCTTGAAGTTGGCGATGAAGCAAGCCTGGTTTGCGATGCAGTGGGATTTTATCCACAAGAGATTTTTATTAAGTGGTTCAGGAGAAAACATGGGGAAGACACTGAACTATCAACAAATGAATGTCTTATGAGCCCAATTAAGCTTCCCAATGGAACATTCAGTAGATCTCTACAGGTTACTGCACATGCCACATCTGACGATGTGGAAGCAACGTTTGTCTGTGCAGTACAACATCGATCTTTTGACAAAGAATTCTTTGCTACTGCATCACTAATTGTTAAAGGTAAGAGAGTATCTTTATTTTTTGCAAAATTAAGTCAGATTTTAGAAAGATGTAGGTTATTAAGAAATTTACTAGATTGCCCACTCCCCCAGCAATGCATGAAGAGAAGGGCATTAGATGTTCGTGTTTCACTGTTGCAGTCATCACATTAGTGTTATCTGCTGCAGTAGCCCTCAGTTGGCCTGATTATCAAAGTCTTGGGTCCTGCGTCAGTTGCTGTCTTATCTTCCATGATGTCCGGTAGTCAGGGGTATAAAGCATGCAGCCAACGCCATTTTATCAGTCTTTCTTGCCGTGCAGTGCCCGAAGCAGAAGCAGTTCGCAAGTGCCGGTGGGACGACTCCTGAAATTTTCGTTTTTTTCAGATCCGAAGTCTTCAGCTAAGCTAAGTACCCCATTGGGGATCCTTTTTCTTGCTCTAAACTGATGTCAGTAAAAGTTAACAGTTGTATTTCTTGTGGAAAGCAAATACCTCATAAAGATTTTCATTCGTACTACAGTCCTTGCTTAGGCCCAGACCACGACGTACCTCGCTGTCGGTTTTGTGCCTTATTCAAACCTCGTACTATTCGTGTGTTCTGTTTCGCATCCAAATGTTTTGGTACTCTGTTCAATTATCCAGAAATAGCTTTGGTAAGCCACCCGACTACTGACTTTCTGAAAAAACGCAAAGATAAAGACAAAGACAGGCTGCATAGGTCCAGAGCTGCCGATGATGCTTCTCCTAAGCTAGTCGCCAATACGCAGTGAGGCGCTTTCGCAGCCCCTGATACCCGCTACTTCAGATTCGATGGCCTCTAATGAGACCCACTCGGAGTCCGGTATGCCGCGAGATGCTTCTTCGACTGTGGAACCTGCGGATGTCTGTACCTTGGATGGGTCCAGAGCTGCTGTGCAGGCACTGGCTTCTGAGAGTGTATTCAGGCCTACTGACTTGAATATTAAACAGACGCCATCTTCTTCTTCAAGGCCTCAAATTCTATCTATGTCTAAAAAACAACGCCCAGACCGCATGGGCAGGCCCCTATGCCTAAAAAATGATAAGAATGGCCGAGGACCTTATTACTCTAATCAGGGGAAGCCACCCTTCCCCCTTTAAGAGACCTAGGACTGATTTTCCTTCCGATTCTTCTGATTAGGATTCTGAAATTTCTGTTTTTTCTGATGACCAGGATTTGCCCTTATCTACCTATGAGGATTCTGATGCAGGGGACTCCATTCCCTCTGCTTCCCCTCCAGAGGATTTCTCTTTTGGTGAAACCTTGCATACTCTTAGGGAGCATTTCTGCTGTGAAAGCCAGGATTACTCTGACTCCAAAAAGAGGCTTAGGGAATTCTTACTCATGCCTCAACACAGGCCTTTTAGCTATCCCTCCTGTACTGGACATTGTAGATGATGCCTTCTCGGAATCTAGCCTGGCCCCTGACACTTTACCTCCTGCTACCAGAAAACCTGATGGGTATTACAGGATTCCTGATTCTCACAAGTTCCTCTCTAAAAATTCTACTGCGGATCCTGAGACCATTTCACAGGGACCCGAGGGCATTAAGGTTACTACTGCCAAAAATCCTACCCTCTCTGATAGAGATTCCTGGGCACTGGATAGATGGGGGTAAGAGTGTACACTTATGCAACTTTGGCCATTAGGTCTTTAAACTGCCAGTTTCATATGTTAAAGTATCAGCAGCATATTACTGGATTGCTTAAACAGAAAATTATGTTGATTCCTGACTGTGCTGAAAATAAAGAATTACGGGATTTAATGCATTCTGCAGAACAAGTAGGAAAACATACTTTGCAATGTGGTTTTGATTCATTAGAGGCATCTTGCAGGGCTGCTGTGACTGGGTTTGTACTTAGAATGCATGCTTGTCTTAAGGAACAATCTTTGCCAGATCATGTTTAAGCTAAATTAATGGATGCTCCCTTAAACCAAGACCGCCTGTTTGGCAACAGAGCAAAATGTTCTTAAAAAGATAGAGGAAAAAGCTAAATCTATGCAAACTGTTAAAAGATTTCCTGCAAATACAACCTCCCAGATTTAGTAGGCATTGACCCTGTAAGAATTGGTCCTTTCCCACCTCTTCCAGGCCTTCTCAGTCCAAATCCAGACCCAGCAGAACACCCAGACTTCAGACCCAAGGTACTCACAGGCCTAAGCAGTGGAGGGCTCCCACTTCCAAAGCAGGGAGTAGTAAGACTCCCCCCATGGTAAACTGTGTCAGTGACTTAACTTTAAACCTTCCAAGCACTGCTTAACTGATGACTGTTCCTTTAGGGGGAAAGATTGCCCTGCATGCAAAAAATTGGGAACTCATTACCCAGGACAAATGGGTTTTAAATATAGTTTCCCAAGGATACAGATTCCACTTCCACTCCTTACCAATCCCAAACGGCTGGCCAAACCTACCCCCAAATCAGTGGGCAGAGGCTCAAAAGGAAGTTCTGTCTCTTAAGCATCAGGGCTGTTCATCCTGTTCCAGAAGAAGAATGGGGCAAGTTTTCTACTCAAGACTTTTCCTGGTACCGAGAAAAGACAATTCCTGGCGTCTTATCCTGGATCTGTCTATCCTAAACACATTTTTGGTAATCCCAAAATTCAAGATGCTAACTCTTCATCAGCTGCTTCCCATGCTAAGCAAAGATGCCTGGATGGCAATACTGGATTTAAAAAAGCCTCCCTATACATCCCAATAAGGAAATCTTGCAGAAGATACCTACACTTCAGAGCAGGCTATCAATTCTCTGCATTGCCCTTTGGCTGATCTACTGCGCCCAGGGTATTCACAAAGTGCCTAGCTCCAGTCATTGCATTTTGCAGGCAAAGAAATATTCATATATACCCATACCGGGACAATTGTCTAATTCAGGCAGAAAACCAGGACATACTATTAAATCATTTGATATTTGTAAAGAAATAGCTAACTTCTCAGGGGTACACCATAAATGAAAAGAAGTCACATCTTGTACCCAGCCAACAAATGGTATTCCTGGGAGCAAGCTTGAATACAACTTCCCAGATGGCCTACCGCACGCCAGAGAAAAAAGTTCGTTTGACAACCTACTTCAAACTACTGGCCACAAAAACCTAGCTATCTGCAAGGAAAATTATGCAAGCCCTGGGGTTCATGGCCTCCTGCATTCTACTAATTCCATATGCAAGACTGCATATGAGGAAACTACAATGGTATCTAAAAAGCCTATGGTGTCAGCATTCTCAGGATCTAGAATCCATGATTCCTATCATACCTTGTCTACAGATAGTTCCTTTGGTGGGCAGAGGCCTGCCACCAAAACAAGGGACTGCCATTCAATCTACCCCCCTGCCGCCCAAACCCTAACAACAGACGCATCAGACTATGCATGGGGGACTCGCTTGGCAGAGCAGTGCATTCAGGGCAAATGGAACCCAAGTCAAATGCACCTGCATATCAATCAAAAAGAAATGTTAGCTGTACAGTATGCTCTGACAGCCTTCAAGGACCACATTCTTCCAGGACAATTATTGGTAAAGATGAACAACACCACTGTTATGTGGTACATAAGCAGGGGGGAAACCCACTCATACCCTCTCTGTAGACTAGCTGTGGCTCTGGAACAGAGCCTTGAGCTACCAAGTGCACCTACAGGCTCATTCTCTGCCAGGAAAGATGAATACACTGACAGACGACCTAAGCAGAAATCTCATGGAGCCACATGAGTGGAAACTGGAACCAAGGATATTCAACATGTTGAGAATGAAATGGGGGAGCCCAGATATAGACCTGTTCGCCTCCCCCCAGAACTACCAGGTGGGCAAATTCTGCACAAGGACTCCCCACAAACAAGCTTGGAAAGTGGATGCCCTGTCCTTCACCTGGAAAAACCTATTGGTTTATGCCTTTCCCCCTCTGCCTCTCCTCTCCAAGGTACTAAAGATCAAACAGGACAAACCAAGGACAATACTGATTGCACCAGACTGGCCACGCCAACACTGGTATCTCCTATTGTGCAGTGTCACTGCTGGCACCATGGCACCTGTCTAAGACCCCTGCTCTGCTGTCTCAGTAGGAGGTCCAGATTCTGTACCCACAGCTTCAAACAGTGAACTTGGCAGCCTGGCTAATTACCTGTTCTCTCAATTCCCATCCCTCAGTAAGCAAGTGATGGATGTCATTTTGGAGGCCTAGTACTTGAAAATCCTATGCTGAAGAATGGAAAAGATTCTGTTCCTGGAGCCAGACTCATGGGATGGGCACAGCAGTGCCCAATTTACCTCAGATTCTTCAATACTTCACTGAGATGCTTCACAAGGGCCTTTCCATTTCCTCCATTAAAATGCATGCCTAAGCCATTTCAGCCCATTACAATACAGAACCACCCCTCTTCTCTCATCCACTGCTGAAACAATTCCTCAGAGGGTCAAAAACTTAAGACCACCCAGGAGAGCCCCTACTCCAGCCTGGGACCTTAACTTTGTATTGGAAAAGCTCACTCTACCTCCCTTCGAGCCAGTTGCAAGTCCAGAGTTGAAATTCCTTTCTTGGAAAACAGCCTTCTTTCTAGCCATCACTTCAGCAAGAAGGGTGTCGGAGTTACAGGCCCTCATGGCTCTGGAGCCTTTCATCATCTTTCATGCGGGCAGGGTGTCCCTCAGGACCAATCCCTCCTTCATGCCCAAGGTGGTATCTAGTGTGGCCCTTAAATCAGTCCATTTGCCAACCTTCTTTTCTAATCCACAGAACAAAGGGGAACGAATACTGCACTCCCTGGACATGCACAGACAACTTAGATTTTACTTGGACAGGACTAAACCTCTCAGGAATTCAGAACAGCTGCTGGTTGCATTTGATGCAGGGGCAGAGGGGAAAGCTATTTCAAAGCAAACCATTTCTAAGTGGATAGGCCATTGCATTCATTTCTGCTATAGGTATCATGGGAAACCTACCCCACAGGGGATAAGACCACATTCAACCAGGGCTGCATCTACCTCTGTATCCTTTCTCAGAGGTGTCCCTACCAGGGACATTCTAGAAGCTGCTACCTGGAGTTCTGTACATACCTTCACCAAGCATTACCACTTGCCAATTTTTTCTATATCCAGAGCCGGCTTTGCCACTGCAGTCTTACAGAGCTTTATAGGTGGTCCTAATGCTATTTAATTACCTCCTCCCATCCTTAGCTTTGGGAATCTACCCAAATGTGATGACTGCAACAGTGAAACACGAAGAACATAGTACAGTTGTGTACACTTACCATAAATGTAGATGTTCGAGTGTATTCACTGTTGCAGTCCTGGATGTTATGTGATCCTATCTCGCCTACATTCTGAATGATGGGTTCGGAGCCGATCCCTCGGCTCCACTGCACGCTTTATGCCAAAGAGCGAAGTCTCTTATTGGCTGAGCTTACTATATCCCAGGATGCACCACCAACAGTCCCCCAGATCTCGTTTGCCGCTTAACTGCAAGGACGTGGTCTCGAGCTGGCTGGGCTGAGTAGCTTTATTAACTACTTTTCTGTCAGTTTTTGTGCTTGTATTTCAAAACAAAAGCCGTTTTAACGGCTATTGCTATTGCTATTGCTATTGCTATTGATATTGTGTTCGATTGAGTACTGAAATTTATTGTGTGTGATTGTGTAGAGTTTGTTTTGCTTCACTTCCAATCCAGGGCCTTTTTGGTCAAACTCTTTAACTGAACTTTTAGTGTTTAAAGTTCCGGTTATTACACCTAAGGTTGTGTTTTACACAGTTTTCTGTAAGCCTTCGCTTTTGTCATTACCGATTCTACAGTGATTAAATTTCCTGTCAGGAATTGTTAGCATTATGTCTCAAGCCCTAGGCCTTCGGCTTTAAAAATGTACTAAATGTGCTTTTAAGATGTCTGTCACTGATGACCATCTACTTTGTGTTTATTGTTTAGGGCAAAGCACTTGCAGGAGTCATGCAGCGTGTGTCACGCTTTTTCCTCTAGGGTCCTCCAGGAGAGGAAAATAAATTAATTTAAAGGGTTGATTAAACCCTCTTGAAGAAGCCTTGTTGTCTCCTCCCGACTCCTGCCAAAAAAAAAAAGGGCTCCGACCAGTCCGCCGGATCCGACTGCCAAGAGACCGACTGGAGCCGGCGGCTGGGGCATCGGGAGGCGGGTCACCTCGCCGCTCCACTGCTCTCGGAGCCGGCCTCGGCACCGATGGAATCTGGTGTGTGTGTTTCTCGCATATTCTCATCGGAGCGCGTCGCCGGTCCCCTAGTCCATTGGGGCGAGGGAGAGGTCTTCTCGAACGCGCTCTGTTTCCTCTCTTCGAATGTCGAATCGGATTCTGATATAGACAGGGTGCTCCAAAGACTTTTCCAGTCCCCAGTCTTCCAAAATTTGTTTAGGCTCCACCCAGTTGGCTTCGGAGCCGATGGCCATGACCCATCCCATTGCTATTCTCCTCCGACTGCGCAGGTGCTCTGGAGCCGGTGGAGATCTCAGGGTCGCTCAATTCCTACACTCCAACCCGCCCTCGGGTCCGAAGTTTGGTACGCTGGACTTCTTCGCTGGACCCGAGGGTGATGTTTCGGGACCGATGCTCTCGGTTCCGCCTCTCTCGTGCTTCTAAGTGGGACTTTTACTATCATGGCGGAGACTGGACGCCCCAGGATTCTGGAGGTCCGGCTTTCAGGGCCATGAGGAGTGCCTTGGCCAAATCCTCTTCATCTCCGTTTTACCAGCACCTTCCTGGGCGTGGAGACTGGGTCCTTGGTAGTTCCCCTGTCTATGGCCAGCGGAGCCCCGAGGCTCGAGGTTACCCCCAGTGGGGGTTCCCTCTTCCTGAGGGTTTTTCGAGTCCTCTCCAGAGGAACTCCCAAGAAGAGATCGCAAGAGGAAGCATCGTGGACCCGTGTCTATCACATCGACACGGATATGGATGATGCAGAGGGTCCCTAAGTCTCTCTGATGATGTCTCCTTTGCAGACATCTTGGAGATCCTCAAACAACGTAGGCTGGATGTCCAAACCCCTCTTCTAATCAGTGCTCCTCAAGGCCTTTGGGGCTCAGCCCTCCGCCTCTGGGTGTCTCGCCCGGACGAGCTTCTGGATTTAGTTTGTCAAGGGCGGGAACACCCGGATACTGTGGAACCAGTCCCTTCTCGCCCAAACAAATTCTTATCTGCTCCCCGAGAAGGAGTTCCTTACTAAGGGCGTGGGCAGATGCCATGGTGGTGGCATCTGCTACACAGCAGGACGTGGCAGAGGCTTCGCCCATCCATCCTCCTAATAAGGAGTCTAGGAGTATGGATAGGTAATGAAGCGCACCCTGACTCAGCGGCAGCCTTTACCTTAAGGTCTCTGAATTATTTGGCACATTTTACTAGGCTTCAGAGGATCTGGTCAAGGAGTTGTCAGACTCCTCTCGGTAACCTACCTGAGCAGCTAGCCCAGTCCGTTAGCTCTCAGTTGGCTATCCTGACGCCAATTGCTAACTCGCCCATGAGGCTCATATCTTATGCGGCCGAGCGGGGTAGGAGGCAGGCACAGGCGTGGCTCTACGAGACAGGCCTGGCTCCGCTTTTCAGTCTCCGCTTGTGTCAGTTTGGGAGGCCTTCAAGTCTTCCTTCGCCGACGCCCTTTGATGGGTCCTCATTGTTTGGACCCAAGGTGAAAGACACTCCCTTACTGCCAGAGCAAGAGGGAAAACGTTATCTGCCGTGGGCCGTTAATTCCACTCCCTTTCGGCCTACCCAAGGGGTCTGCGCATTCACTTCCTTTCACCCCTTACTAAGGCCAAAGGAGGGGGAAATGTGGTTCGGAAAATGGGTCGAAATCTCGCAAGTTTTCCTCCCAACAGCAGGAAGATTCCCCGTCCAGAGGCACAGTGCGGCGAAATTTTTCAGGGAGACGCCGTCCCAGAGGCGCAGAGGGCCCTGCACTCTGGAGACAGCGAGTCCTTTCGTGGCTCTTCAGCCTCCCACACGACATGAGGGATTGCCCGGGCTGAGCCAGTCGGGTGTCGCTTGCCAAGCACGTAAAGGGCTGGGAGTGAATCACCCAGGACAGATGGGTCCTTGGGATAATTCCCGGAGGGTACATGATCCGATTCAAATACTCACCCTCCGCCCAAGAGAATCCCGGACCCACCACCCAGTCAGAAATAGCAGCCAGAAGCTTCAAAGCTGCTACTAAAAGGAGTCATCCAACCGTCCCCACAGACCAAATCGGATTAGAAATACCAGGTTCTTTTTAGTGCCAAAGACAGGGGACCTGAGACCAATATTGATCTCAGCAGACTGAACCTATCCGCTACGAAATCCAAATTCGGAATGGTCACGTTGCAATCCATTCACCCGTTGGTGGAGAAGGATGTTTGGATGTGCTCCATAGACCTCAAGGACGACTATTATCACATACCGATACATCAGGCGCCCAGAAGGTATCAGCCTTGGAGCCAGTCATTACCAATTTTGTGCTCTGCCCTTTGGCCTCACCACAGCCCCCAGGGTGTTCAGTAGTGACGCCTCCCCTGCGGAGCCGTGGATTCCAAGTGTTTCACTATCTCGACGACTGGCTCCTGACTGCCACCACCAGGCATCTACTTATGGACAACCTCAAAGCCACCATCTCCTGGGTGTTTCTGGGATTACATTCAATTGGTCAAAGTCTGCCTTGCTGCCCTCAGCATAAAGTTTATAGGAGCAGAGATAGACTCAAGATTGATGCGTCTTTCTTCCGCCAAAGGATCCAACCTTACAGGGCCAAGTGCAAGCTCTGATCTCAGATCCAAAGCCCCAGCCAGGATGGTCCTACAGGTTCTAGGCTCAATGTCTGCCACGGTACTTTTAGTTCCCTAGCAAGGTTACACATGATTCTTCAGTGGCTCTTATCAACTCAATGGACCTTTCAAGATCTCCCACTCAATCATCTCATCATGATTACGGAAATATGCAAAAGGGACCTTGGTGGCTTCAGACATCCAACTTAGATCAGGGCAAACCCTTTGTCTCCAGCGGTTACTCCTGACGACAGATGCCTCCCAGATAGGTGGGGGCATTGTCTGGGCAGGCTAGTTCAGGGCTCCTGGCTTCCGGACGGCTCTTCCACATCAACGTGTTGGAGATGAGGGCTGTACTTATCCCTACAGGCCTTACAAGTTCCTTCCTCAGGGTATCATCGCCATCCAGACAACATGTCGG
This sequence comes from Protopterus annectens, assembly GCF_019279795.1. Lineage (NCBI taxonomy): Eukaryota > Metazoa > Chordata > Ceratodontiformes > Protopteridae > Protopterus > Protopterus annectens. The sequence goes on along the minus strand of NC_056743.1, from coordinate 164,360,350 downwards.
TGGTTTGGTATCTGAACAAACAAGGAGGGACCAGATCGTATCCCTTTGCAGAGAGGCCATGAGTGTGGAATGGGCTGTAGCTACCAACCGCTTCTTGGTAGCCCACATCCCGGAAAGTCAAATGTATGGACAAATTAAGCAGGACATCTCCTCACGAATGGTCTCTAAACCGCAGTAGCAGCCCAGGTTTTCAAGAGAGCATCTATTTGCACTCCACAAAACACCAAGTGCCAAAGATTCTTCTCTGATTCCACATCAGGAAGTACCGCCATGGATGCTCTAGCTCAACCCTGGCCAACAGGGTTGCTTTTATGCTTTCTCCAATCCCACTCCTTCCCAAAGTCATTCAAAAGCTTCCCAGCTAAGGTCTTCTATGATTCTGATTGCCCCATCTGCACTCGCCACATATGGTTTCCTTACCTGAAAAAGCATGCAGTGGACGATCCCTGATCCGGGATTTGCAAATCCATCAGTCGGGACATTGGCATCAGTCCCTTGAATCTCTGAAAATGACAGCTTGGATCCTCCACTTCGACCTTAGTCAGAAGCCACACACTAGACCCGAAGTTGTTCACATTTTGTCTTCGCCCATAAACCCACCACTAACAAATTGTACCTCAGTAAGTGGAAGAGGTTTGCTATCTGGGCTCAACTCAAGGGCTTAGACCCTATCACTGCTCCTGTCCCAGAGGTTTTGAAATTCTTAACATCCCTATTTAATCAGGGATCTTCTGTCTCAACTATTAAAGTTCAACTAGCTGCTATTTCTAAATTCCATGAATCTACGGATCCTCCTTGATGAGCAGCAGGCTTGCAAAACATTCATTAAAGGTGCGAGTCTGTTAAGACCACCAGTTTTTCATCCTGCACCTCCGCGGATCTTGATTTAGTGATTAACATCTCCCCTTGAACCGGGCTGCTACATGCAAATTAAAATGTCTGTCAGGGAAAACGGCATTCTTAGTGGCTATTACTTCAGCAAGAAGAGTCTCAGAGCTTCAAGCCCTGTCTATTAAACCACCATATCTGATTTTCCACAAAGATAGAGTATCTCTAGGCCTAATCCATCCTTTGTCCCAAAGGTCTGCTCTAGTTTCTGTCTTCAACAATCCTAGAACTACCAGTTTCTTTCCAAAATTCTCTAATGAGGCAGAATACACTCTCCATAAATTGGATGTTCACAGGCAATTACGCTTATTTAGACAGGACCCAGCAACTTCGTAAGTCAGACCAGTTGTTTGTGTCCTTCTCAGATAATAAATTGGGCCAAACCATCACAAAAGCTACAATCTCAAAATGGATCAGAGATTGCATAACTCAGGCCTATTCTTCTTCAAATAAGCAACATCATCTATCAAAGCTCATTCTACCAGAGCTATGGCTACTTCTATAGCTTTTCATTCCAAGCTCGCTATTTCGAAATTTGTGCTGCGGCTATTGGTCCAACCCGCACACTTTCATTTCCCACTACAAATTGGATGTGGCATCTAAAGGACGAGCTTCATTTGTTCCACGGTACTCAGGAGTGTTTTCCAGTGAGCCACCCAGGATTCAGGTGCTAGGACGCTGTCCCATTCAGAATGTAATCACATAACATCTTTTAGTTATGTACTCACCATAACTTCAGATGTTTGGGATCCATCTCCATTCCTGATACCCACCTCCTTCCCCTACCTTGCAGATCAGAAGAGATAGAACGTATTTGAGCTCCACTGTTTTTATCTTGTTTCATCTGACGATGTTATATAAGCAGGGTATGCATGTGTGCATGTATGCGGACAAACTAGATCTGGGGGACTGTTGGTGGTGCATCCTGGGACATAGTAAGCTCAGCCAATAAGAGACTTGAGCCGAGGGATCAACCCATCATTCAGAATGTAGGCGAGATGGATCCCAAACATCTGAAGTTATGGTGAGTACATAACTAAAAGTTTCCCTCCCTTCAGCTCCCTGACTTCTATTGTCTATACCTCTATTCTTGTTTGCTATGCGTAAAGCTTTCCGGTGTATTTACTTTTTGTTGGAGGTGTAACCTTGTATACAAGTGCTTCCCATTATGGGGCACCTGACATCTGGGGCATGAAAAATTGATAAAATGGTGTCGGCTGCATGCTTTATACCCCTGACTACCTGGCGTCATGGAAGATGAGACCGCAACCGACGCAGGACCCAAGACTTTGATAATCAGGCCGACAGAGGGCTACTGCAAGCAGATAACCTTAATGTGATGACTGCAACAGTGAATACACTCGAACATCTACATTTATGGTAAGTGTACACAACTGTAACTTAATGATATTGAAGTGTTTTAACTACCAATTCTGAAACATCCTTCTCAATTAAAAATTGCTAGCCAGACATTGCTTAGTTCTGAATCCCTCTGCAGAGTTTTCTACTAATGACTGGGGATATTAATTGGCAGTCATTTGACATAATTTAATGGGTAATCGAGAGTATTTCTTTTCAACATATGTATTGTTTAAGTTGACTGGATAGATCTTACTGAGCATAAAGGCCTTTCTTCAGAGAAGACTGAGGTGGTGTAATACCAGTTTAACCTCAAGGGAATGCTTTGGGAGCTGTTGGCCCTAGGCGTGATTGAGTGGGTGTGTGTGCCTTCTGTGGAAGGTTGGGTGCCGGGCTGGCAACTCGACACCGTATAACTCCACTGCCAGTCATGAGCGGACAGGTGATCCTGTGTGGTGACCCCTAACCGGGAAATGCCGAAAGAAGAAGAATGAAACTGCAGCTCCTATTTCAGCGTGAAGATCTATTCAGATGAAAGTCTTTTAAAGCCAGAAGCACAGAAACTAACAGCAAATAAAATAGTTTGAGTCTACTAGTTTTTATATCTTTTGCAACACTCCATTTTAAAATACCAGAATAACACTGAGCAAACCAGAGCACAAGAGGTTGAACTGAACTTTTAAAACTGCAATTTATTGAGTGCTTTCATCCTATGTACAAGCAAGGGCTTCATCATAGTAAATACATCAGCCATATATTGCTATTTAAATACAAATCCTATTATCACATGACCCACCAGTTGATTCCCTTAAAGGAACATACTTAAACAGCATACAAACAATAATATATCCTTAAATAATAAATACAAATCTGTATAAATAATCAGATTTTTGAGGCTTGCAATTTCAAAACACTATTTAAAGAGCTATTATCATTTAAACCAGGAAATAATGTTGATTTCACTTGCCACTACAGTTCCATATATTCCAAAATGTCTTGCTGATCTCCCCCTTTTAAAGACAGTGAAACCTTTTCAAGTACAATCTTGAATTTATTAAAACTGGTACATAACATCAATTTTTTATTTAAAGCATTATTGGTATCACCCTTATATATACTATGTAAATGTTCATAAATGTTATGTTTAAGGGGCCTGTCCATTTTGGCAACATCAAATGCTTGGCATGATTGACTAGCTAAATATACCACCCCTGTGGTGTTGCAGTTATATCTCCCCTTGCAATAAATATCCTTGTGGTAATTCACTATTCTTACTTTATCACCTGTGTTAGTGTATAAACAATAAGAACAAGTGCCACAAATTTCCATATTACCACTCTTGGTGTTAACCTTATTTCTCCCTCTTAAAATATTTTTGAGATTCCTGCCCATTTTAAAACAAACCATCTCCTTTCCCAATTTGGTCATTAAAGGCTTATGTGTTTTGACTTGAGTCTTCAATTTTTTTATCATAGTTTGTTTAATGTTGATGTCCTTCATGGATGCATCTGCAGTCATAACAACTGGGTTGTCCTGTCGTCAGGCAGCCCTTCAGTCGGCCGGATGCCAAAGTCCGGTCCGCTTCGCTGATGTCGCGACTTCACCCGACGCCATCTCTGCTGGTTCGGGTATAAAGGCATCAGCCGACGCCATTTTCCTCAGTCTTTCTTGCCGCGTAGCCCAAGCAGAAGCTGTTCGCAAGTGCCGGTCGGTCAGATCCAGAGATTACTACTACCAATACTGGTCAAGACTTCTAAAGCTAAGTACCCGCTGGGGACTCTTTTCTTGCCTCAGCCGATGTCAGAAAAAGTCAATAACTGTTTAACTTGTGGGAAACAAATACCTCATAAAGATTTCCACTCTTACTGTTTGCCTTGTTTAGGCTCAGACCACGACGTAGCAGCCTGTTCCGCCTGTGTTTCATTCAACCCATTTAACGCTTAGGGCGTCGGTCGAGTTTGCCGAACAGTTTTCGCTCAGATTTTATGCGTACATCATGCCGCCGGATCCTCCGACTACCCAAATTGTTAAAAAACGAAGAAAAGACCGACACTGCGGTCCGCTGTTTCGCCGAAACCTTGGTTAAGCAAACGTGAGTGTCTCGGTTTCGCTGAAACCGTGAAAACTGATCAAAGTACAGCGAATCAATGACTACTACTGAGGTCCCTACTACCTTACTTGAATCGGCCTCAGAAATTTTACCTACAACAGTGGTTACTAGTGACTTATCAGACACCATCCCTTTGGATGTCTCTACCCCAGCACGTGGTGCTGCTAGGCCTCCTGCAGCCATGTCTATTAAGGCCTTTGCCAGGGCTAAAGCAGCCAAATCTACTAAAACAGTGCCTGTTAAACCCCCTTCAACCAGGCCCTCTTCTAGTTCACAAATGCTTACTTTGGCAGAAGATTTAATATCCTTAATTAGGGGATCTCAATCTCACCCAGACAGGGCCTCTCAGCCCCCAGAAAAGATGATAGATGAAAGCGCGCTCAATCCCATTGTGCTTGTTCTGTTGTTTGGTGTTCCAATAAATTTATTGTTTTATATATATTCATCTGTGGTACACACTTTTGTGTTGATCGCACAGAGAGTTTTACTGGAGGAGACCCTCCATGGTAAATGTGAGGAGGTGTTTATGCTCCCATTGTGCTTGTTCTGTTGTTTCGCGTTCCAATAAATTTATTGTTTTATATATATTCATCTGTGGTAACACACTTGTGTGTTACGACACGCACAGAGCCTTTACTCTCGAGACCTTCATGGTAAATGCTATGGAGGTGTTTATGCTTCTGGTTTAGCCTCCCAGAAAGATTCAGGGCAGAGCCCCCCAGCCGGGTGAGCCGGTGTCCTCTGATGATTCTGCGGATGACTCAGACATTGCAGACCAGCCAGAGGCTCCTTTCTCCAATTATGAAGACTCAGATGCTGAAGAATCCATTCCAGCTGCTTCTCCACCAGAAGAATTCTCCTTTGTGGAAACCTTACATGCCATGCGAGAACAATTCCAATGGCAGGAGCAGGATTTCTCAGATTCCAGAAAAAGACTTAGGACTTTTCTGCACCTTCCACAACACAGGCCCTTAGCTATACCTCCTGTCCTCCCTGTTGTGGACGATGCATTTAATGATGTTTGCACTGCACCAGATTCCTTACCTCCAGCCCCTGCCAAACCAGATAGATTTTACAGGGTACCAGACACTCATCATCACCTATACAAGGCCCCACTTGCAGACCCCAAAACTATATCCCAGGGGCCTAAGGCAGTAGCCTTGACCACAGCAAAAAACCCTATTCCTTCTCAAAGGGAAGCCAGGTCTTTAGATAGATGGGGCAAAAAAGTTTACACCTCTGCTACTCTTTCAGCTAGAGCATTAAACTGTCAGTTTCACATGATACAATACCAAGAGTTTATGCTTGATCAGTTAACTAAAAAGCTGTCCTCTGATGACTCTTTAGATAAGAAATATGTATTAGAAATGGTAAATAACATACAGCAGGTTAGTAACCATTTCTTAAAATGTGGCTATGATGCACTGGAGGCTTCATTTAGATCAGCCATGACTGGCACAGTGATAAGAAGACATGCATGGCTGAAGGAACAGGTCTTACCGGATCATGTTAAAGCTAAGTTATTAGATGCTCCTATGGATAAGGCCAGTTTGTTTGGTACACCTGCCCAGCAGGTAATGAAGAAAATGGAAGAAAAGGCAAAATCTGTACAAACAGTTAAAGATTTCTTGCAGGTTCAGCCCCCAAGGTTTAGCAGGAACTGGCCTGCCAAAAATTGGTCCTTTCCTGACTCCACAAGATCCCAAAGGGGCAGGAATAGACATTCCAGAGGCAGAAGTCAATCCAGAAGGGGTGCCTACAGAGTACGACAGTGGCAAGGTAATAACAGAGGCACAGACACAGCCACTACCACTACAACAGCACAAGCACAATGACTTGATTCTTACTCCGCCTACCAGGGAACAAATAGCAGCACCATTAGACGGAAAATTAACCTTATTTTCAAAGAACTGGCACTATATCACAAAAGACAAGTGGATTTTGCAAACCATAGACCAAGGTTACCGGTTCCACTTCCACACTTTACCAGTCAAAAGAGGAATGCCAAACCTGCCTCCAAATCAAAAAACAGAAGCCCTACAGCAGATAATGCAATTAACAAAGATGAGAGCTAACAAAGATGAGAGCTGTAGAAAGAGTACCAAAAACAGAACAAGGCAAAGGATTCTACTCCAGACTATTCCTAGTTCCAAGAAAGGAAAAAAGTTGGAGACCTATTCTCGACCTGTCCACCTTAAATACATACATCATTGTCCCAAAATTCAAAATGCTGACCCTACAGCAACTTCTTCCCATGCTGGGCAAGGAGTGTTGGCTGGTAACTCTAGATCTCAAGGAGGCATACCTGCACGTCCCCATTCGACCAATTTGCAGAAGATACCTCAGATTTCTTGCAGGATCAGAGCACTATCAATTCTCAGCATTGCCCTTTGGCTTATCTACTGCCCAGAGTATTCACAAAATGCCTGGCATCAGTAATCGCCACTGCAGGCTGGGAATCCAAATTTATCCATACCTGGACGATTGCCTGCTACAAGGGGACAACAAAAGCAAGCTGACAACAGATTTACAAAGGGTCATTTACTTGCTACAAGCACTGGGATACAGTCAATTTACAGAAGTCAAGGCTGATACCATCCCAAACAAGGACATTCTTGGTGCGGAATTGGACACAGTAAAACAAATGGCATTCCTAACTGCAGAAAAACAAAAGAACTTCCTCCTTACTTCTTGGCACTAACAAGACAGAACAAGCTAACAGCAAGAAAAGTTCTGCAGGCCTTGGGCTTCATGGCATCATGCATAATCTTGGTTCCACATGCCAGACTACATATGAGAAAACTACAGTGGTATCTAAAGAATTTATGGTCCCAACACAGGCACAGCCTAGAAGCAGAAATTCCACTAATCCCATGCCTAAAACAGGAGTTCCTATGGTGGGCACAAGCATCCGTAAACCGGTACTTCCAATCAAGCAAACCCTCCACAAGTCAGACCCAGGGGGCTCAGTGAAAACGCTTTGGAAAGGGCCACTTCAGCAATCAACCAAAGAAATGCCAGAAAATGGTCCAAATTCAGCCATTCTCAAGGCCACTTTATTTAAAAAGGAACACAAGTCTTTTGGTCATCAACAAAAGGACCTCAAATCCCCTTCAAAAACTTTACATTGGGTTTGGAAAAAAGCTAAAACCGTCGGCAAATCCAAAGAAAACAGAACTTTGCCCCCGGTTCCCACGAAGGATGCTCCCGAATTTGCCCTTGTTGGGGAGCCCCGTAGTCTATGCTTCCTCAATCCCACTCAAAATTTGGAAAGGGCTTCCCCACGCCTTAAAAGTTTCCCTTTTCCCCGGAAAAAAACGACACAAGCACATTTTTTGGTCGGTATTCTAAAAACAAGGAGGGAACCAAGGGTAACCCCGAAGTCCAATGGAAGAAACCCCGGTACCCTTCTTGGGGGCATCTCCGGGGAAAAATGTCAATCCCGGGGTTGAGGAAAATCCAAAAATGGCTCTAAAACCCAAAACCAAATTTTCAAGAGATGGGAAAATCACATAGCACAACTAATCCAAACTTCCCCAAAAGGGGTTCTTTCCTTGAACCCCAACAACAGAAGGAACTTGCCAAAATGGAAAAGGGTTTTCTTTATGCTTTAAAAAAAATTTCCCAAAAGTATTCAAAATTCTAGTATGGCAAGCTTCTAAAGGGCCCGCATTCCTCCTCAGATCATGATTGTTTTCACCGAAAAGCTTTGGGCCACCTGCCTTTTACCATCCTACTCAATTTCCCCAGGGGACAAGGATAAAAATCCCAAACCAAATTGCCCGCTTGGCCACTTGACCCTTTGAAAAGGACACCTGAACCCGAAAATCACAACTCCCCATAAACCCTTTCCACTCAATAAACCCCAGAAGGAGGGTTTTAATCGGGCCCCAATCAGGGCAACCCTTCCAATCTTTCCCCCAGAAGTGTTTATAACAATCCCTTATTTATCCAAGGTTTCCAATTTAAAAGGCAATCCATCCCATTCTTCCCAACCCCAACAGAGGGAAAAAAATGCATACCTTATTAAAGGCATCTTGGGCCAAAAAAATTTTTAACCCCCGTTTGATTTTTGCAACAAACCCCCCCCCCCGAATTAAAAATTTTATGGAAAACCCTTCTTGTTAACTTCAGAAAAATCCAGACTTAAGCCCCTTTTAAAAACCACCATACATTTTACAAAGAAGAATCTTAGGCCTAATACCTTTGTCCCGGCTTTATTTCTTTTTAAAAAAAGAATCCATTTTCTTTAAAATTTTTAAACAAATAACCCCCTTTTGTTCCAGGAAATTTTTTTTTAGACAGGACCCCGAAGGTCAGAAGTTTTTGGTTCCTTTTAGATAAAAATTTGGGCCCCCCCAAAAAAACTTCAAAAAAGGCGGTTAATCGGCCTTTTTTTTCAAATAACAAACCCTCCTTTGTCTTCTAAAGCTAGGCATTCTTTTCTTCCGCCGGAAAAAATTTGGGGGCCTTTTTTCCCAAACCAATTTCATTTCCCACTCAAAAGTCCTGGACCTTTTTGGTTCCCGATCAGGGGGTTTTTATGGAAACCCGGACATCTAAGTTCCCCTCTTAAAAGGGGTAGCCAAACACAGTTTTTTCCCTTTCAGAGTTTGGGCCCTTTTTCCTCCCCCTTTCCCCCCCCCCGGGAATAGCGGACTCCACTTTTTTCTTTTTTCAACGAAAAAGAGGGGGCATGGTCCCGGGGGAAACAGTTGGGGGTGTTTTGGGACCGGGAATGTAATCAGCCAATAAAATTCCCCGAACCCTTTGGGCCGGGGGGTTTAAACCCCCTTCAGTTAGGCTAAAGGGCCCAAACTTGAAATTTTAGACTTTAAAAAACCTCCCCCAGCCCCCCCTTTTTTTCCCTTTTTTGTTTGCCAAGCTTAATTTTTGTTATTTAAAAATTTTTTCCAAGGGCCCCACTTGGGGAAATTTAAATGGTTCTCGACCCCCACCCCCAGGAAGATGGGAAGCCCCCCCAGGGCCCAAACTTTTTTAATCAGGCCGAAGAGGGCTACTCAAGATAACCTTAATGTGATGACTGCAACAGTGAATACACTCGAACATCTACATTTATGGTAAGTGTACACAACTGTAACTTAATGATATTGAAGTGTTTTAACTACCAATTCTGAAACATCCTTCTCAATTAAAAATTGCTAGCCAGACATTGCTTAGTTCTGAATCCCTCTGCAGAGTTTTCTACTAATGACTGGGGATATTAATTGGCAGTCATTTGACATAATTTAATGGGTAATCGAGAGTATTTCTTTTCAACATATGTATTGTTTAAGTTGACTGGATAAATCTTACTGAGCATAAAGGCCTTTCTTCAGAGAAGACTGAGGTGGTGTAATACCAGTTTAACCTCAAGGGAATGCTTTGGGAGCTGTTGGCCCTAGGCGTGATTGAGTGGGTGTGCCTTCTGTGGAAGGTTGGGTGCCGGGCTGGCAACTGACACCGTACTCACTGCCAGTCATGGCGACAGGTGATCCTGTTGGTGACCTAACGAAATGCCGAAGAAGAAGAATGAAACTGCAGCTCCTATTTCAGCGTGAAGATCTATTCAGATGAAAGTCTTTAAGCCAGAAGCACAGAAACTAAAGCAAATAAAATAGTTTGAGTCTACTGTTTTATATCTTTGCAACACTCATTTTAAAATACCAGAATAACACTGAGCAAACCAGAGCACAAGAGGTTGAACTGAACTTTAAAACTGCAATTTATTGAGTGCTTTCATCCTATGTACAAGGCTTCTCATAGTAAATACATCAGCCATATATTGCTATTTAAATACAATCCTATTATCATATGACCCACCAGTTGATTCCTTAAAGGAACATACTTAAACAGCATAAAACAATAATATATCCTTAATATAATACAAATCTGTATAAATAATCAGATTTTGAGGCCAATTTCAAAACACTATTTAAAGAGCTATTATCATTTAAACCAGGAAATAATGTTGATTTCACTTGACCCGTTCCATATATTCCAAAATGTCTTGCTGATCTCCTTTTAAAGACAGTGAAACCATTTCAAGTACAATCTTGAATTTATTAAAACTGGTACATAACATCAATTTTTATTTAAAGCATTATGGTATCACCCTTATATATACTATGCTCATAATGTTATGTAAGGCTGTCCATTTTGCAAATCAAATGTTCATGATTGACAGCTAATAACCCTGTGTGCAGTTATATCTCCTCAAAATATCCTTGTGGTAATTCACTATTCTTCTTTATCACCTTGAGTGTATAACAATAAGAACAAGGCCAAATTTCCATATTACCACTCTTGGTGTTAACCTTATTTCCCCCCCCCCCCCCCCCACCCCCCCCCCCCCCCCCCCCCCCCCCCCCCACCCCCCCCCCCCCACCCCACCCCCCCCCCCCCCCCCCCCCCCCCCCCCCCCCCCCCCCCCCCCCCCCCCCACCCCCCCCCCCCCCCCCCACCAGAAGAAAGAAAGAAAGAAAGAAACCCCCCCCCCCCCCCCCCCCCCCCCCCCCCCCCCCACCCCCCCCCCCCCCACCACCCCCCCCCCCCCCCCCCCCCCCCCCCCCCCCCCCCCCCCCCCCCCACCCCCACCCCCCCCCCCCCCCAAAAAAAAAAAAAAAAAAAAAAAAAAAAAAAAAAAAAAAAAAAAAAAAAAAAAAAAAAAAAAAAAAAAAAAAAAAAAAAAAAAAAAAAAAAAAAAAAAAAAAAAAAAAAAAAAAAAAAAAAAAAAAAAAAAAAAAAAAAAAAAAAAAAAAAAAAAAAAAAAAAAAAAAAAAAAAAAAAAAAAAAAAAAAAAAAAAAAAAAAAAAAAAAAAAAAAAAAAAAAAAAAAAAAAAAAAAAAAAAAAAAAAAAAAAAAAAAAAAAAAAAAAAAAAAAAAAAAAAAAAAAAAAAAAAAAAAAAAAAAAAAAAAAAAAAAAAAAAAAAAAAAAATTGATGATAAGGACAGACAACACCACAGTCATGTGGTACATCAACAAACAGGGGGGCACTCATTCATACCCCTATGCAGAATGACTTTGGACCTTTGGAACCTGGCACTCAGCTACAACATCCAGTTACAGGCAATATTTGTACCGGAAAGAGAATACTCTAGCAGACATTTAAGCAGAACCACTCGGATGCTCACGAATGGATGCTCACCCGGGCATCTTCAAGACCATCTCAAAGAAATGGGGAATGCCACAGATAGATCTATTCGCATCTCTCAATCACCAGCTCAAAAATTCTGCACAAGGACTTCCACCCACTTGCATGGAAAGTGGATTCGCCTCCTTCAGCTGGAAAGATCTGACAGCATATGCATTCCCACCTCTTCCTTGATACACAAGGTATTACTAAAAATCAAGGAGGAACGTCCAAGGATAATCCTGATAGCTCCAAAATGGCCAAGACAACACTGGTACCCATTGCTGAGGAGCATGTCTCGACAATATGTGGCAATACCCCCGATGCCTTTGATGTTAACTCAGAACAACTCAGCATCATGCATCCAAACCTAAAACTTTTCAACTGACTGCATGGAACATCACATAGCAGCAACTAATCCAGAACTTTCCCAAAGGGTTAAAGACATTATCCTTGAAGCCGCAGACCTTCAACAAGAAGGAACTATGCAGGAAAATGGAAAAGGTTTGTCATTTGGAGTGCTGAAAGAGGAAAAGATGTGTCAATAAAAGATATTGCTAACATTCTGGAGTATTTTGGGAGAGCTTCTACATACAGGCCTGTTCCCATTCCTCCATCAAGATACATCATCAGCTATTTCAGCAGAATACAGCTTTGATCCACCTGTTTTTCACATCCTTTACTCAGGCAGTTCCTCAGAGGATCAAGAATGTAAAACCTCCTAGGAAACCACCATTGCCAGCTTGGGATTTGAACTTTGTGCAGAAAGTTGACACTCACCTTTGAACCAGCAGCATCAGCAGACCTACAGCATCTATTTGGAAAACTGCTTTTCCCACTGCAATAACTCAGCAAGGAGGGTTTCTGAACTTCAGGCCTTTAAAGGCAGTACAACCCTTCCTAATCTTCCACCAAGATAGTGTCCATGAGGACTAATCCTTCATTTATGCCTAAGGTGGTATCCAGAGTGTCTTTAAACCAGGCAATCCACCTACCTACCTTCTTCCCAACCCACAAACAGAGGGAAAGAATCTGCATACCTTGGGTGTACATAGACAGCTACTACTTTGGGCAGAACAAAAATAACAGAAAACTGACCAGCTTTTTTAGCCTATGCAACAGGAAGGGAAGGAAAAGCTATTTCCAAACAGACAATCTCCAAATGGATAGGAAATTGCATAGATTCTGTTACTCCTTTCATGGAAAACCAATTCCACAGAACATAAGGCCCCATTCTACAAGGCAACAGCCACTACCACAGCCTTCTACGAGTGGCAACCAAGGACATTATTGAGGCGGCTACTTGGACCTCCGTGTACATTTGCCAAGCATTATAATTTACCTCTTATTCCAGATCCAGCAGGTTTTTCCACTGCTGTCTGCAAGGGATCCTAACCACCATAATCTATTCCTCCTCCCTAGTTGGCTATTTTTTGGAGGATGCAGATGCATCCATGAAGGAAGTGTGTCCTCATATGTTAGTTAAATTTTTCCTTGGCAGTATGGGCCAAATCCTCGCAGTCGATTAGACGTCCATCCTCCTGTTGGTCTCTGGGTCATTTTAAAATGGGGCGTCAGGGGCCCTTCAGTACGCCATTGTTCCACTGATAGATTCTATAATGATGTGCAGTAATAATCTAGAGTATTTCTTTTCAACATATGTATTGTTTAAGTTGACTGGATAGATCTTACTGAGCATAAAGGCCTTTCTTCAGAAGACTGAGGTGGTGTAATACCAGTTTAACCTCAAGGGAATGCTTTGGGAGCTGTTGGCCCTAGGCGTGATTGAGTGGTGTGTGCCTTCTGTGGAAGGTTGGGTGCCGGGCTGGCAACTCGACACCGTATAACTCCACTGCCAGTCATGAGCGGACAGGTGATCCTGTGTGGTGACCCCTAACCGGGAAATGCCGAAAGAAGAAGAATGAAACTGCAGCTCCTATTTCAGCGTGAAGATCTATTCAGATGAAAGTCTTTTAAAGCCAGAAGCACAGAAACTAACAGCAAATAAAATAGTTTGAGTCTACTAGTTTTTATATCTTTTGCAACACTCCATTTTAAAATACCAGAATAACACTGAGCAAACCAGAGCACAAGAGGTTGAACTGAACTTTTAAAACTGCAATTTATTGAGTGCTTTCATCCTATATACAAGCAAGGGCTTCATCATAGTAAATACATCAGCCATATATTGCTATTTAAATACAAATCCTATTATCATATGACCCACCAGTTGATTCCCTTAAAGGAACATACTTAAACAGCATACAAACAATAATATATCCTTAAATAATAAATACAAATCTGTATAAATAATCAGATTTTTGAGGCTTGCAATTTCAAAACACTATTTAAAGAGCTATTATCATTTAAACCAGGAAATAATGTTGATTTCACTTGCCACTACAGTTCCATATATTCCAAAATGTCTTGCTGATCTCCCCCTTTTAAAGACAGTGAAACCATTTCAAGTACAATCTTGAATTTATTAAAACTGGTACATAACATCAATTTTTTATTTAAAGCATTATTGGTATCACCCTTATATATACTATGTAAACGTTCATAAATGTTATGTTTAAGGGGCCTGTCCATTTTGGCAACATCAAATGCTTGGCATGATTGACTAGCTAAATATACCACCCCTGTGGTGTTGCAGTTATATCTCCCCTTGCAATAAATATCCTTGTGGTAATTCACTATTCTTACTTTATCACCTGTGTTAGTGTATAAACAATAAGAACAAGTGCCACAAATTTCCATATTACCACTCTTGGTGTTAACCTTATTTCTCCCTCTTAAAATATTTTTGAGATTCCTGCCCATTTTAAAAACAAACCATCTCCTTTCCCAATTTGGTCATTAAAGGCTTATGTGTTTTGACTTGAGTCTTCAATTTTTTTATCATAGTTTGTTTAATGTTGATGTCCTTCATGGATGCATCTGCAGTCATAACAACTGGGTTGTCCTGTCGTCAGGCAGCCCTTCAGTCGGCCGGATTCCAAAGTCCGGGTCCGGCTTCGGCTGATGTCGCACTTCACCCGACGTCATCTCTGTTGGACTTCGGTATAAAGCATCAGCCGACGCCATTTTCTTCAGTCTTTCTTGCCGCGTGGCGCCCGAAGCAGAAGCTGTTCGCAAGTGCCGGTCGGTCGGATCCAGAGATTACTTCTACCGAATACTACTTGAAGATTTCTAAAGCTAAGTACCCGTTGCGGACTCTTTCTTGCCACAGCCGATGTCAGAAAAAGTTAATAATTGTTTAACTTGTGGGAAACAAATACCTCATAAAGATTTCCACTCTTACTGCCTGCCTTGCTTAGGCCCAGCCCACGACGTAGCAGCCTGTTCGCCTGTGCTTCTTTCAACCGACGAACGCTTAGGCGTCGGTCGGAGTTTGCAGAACAGTTTTTCGGTTCTGATTTTGCGTACATTATGCCGTCGGATCCTCCGACTACCCATTCTGCCAAAAAGCAAAGAAAAGACCGACACTCGCGGTCTGCGGTTTCGCGAAACCATGGTTAAGCAAACCGAGTGTCTCGGTTTCGGAAACCGAGAAAACTGATCAAAATACAGCTGAATCTATCTCTACAACTGAGGTCCCTGCTAGCTCTCTTGAATCGGCCTCAGAAATTTTACCCACTACGGTGCTTACCACTGACTTATCAGACACTATTCCTTTGGATGTCTCTACCCCAGCACGTGGTGCTGCTAGGCCTCCAGCAGCCATGTCCATTAAGGCCTTTGCCAGGGCTAAAGCAGCCAAGACTACTAAAACAGTGCCTGTTAAACCCCCCTCAACCAGGCCCTCTTCCAGTTCCCAAATGCTTACTTTGGCAGAAGATTTAATTTCATTAATTAGAGGATCTCAACCTCACCCAGACAGGGCCTCTCAGCCCCCAGAGAAGAGACCTAGGGCAGAGCCCCTGAGCCAGTGTCCTCTGATGATTCTGCTGATGAATCAGACATAACTGACCAGCCAGAGGCTCCTTTCTCCAATTTTGAAGATTCTGATGCTGAAGAATCCATTCCAGCTGCTTCTCCACCAGAAAAATTCTCCTTTGGGAAACCTTGCATGCCATGAGAACAGTTCCAATGGCAGCAACAGGATTTTTCAGACTCCAGAAAAAGACTTAGGACCTTTCTGCACCTTCCACAGCACAGGCCCTTAGCTATACCTCCTGTTCTCTGTGGTGGATGATGCTTTTAATGATGTCTGCTCTGCTCCAGATTCTTTACCCCCAGCCCCTGCCAAACCAGACAGATTTTACAGGGTGCCAGATACTCATCACCACCTTTACAAGGCCCCTCTTGCAGACCCCAAACTATTTCCCAGGGTCCCAAGGCAGTAGCCTCGACCATAGCTAAAACCCTGTTCCTTCTCAAAGGGAAGCAAGGTCATTAGACAGATGGGGTAAAAGGTTTACACTTCAGCCACTCTCTCAGCTAGAGCTTTGAACTGTCAGTTTCACATGATACAATACCAAGAGTTTATGCTTGATCAGTTAACTAAAAAGCTAACCACTGATGAATCTCTTGATAAGAAATATGTATTAGAAATGGTAAATAACATACAGCAAGTTAGTAACCATTCTTTAAAATGTGGCTATGATGCACTGGAGGCTTCATTTAGATCAGCCATGACTGGCACTGTAATTAGAAGGCATGCATGGCTAAAGGAGCAAGTCTTACCGGATCATGTTAAATCTAAATTGCTAGATGCTCCTATGGATAAAACAAGTTTGTTTGGTACACCTGCCCAGCAGGTTATGAAGAAAATGGAAGAAAAGGCAAAATCAGTCCAGACAGTTAAAGATTTCTTGCAGGTTCAGCCCCAAGGTTTAGCAGGAACTGGCCTGCCAAAATTGGTCCTTTCCTGACTCCACAAGACCTCAAAGGGACAGGAATAGACATTCCAGAGGCAGAAACCAATCCAGAGGAGGTGCCTACAGAGGACGACAGTGGCAAGGTAACAACAGAGGCACAGACACAACCACTGCCACTACATCAACACAGCCACAGTCACTTAATCATAAATCCGGCTACCAGGGAACAAATAGCAGCTCCATTAGGCGGAAAGCTAACTTTATTTTCAAAGAACTGGCACCACATAACAAAGGACAAGTGGATCTTACAAACCATAGATCAAGGTTACCGGTTCCACTTCCACACTTTACCAGACAAAAGAGGAATGCCAAATCTACCTCCAAATCAAAAGACAGAGGCTCTACAACAGATAATGGAGTTAGCAAACATGAGAGCTGTGGAGAAAGTGCCAACAGCAGAGCAAGGAAAGGGTTCTACTCCAGACTATTCCTAGTTCCAAGAAAGGAAAAAGTTGGAGACCAATTCTAGACCTGTCCACCCTGAATACTTACATCATTGTCCCAAAATTCAAAATGCTGACCCTACAGCAACTTCTTCCCATGCTGGGCAAGGAGTGTTGGCTGGTAACTCTAGATCTCAAGGAGGCATACCTGCACGTCCCCATTCGACCAATCTGCAGAAGCTACCTCAGATTTCTTGCAGGATCAGAGCACTATCAATTCTCAGCATTGCCCTTTGGCTTATCTACTGCGCCCAGAGTATTCACAAAATGCCTGGCATCAGTAATCGCCCATTGCAGACTACAGGGAATTCAAATTTATCCATACCTGGACGACTGCCTGATACAAGGAGACAACAAAAGCAAGCTGACAACAGATTTACAAAGGGTCATTTACTTGCTTCAAGCACTGGGATACACAGTCAATTTACAAAAGTCAAGACTGATACCATCCCAGACAAGGACTTTCCTGGGAGCGGAATTGGACACAGTAAGACAAATGGCATTCCTAACTACAGAAAAACAAAAAGAACTCCCTCTTTACTTCTTGGCACTAACAAAACTGAACAAGTTAACAGCAAGAAAGGTGCTGCAGGCCTTGGGTTTCATGGCATCATGCATAATCCTGGTTCCATTTGCCAGACTACATATGAGAAAACTACAGTGGTACCTAAAGAATTTATGGTCCCAACACAGACACAGCCTAGAAACAGAAATCCCACTAATACCATGCTTAAAACAGGAGTTCCTATGGTGGGCTCAGGCATGCCAGTCAAACCCAGGACTGCCCTTTCGCAAGGGTCAAGCAAGCCAGACCATCACAACAGATGCTTCAGACCTAGGATGGGGGCCCATATGCTGGACAAATGCATAAGGATTGTGGACACAGGACCAACTTCACCTGCACATCAACCTAAAAGAAATGCTGGCAGTAAAACTGGCAATCCAAAATTCAGACCATTTCTCAAAGGCGGACCACTTGATGATAAGGACAGACAACACCACAGTCATGTGGTACATCAACAAACAGGGAGGCACTCATTCTTACCCCTATGCAGAATGACTTTGGACCTTGTGGACCCTGGCACTCAGCTACAACATCCAGTTACAGGCAATATTTGTGCCAGGAAAAGAAAACTCTAGCAGATATGTTAAGCAGGACCACATCGGATGCCCACGAATGGCAGCTGCACCGGATATCTTCAAGACCATCTCAAGAAATGGGAATGCCTCAGATAGATCTATTCGCATCACTTCTCAATCACCAGCTCAAAAATTCTGCACAAGGACATTCCACCCACTAGCATGGAAAGTGGACTCTCTCCTTCAGCTGGAAAGGCCTAACAGCATATGCATTCCCACCTCTTCCTTGATACACAAAGTACTACTAAAAATCAAGGAGGAACGCCCAAGGATAATCCTGATAGCTCCAAACTGGCCAAGACAGCATTGGTACCCACTACTGAGGAGCATGTCTCGAACAATATGTGGTCAATTCCCCTGATGCCTTTGATGCTAACTCAGAACAACTTCAGCACCATGCATCCAAACCTAAAATCTGCAACTGACTGCATGGAACATCACATAGCAGCTGCTAATACAGAACTTTCACAAACAGTTAAAGACATTATTCTTGAAGCACGCAGGCCTTCAACTAGAAGGAATTATGCTGGGAAATGGAAAAGGTTTGTCATTTGGAGTTCTGAAAGAGGAAAAGATGTATCAAACATAGATATGCCTAACATTCTGGAGTATCTGGCAGAGCTACTTCATTCAGGCCTGTCCTATTCCTCCATCAAGATTCATGCATCAGCTATTTCAGCAGAATACAGCTTTGATCCACCTGTTTTTCACACCCTTTGCTCAGGCAGTTCCTCAGAGGAATCAAGAATGTAAAACCTCCAAGGAAACCACCATTGCCAGCTTGGGACTTGAACTTTGTGCTAGAAATTGACACTATCACCTTTTGAACCAGCAGCAACAGCAGACCTACAACACCTGTCATGGAAAACTGCTTTCCTACTGGCAATTACTTCAGCAAGGAGGGTTTCAGAACTACAGGCCTTAATGGCAGTGCAACCCTTTCTAATCTTCCACCAAGATAGTGTCCATGAGGACTAATCCTACATTTATGCCTAAGCTGGTATCCAGAGTATCTTTAAACCAGGCAATCCACCTGCCTACCTTCTTCCCAACCCACAAAACAGAGGGAAAGAATACTGCATACCTTGGATGTACATAGACAGCTACGCTACTACTTGGACAGAACAAAAAAATAGCAGAAAGACTGACCAACTTTTTGTAGCCTATGCAACAGGAAGGGAAGGAAAAGCTATTTCCAAACAGACAATCTCCAAATGGATAGGAAATTGCATACGATTCTGTTACTCCTTCCATGGAAAACCAATTCCACAGAACATAAGACCTCATTCTACAAGGGCAACAGCCACTACCACAGCCTTCTTACGAGGAGTGGCTACCAAAGACATTATTGAGGCGGCTACTTGGACCTCCATGCATACATTTGCCAAGCATTATAATTTACCTCTATATTCCAGATCCCGAGCAGGGTTTGCCACTGCTGTTCTGCAAGGGATCCTAAACACACCATAATTTACTTTTATCCTCCTCCCTAGTTGGCTATGGTATTCTACCCAGTTGTTATGACTGCAGATGCATCCATGAAGGACATAGTACAGTTTTGTACCTACCATAAATGTAGATGTCCGAACTGGATAGCATCTGCAGTCAGGATTACCCTCCCTCCTTCCCTTCTGTGGTACTCCTAGGGTATTTACCCTCCTAATAGCTAGCTGGTGGGGAGTCTCTTATGGTGTATTTGTTTGTATATATGTACATACATGCTTATTTTTTGTGTTTGACTTCTATCTTTTTGGAAACATTGGCATTTATCCAAATTTTAGCCTTCCAAGAGGGCACCTGGCATCTGGGGCAAGAAACACTGAGGAAAATGGCGTCGGCTGATGCCTTTATACCCGAAGACCAGCAGAGATGACGTCGGGTGAAGTGCGACATCAGCCGAAGCCGGACCTGGACTTTGGAATCCGGCCGACCGAAGGGCTGCCTGACGATAGGACAACCCAGTTGTTATGACTGCAGATGCTATCCAGTTCGGACATCTACATTTATGGTAGGTACAAAACTGTACTTTATCTGAAGTAGTTAACTTAATTTGGTCAGCAACCTGTGGGTATCGGATCCGACCCGGCAGCTTTCCAAGCTAGAAATCCGAACTCCTAGCTCCTCCCCTTACCCATAACACACTGCTACCTCCTTCCAGTCCCCAGATCTCGATTGTCGCGGCTTATTGAAGCACGAGTGACGAGCTCCTGGCGATAATTGTGAATGTTTTCATAGGGTTTTTTCTCCCTTTTCTCTGAAATTCTGTGTGTGTGAGTATTAGTCTATTAGTTTAAAATAGTTTTCCCTTCATAGTCGGTTAATCTTAACTTTTCCCTTCCCCTTATCTGTGTGTGAGGGCATGTGTGTGGGTATTATCATGGCCGAAGGCTCTAATGCCGTATTTTCTAAATGGTGTGGTCACAAGCTGTCCCCAGCCGATGGCCACACTCAGTGCGTTATTTGCCTGGAGGTTGCTCATTTATCTTCAGGCTGCCTGATTTGTGCCGCCTTCAACCCCCGGGCTTTGAGGGACAGGAAGACTAAGTTAATCCTTGTGGGCCTTTTGCCCTCTGATCCTGCTTCTTCCTCCCCTCCCTCAGTGGCACCAGCCACGGCTGCGGCTGTGCAGCCTTCCATTCCTGCTGCCCTGGCTGGGACTCAACCTCCCTCAGTGTCCCAGGGAGAGAGGGACATCAGGAAAAAAGATAAACACAGAGAAAAAGAAAGAGACAGGGAGAGGCATAGGAGCCATAAGCGGCGGGCCGATTCGGATCCCTCGGCCCCGCCGGCTAAGCTGCTCCTTTCTCCTTCGATGGTCTCCAGATCTTCCGCCTCTCGGCTCCGTTCTCCTCGTTTCTCTCCGGAGCCGGAGGAGGAGACCCAGTCACCTTATAGGTCGTTCAGGTGGCCTTCCCGACCTGCCTCGGCGGCCTCTTCTAGGTCATCAAGGAGCCTTTCAGATGCAGACATGGACCGGATGATGCGTTGCTTCCTCCAGGCCCCGATGCAGATGGGAGTGCTCTTGCCTCACCCCCTCCGGGGGGGGAGCTCGACCCCTTTCTTTGCCCTCATTGCTCCTTTTCCAATCCATTATTGGGTTTCGGAGCCATCGGATCCGGGCAGCATCGGCGCTGGTAGTCATCTCTACTTTGCCGGCTGTGCCCTCGAGTTTGTCGGAATTTTTCGGATCCGAGCTCTCAGGGCCATGAGCCGAGCCTCGAATCTGGAGGGGTGAGTGTGTCTTCGGCTCCGACTCGGTCAGAGCACACCTCTCTTTCGGGTCCAATCGCTTCGGCTCCGGCGCCGATCCACATGTCTGATCCAAGGGGGCTGCTCTTGGATCCTAGGGAGAGCGGTTCACCGTCAGCCTTCGACGTTGTGGAGAGGGTCCTCTCGAGGGATTCGAGGCCGCTGGCTCGTGCTACGGATCCTCCCACCATTCCCTTGCAGACGGGCCTGACTTCCATCATCCGGCCCCAGGAACAGCCTGCGCCTACGTCCCAGATGGTTCCTCTAGAAGTACAGGACCTGGTTGGTGAGCCCTCCTCGGACAGTCCCCCCGACACTGACTTGGAGGAAGGGGAAGGTTCCCCCAGATCACCCCCCGACATCATGGAGATGCTGCGCATTAGAGGGGGGTGGTCAGCCCAAAAACCTTCCTCGGATGGGTCTGTGTTTCTGGAGGCATTTGACGCAGGCCCATCTACCTCTTGGTTGTCCCCTGCGGCCGACCCCCTGGTAGATCTCATAACTACCAGGGTGGGGAAGGAGCCGGACACTGTAGAGCCAATCCCCAGAAGACCTGATAAAATCCTTAGTCCCCCGACAGACAGGACGGCGTGAGCAAATGTTCCCCAGTAGATGCCATGGTGGTGGCAGCTGCCACCAAAAAGGAACTGGCTCAGGAAAGTTCCTCGGTGCATCCTCCCGACAAGGGGTCTCGGACGATGGACTGCATTGGAAAGCGGATGTTCACTTCAGCCACCTTCTCCATAAGGGTGCTGAACTACTTGGCACACGTGATTTGACTTCAGTGGGACCTAATCAAAGAGTACGCTGGGTCACCCCCTGGAGTCTATGTCGGCCGAGAACAAAAGAACCTTCTCGACACGAATGGCCACTCTAAAGTCAATTTTCAACACTTCTATGCGGCTTCTCTCCCATGCCACGGAGGGGGCGGCTAGAGCCAGCAGAGCAGGCATCGCCTTGCGGCACCATGCCTGGCTCCGCCTTTGCGATTTTGCGGAACCCTTCAAGGTGTCCTTCGCGAATGCTCCCTTTGACGGTTCTACCTTGTTTGGCAAGACCGTCCGCGATACCCTACTCTAGAGCGAGAAACACGGGAAGATGTAGTCTGCCGTCGGAATCCACTTCTTGGCTCCTCAAAGGTCCTTTTCCAGGAACCAGAGAGGACAAAAGGAGATGTGGTTATGTAAATCTCAACAATCCCATTTCGCTCCAGACCCTTTGCCCTTCAGAGGCAGGGGGGGGCCCGAAGAATTTCGGGTCGAGGGAACCCTTTTCCGATCAACCCGCGCAGCAACCCTGAGGGGTTGCCCGACTGCTCCTCTCTGGAGGCAGTTAGGCGTTTTTCGGAACACCTAGCACATTGGGAGTCCATTACGACAGATCACTGGGTGCTCCAAATAATATCCAGAGGTTATTCTATTACCTTTGCGAATCCTCCCTCTCAATTGGGACGCCTCCCCAATAAGAGGGAGGCTGCAGCTTTAGAGATAAAAGAGCTGCTAAGAAAAAGAGCCATCCAGCGCGTCCCCCCGGACCAGTCCGGATTAGGCATTTACTCCAGTTTCTTTTTGGTGCCAAAAAGATGGGGGGACTTAAGGCCAATTCTCGACCTGTCTGCATTGAACCTATCCATTGCCAAGGAAAAATTCCGGATGGTCATCATTCAATCTATTCTCCCTCTTCTACAGGAGAATGACTGGATGTGCTCCATAGACCTCAAGGATGCGTACTATCACATTGTGATGAGCAGGCGATCCAGGAGGTTTCTCTGCTTTCGATTAGGGGCCAGTCATCAGTTCAGGGTCCTCCCTTTCGGCCTCACCACAGCCCCCATGGTGTTCACCAAGGTCATGGCAGTTGTAGCTGCCCACCTGAGGCTTCAGGGAATACAGGTCTTTCTTTACCTAGATGACTGGCTCCTCGCTGCTCCCACCAGGTATCTATTATGCTCAGCCAGGGATTATTTCGTGCATCTGGCCCATCAGTTGGGGATCACCATAAATTACAAAAAATCGTCCCTTCAACCTGCTCAGGTCCTGGACTTCATAGGGGCCAGAATAGACACGTTGCAGTCCAAGGCCTTCCTGACTTTGGACAGACTCTGCAGTGTAACTCTCCATGTCTTAGCCCTTCTTCAGTCTCCGGCCCCACCAGTGGAATTAGTCCTGAGGGCTCTAGGGTCTATGGCGGTGGCTATCAACCTTTCACCCCTAGCCCACCTGAATATGAGGGTTCCTCATTGGACCTTACAGGTCCAGTGGTCCATCCTTCGACATCCATTGTACTCCCCGATTCCCCTCAGCAGGGTTTGCAGGAAATCTCTACTTTGGTGGCTTCATTCCTGAGAGCTTCAGGAGGGACTGCCTTTTTTGATGCCTCTACCCCAAGCCACAGTGACCACGGACGCCTAGGGTGGGGGGGGCATTGCATGGGCAAAACCGTCCAAGGCATGTGGAATCCAACAGAGACCATTCTGCATATTAGTGTTCTGGAGATGAGGGCGGTGCTTCTAGCGTTGCAAGCTCTCCATGCCCTCCTTCCTATTGCAATTCAGACGGACAACATGTCAGTCATCTGGAACATCAACAAACAGGGGGGAACCAGGTCTTACCCTTTTTGCCGAGAGGCCATGAGAGTTTGGGAGTGGGCGATTTCCACCAACCGTTTTCTGCTAGCAACGCACATTCCGGGTCGGTCCAACATTCTAGTGGACAAGCTGAGTCGGACTATCCTCTCACCTTACGAGTGGTCTCTGAACCCCTTAGTGGTGAAACTGATCTTCCTCAAATGGGGTCAACCTTGCTGAGATCTGTTCGCATTGCCTTCGAATGCAAAGTGCAGCAAGTTTTTCGCCCTAATCCCCCCTCCGGGGGAGACCCCCAGAGATGCTCTAGTTCATGCTTGGCCATCCGGTCTTCTTTATGCTTATCCTCCTCTTCCGTTAATGACAAAATTCTTGCAGAAAGCTTGGTGGTTGGGGAGCAAAGTTATCCTCATAGTCCTATTCTGGCCTCGTCAAACCTGGTTCCCATACCTACGGTCTCACCTTGTGGCTCCTCCTTGGACCTTAGATCCCATTCCAGATCTGATTTCTCATCCTTCGGGATTGAAAACTCCAAACCTGGATGACCTCAAGCTTTCCGCTTGGTTGATCCAGTTCCATTAGTGGCTAGGACTCCCTGCATCTCGTCCACAGTGAAATCCATCCTGGTGGCGGCACATAAACCTTCTACCAGGAAAGTTTACAACAGTAAATGGAAACGTTTTTCTATCTGGGCCAGGCAAAGGAATCTGGACCCCTTTACGGCTCCTATTCCAACAGTACTTGAGTTCTTATCCCACATCTTTCATCAGGGGGCCAGTTCGTTAACTGTGAAGGTTCAGATGGCAGCCATCTCCCACTTTCACATAGGAAACAACCTTGGTCCTTTAGCTTCCTCTAAGATCTGTAAGACCTTCTTGAAGGGTACCTTCCTTTTAAGACCTCCAGTCAAGAATGCGGTTCCTCCGTGGGATCTAATCTTAGTCCTCCATGCTCTTACTAGCCCCCCCCCCTTGAGCCTGCAGCTTCAGTTGACTTAAAGTATTTGTCTTGGAAAACTGCCTTTTTGATTGCTATTACCTCAGCTAGAAGGGTGTCGGAGCTTCAGGCTCTTTGTACTAAATCTCCGTATCTTGTCTTCCATAAGGACAGAGTATCCCTCAGGACTAATCCCTCCTTTTTACCCAAAGTGGCTTCCGAGGCTAACATCAACCAATCCATTAATCTACCGGTTTTCTTTCCTAACTACCAGAACAAAGGAGAGTACAGACTGCATTCATTAGATGTGCATAGACAATTGCGCTTTTATTTGCACAGAACTGCTGTCTCGTGTAAGTCAGAGCAGCTCTTTGTCTCCTTTGCTAAGCCATCTCTGGGCAAATCTGTAACGAAGGTGACCCTAGCTAGGTGGATATCCCAATGCATTCTACTTATATACAGAATTTCTGGTTGGCCTGAGCCCGTAGGGGTTCATGCTCATTCTACCCATTCTATGGCTACTTCTGCCGCTTTTTGGTCAAGGGTACCCTTGGATGACATTTGTTCGGCCGCTACTTGGGCTTCTTCTCATACCTTTATTTCTCATTATAAATTAGATCTGACATCCAGAGGTAGGGCAGACTTTGGCTCTGCAGTGCTCAGGAATAATCTTCCTTGAGGACCTCCCAAGTATTTGGTAGCTGGGGACTCTGTCCCACAGGTTGCTGATCAAATGAAGTTAACTACTTCAGATAAAGAAGTTATGTATTCACCATAACGTTCCATCTGAGTAGGTAACTTCATTTGTCAGCAACTGACCCCCCCCCCTCCATCCTCCTAACCTGTTGTTCGTTCCACAGATGATCAAGTGATCCACTCTTCGCAGATGTCTGGTTAGGAGGTTCAGATTTGTGTTTGTGTTAGTGTTGGCTGATATTTGGGCAAACTCGATCTGAGGACTGGAAGGAGGTAGCAGGGTATTATGGGTAAGGGGGAGGAGCTAGGAGCTTGGATCTCTAGCTTGGAAAGCTGCCGGCACGGATCTGGGTTGGGTCCGATACCCACAGGTTGTTGACAAATGAAGTTACCTACTCAGATGGAACGTTATGGTGAGTACATAACTTCTTTATTCCTATTGCTAAAAGGTAAAACCGTCACTTTATCATGTTTTAAAATGGAGCCCTCAACTTCTCCTCACTCAAAATAAGTTTAAAATTATCTCTTTTAGGGCATTTCTTCTCCATATCCTTGCATGATTTCAGCGGATATCTTCTCTTGTATAACATTTTTGAGAAAACCTAACTCTTTCTAAAACCTTTCATGTTCAGAGGTAATACACGATAACCATGTATCCCTTAACTAGTCTATATTTCTGTCTGTAGGACTGCTGACCATTGTAAAGCAAATAAGAATTGGAGAAGCTAGATTTATGATGGATAGTAGATCAATATCCAAGTAATTAATTTTTCTTTACTCCAATTATAAGTAAATTTCAAAAATTCAGTAGAAGAATTAATAAATAACAAATTGACTGACTATCCAATGAGCCTTTCCATATTAAGAAATATCATCCAAAATCTAAAATAAATTTGTTATATTACATATAAAATCAGATTCAAAAACAAATGTTTCTCCCAGAACCACATGATAATGTAGGCATATATTGGTGCAGAGGCCACACCCACTGCCTCTCCCTTAATATGTTTAAACATTTCAACTCCAAAGGAAAAAAATATTAAAAAATGCCGCTTCCATCATTAATACCAAATTCTTAACATCACTATTAGTCAGACTATAAAAGTTAACCAGTGCTTCTGAAAACCATTCTAAACCAATGTCACATGGTGTAGTTGTAAAAAGATCTTTAACATTTTTTAGTAACTAAAGAACTATCTATTTCAAATTCAGTGTCATGTATCAATTCCAAAAAGTTCCACAAATCCTTTACTATATATGTCTAGTCAAAAAAAAAATTTTAACTTGGTCTGTATATTTAGCAATAGGTTCAGTTTTAGAACCAGCAGATGGCATAACAG
Organism: Protopterus annectens; assembly: GCF_019279795.1. NCBI lineage: Eukaryota > Metazoa > Chordata > Ceratodontiformes > Protopteridae > Protopterus > Protopterus annectens. The sequence goes on along the minus strand of NC_056743.1, from coordinate 164,333,589 downwards.
GTTTTGGTTTAAACAATCATGGAAGCTAGTTCTATTCATACTTGGGATACCAAGAAAAGAATAAATAACCGGATTAATAACCAAGTTATACTTTCCTTTCAAAAGGTACCCCCAACATCAAGAGGTCATACAAAATCATGTCTGTAGCTTTAAAAGCTATTTCCACCTCATTATAAGAAATAACAGCACAAGTGTTATGATCCCATAACAGTTGGAACATCTTTTGATTATGTAACCTAGTGTCCATCAACACTAACCCTCCCCCTATCAAGTTTCATAACTTGAATTGTGTGGTTTTGTGTTTTAAAAAATCAATTTCTTGCTTAGTTAAATTCTAATACTTATAACAATCATTTGGGACCAATAGGTTACTAAACTCTACTTCACAAGAAACTTCATTTTTTAGAGGACTAACAGTACTTTTTTTCTTTTTAAAACTGCAACCTGTCCTTCCTCACCTTCAAATAACAACTGTAAGTTCATTTTTCTAACAAACTATTTTAATTCAATAAATAAATCAACTAAAAAGGTTGTTCTGGCTGGCACAAAAGTGAATACTTTACTAAAACTGGCATAAGTAGTATCTACTTTTAAGTTATTATAATAATACATTTTATAACCTTTATATACAGATATAAAATTGACAGCAGTGTTTAAGCCCATTTCATTCTCCCCCTCAATCTGTTCCCCTGGTGAACACCCCGATTTCTTCCTCTCCTTGAATTGGATACATTTGTGTGATTGTTGCATTGTGCTGACCATTCCATCCACCTCAGGCATCGGAACTCAGAAAATCATTAGTATTCAAAAAATCATTTGCCCCAGAGGTGTAAGTATTACTAATATTATCTGGATGGATAGTGCCAAATTCAGAAACATCCCCATTCCTTGAATAGTCCTACATATTTACTTTATTTCTACCTAATTTATTAAGGGGTAAACATTATGCATTCATAGTCCATCACATCTCCAAAAAGTTTCTTACATTTCCATTCATAACTAATTATCTTTCTGAAGTTATCAAATTTGTGAGATTTGCTTTCAAATAGTAAGCCATTAGTAATAGATATGTCAAAGTCCTTTACCTCTTTCTACATTGTCTCCATTACTCAGTTGGTGTCCCTCATTAAAATAAAAACAAGTTCTAAACCAAATCAGTTGAAAAGATCCACAAAGTCCTGCTATAAAATAGAACCTTTAAAGTCAGTTTGGAAATTATAAAAACATAATTCTTTGGGAACTCTCTGATACTTTCTCATGAAAAACATTATAGAGTTGCAAGGTCTTGACTTTCTTCTGCTTCTTTTCGAAATTGGCAAGACATTTGTCAAGGGAAGTGTGCATAGTGTGCTTACATCATGCCGTCGGATCAACCGACAGCACAAACTACCAAGAAACGTAAGGACCGGGACCGACATCCTCGGCCCGCGTCTTCCACCGATACTACTCCTAAGCCCTCAGTGAGTGCTTCGGTCCCTTCAGAAGTGAATATTCAACCGCTCCAGGCCGACGACACCGCATTAACACGTTCTTCGGTCTCGGAGACTACACCGGTGCCGGTTGTTGATTTTCCTTCAGAAACCGAAGTTCTCGATCTACCAGACACCATTCCTGTGGACAAGGTTACCCCTGCACGTGGGGCAGCTAGGCCTCCTGTATCCATGTCCATCAAGGCCTTTGCACGTGCTAAGGCCGCCTGGCTCCTAAGCCTACCTCACAGGCCCCTTCTTCTGACAAACAGATCATGTCTCTTGCTGCAGATCTAATCTCTCTTATCAGGGGGTCTCAGCCCCATCCAGACAGAGATTCTCAGCCACCTGCAGAAAAAAGGCCTAGAACTGAGCAGGCAGACAACCTCTCTTCAGATGAAGCCTTTGGGGATTCAGAGCATTCAGATACCCAAGAAGAATCCTTCCAAGCCTATGAGGACTCTGATGCTGAGGAATCAATTCCCTCTGCTTCTCCTCTGGAGGATTTTTCTTTCGGTGAAGTCCTCCATTCCATGAGGGAACATTTTAAGTGGCAGGGTCAGGAATTCTCTGATTTTAGGAAAAGGCTCCGTACCTTCCTCAAGTTACCACAACACAGACCTTTGGCTATCCCTCCAGTTTTGGATGTCCTGGATGATGTATTCTCAGACTCCAGTGCTTCTCCTGATTCTCTCCCTCCTGCTCCTGTCAAGCCAGACAGATATTACAGGGTCCCTGACACTCACAAGCATTTCTTTAAGGCCCAGTCTGTGGATCTAGAAACTATTTCACAGGGCCCCAAAGGAGTGGCTTTTTCCTCGGCCAAAAATCCACTACCAGCTGACAGGGAAGCTAGGTCCCTGGAGAGATGGGGTAAAAAAGTTTATACCTCTACCACCCTTGCCATGAGGTCGCTTAACTGCCTTTTTCATATGTTTAAGTACAAGGATTATTTACTGGATGATTTGCAGAAAAAGCTAGCCTCTTCTGAGCCTATAGATAGAAAGGCATTGCAGGATTTGGTTCATAATTCTCAGCAGGTTAGTAACCATTTTCTTCAGTGTGGTTATGATGCATTGGAGGCTTCATGTAGGGCAGCCATGACAGGGGCTGTTATCCGTAGACATGCTTGGTTGAAAGAGCAGCCACTGCCGGATCATGTTAAAGTAAAGCTCCTGGACGCACCTCTGGATAAACAGAAGCTTTTTGGTGCTAATGCTCAGGATGTGTTGAAGTCTATTGAGGAGAAGGCAAAATCAGTACAGACAGTAAAATATTTCCTCCAGGTTCAGCCACCCAGATTCAGCAGGAATTGGCCTTCAAAGAATTGGTCCTTTCCAGACTCAGACAAGTTTCAAAGGGGAAAGAACAGGCGTGCACGAGGTAGAGGGCAATACCGAGGCTCCTACTGGGGCCGCCAGCGGCAACCTCAAAATCAAAGAAGTGGCACAGGTACTTCACCTGCACCACAGGGACAATCACAATGACTTACCTATCACTCCGCCTACCAAGGCTCAAAGAGAAGCACATTTAGGCGGAAAATTATCTCTATTCTCAAGAAACTGGCACATTATAACAAAGGACAATTGGATTCTGGACATAATAGACAGAGGTTACAGGTTCCACTTCCATACTTTACAAACAGGACAAGGCATGCCAAACCTGCCACAAAATCAAAGGGCAGAGTCACTCAGAGAAGTCTCAAAGCTGTTACAAATAAAAGCAATAGAGAAGGTTCCTCCTCAGGAACAAGGCCAGGGATTTTACTCAAGACTGTTCCTTGTTCCAAGAAAAGAAAAGCAATGGAGGCCTATTTTGGACTTGTCCGTTCTAAATACTTTTCTCATGGTGCCAAAATTCAAGATGCTGACGTTACAGCAACTTCTTCCCATGCTGGGCAAGGGGTCTTGGCTGGTTACTCTGGACCTCAAGGAGGCATACCTGCATGTCCCTATCAGACACAGTTGCAGAAGATACCTCAGATTTCTTGCAGGAACAGAGCACTATCAATTCTCAGCATTGCTGTTTGGCTTATCTACTGCGCCCAGAGTATTCACAAAATGCCTGGCATCAGTAGTGGCACATTGCAGACTCCAGGGGATTCAAATATACCCTTACCTGGACGACTGCCTCATACAAGCAGACAGCAAACAAACCTTGATAAAACACTTGGATTATGTCATTCAATTGCTGCAGGCTTTGGGATACACAGTCAAAATTCAAAAATCAAGATTACTGCCATCCCAAGAGATTATTTTTCTAGGAGCAAAGCTGAACACACAACTACAAATGGCCTTCCTCACAGAGGAGAAACAAGAGCATTTAACAGATTACTTCAAAAGCCTAGCAAAACTGACCCACCTGACTGCAAGGAAAACCCTGCAGGTCCTGGGGTTCATGGCATCTTGCATTCTTCTAAACCCTCTGGCAAGACTACACATGAGAAAACTGCAATGGTACCTAAAAAGCTTGTGGTCTCAACACAGCCACAACCTGGAAGACATAATACCACTCATGCCATGCCTGCAAAGGGAATTTTTGTGGTGGGCTCAAGCAAGTCACTTAAACGAAGGCATGCTTTTCAACAAACCTCTAACAAGTCAAACTATTACAACAGACGCCTCAGACCATGGATGGGGGGGCGCACATGGACGGCATATGCATTCGAGGGCAATGGTCTCCCATGGAAATGCATCAGCACATAAATCAAAAAGAGATGTTGGCAGTGATACATGCAATAGAAGCCTTTGGAAAATCTCTTCAGCAAGGTCATCTGCTAATAAGGACAGATAACACCACTGTCATGTGGTACATAAACAAACAAGGGGGCACTCATTCCTATCCCCTCTGCAGACTAACAATGACTCTTTGGGAAAAGTCCCTGAAACTGAACATCTTCTTGCAATCCCAGTTTGTTCCGGGCAAGGACAATGTTCTGGCAGACAGGTTGAGCAGAAATTTCTTGGATCCACACGAATGGATGCTACACCCACGCATATTCTCACAAATAACAACTGCATGGGGAAGACCAGACATAGACCTCTTTGCATCTCATCTCAATCATCATCTGGAAAGGTTTTGCACAAGCATACACCATCCTCTAGCCTGGAGAACAGATGCTCTTTCCTTCAGCTGGAATGCCCTAACAATTTATGCATTCCCTCCTCTACCTTTACTCACCAAGGTGTTACTGAAGATCAAGGGAGAACAACCAAGAGGAATCTTGATAGCTCCAGACTGGCCAAGGCAACACTGGTATCCACTGCTACTGAGCATAACTCACACCAAACCATGGCCCTTGCCTCAATGACCTCAGCTCCTGACTCAACACAATTACAAGACTGTTCATCAGAACCTGCAAACCTTAAAACTGGCAGCTTGGAGAGTTCCATGACTGGGACCCATGACTCCCTCTCCAAAACGGTTCAGGAAATTTTGCTGGAGGCACGCAGACCTTCCACCAGAAAAACCTATTCGGCCAAATGGAAGAGATTCATCATCTGGAATGTCAACAAGGGCCAGGATGCATCACTGATGAACATACCTCAGATATTAGAATACTTGGCAGAAATGTTTCACAGTGGCCTCTCATACTCTTCCATAAAAATCCACGCTTCAGCTATCTGAGCACATTACAACTGTGATCCACCTGGGTTTTCGCATCCCTTGCTAAGACAGTTTCTAAGGGGTATAAAGAATATCAAACCTCCAAGGAAACAACCAATTCCTGCATGGGACCTCAATTACGTCTTGGAAAAATTAACTCTTCCTCCCTTTGAACCAGCAGCATCTTCAGAAATGGAATTTCTCTCTTGGAAAACGGTTTTCCTGTTGGCAGTCACCTCAGCAAGAAGAGTCTTGGAGATACAGGCCCTCATGGCAGTTCCTCCTTTTCTCATCTTTCATCAGGACAGAGTTTCCCTTAGGACCAATCCTTCCTTCATGCCAAAGGTGATATCCAGAGTGTCTCTAAACCAAGCAATTCACCTGCCTACTTTCTTTCCTAACCCTCAAAACAAAGGGGAAAAGCTGTTGCATACTTTAGACATTCACAGACAACTACGCTACTACTTGGACAGAACAAAGTCTACCAGGAAGTCTGACCAACTGTTTGTAGCCTATGCTGCTGGGGCACAAGGAAAGGCAGTCACCAAACTAACTATCTCAAAATGGATTGGACACTGTATCAGATTCTGTTACTCCTTCCATGGGAAGAGTGTGCCAGCTAATATTAGACCACACTCCACCCGAGCTATGGCCACATCCACAGCCTTTCTAAGAGGAGTGGCTACAAAAGATATTCTAGAATCTGCTACATGGAGCTCCGTGCATACATTTACCAAACACTACAACCTGCCATTATACTCCAGATCCCGAGCAGGCTTTGCTTCAGCAGTCCTGCAGGGCCTTCTAGCTACACCATCCCTTGCTTAGTCCTACCACCCCCAGCTTGGCTATGGTATTCAACCCATATGTCAGGACTGCAGTTGCATTCTTGAAGGACATAGTACAGTTTTGTACCAACCATAGATGTAGATGTCCGATAGATATGCAACTGCAGTCAGGTTTTCCCTCCCTCCTACCCCTCTGTTTTTTCCCTTGGGTCCATTCCCCACCCTTTCCTATTAGCTGGGGATATCTGTTATGGTGTATCTGTTTATTACTGTTGTGCATGTTTGAATTTTTTGTTTATCCATTCACAAAATTTAGCCTTCCTTGGAGGGCACCTGGCATCTGGGGCAAGAAACACTGAAGAAGATGGCGTCGGCTGATCCCTTTATACCCCAGCCGCTCTGACGTCGGGGAGGAGGTGACATCAGCCGATGCCGGACCCAGACTTTGGAATCCGGCTGACCGAAGGGCTGCCTGAGGCAGGACAACCCATATGTCAGGACTGCAGTTGCATATCTATCGGACATCTACATTTATGGTAGGTACAAAACTGTACTTTTCCCCCACATAAAATACATTACATGATTGGCATGTAGCAACATAAATAACCCCCAGTGAATTACATGTACAGTGAAAACCACATTTCACTAAAATTCCATTGATCACCATCTCCTTTCCTTCATGTATGTATTTACACGGAGGCAAACACCACATTTAAAACTACCAATCTGAAGTAGTTAACTTCATTTGTTCATCAACCTGTGGGTATCGGATCCATATCGGATCCGAGCCGGCAGCTTTAAACAGCTAAGATTCGAGCTCCAAGCTCCTCCCCCTTACCCGTAAACCCCTGCCATCGCTCTCTGACCTCAGATCTCGTTTGCCGCGGTTGAATCAGCAGCTTAGAACGAGTTCCAGGCATGGGAGTTAGTCGTTTTGTGAGAAAAATCTTATCTACCCTTTTTTTCCCGTAGTTAAATTACTGTTGTGTGTGTTGCTCCCTACTTAGAATTTTAGTTATAAAATTTGTTAACTGCTTTATTTAGTGTAGTTTAATTTCCTCCTCGTGTGTGTGAAGGCGTGTGCTTGGGCCTTGTGTGTTTTTTAGTCAGACTATGTCTGAGGCCCCAAAAACCTTCTTCTCTAAATGCACCGAGTGTGGCCATAAGCTATCCCCAGGGGATGGCCACACTCTGTGTGTTATCTGCCTTGGGGTTGACCACCTCTCCTCAGGCTGCACTATTTGTGCAGCCTTCAACCCCAAGGCCCTAAAGGACAGGAGGTCGAAGTTGATTCTGGCAGGACTTCTGCCCCCGGACTCTGCTTCGACCTCCTCTCCCTCGATGGTACCTGCCGCATCAGTACCTCCTTCTACCCCTGCTCACCTGGCCGGGACTCATCCTCCCACCTTAGGCCAGGAGGAGAGGGAAGCAAGGTGGGAGAGGAAAAAGAGGGACACCACAAGCGGCGGGCCGAAGTCTTCCTCCTTGGCTCTGCCGGCTAAACAAGCAACCTCTCCCAGGGCTTCCGGGCCTTCTCCTTCACGGCTCCATTCACCTCGTTTCTCCCCGGAGCCGGAGGAGGAGACCCGATCCCCTTCGAGGTCATCGAGGCGGCACTCCCGGCCCGCCTCGGTGGCCTCTTCTAGGTCCACCCGAAGCTTGTCTGATGCAGATATGGACCGGATGATGCGTAGGTTCCTCCAGGCCCAGCTGCAGATGGGAGTGCTCCTGACTCCCCCTCCGGGGGGGGGAGCTTGACCCCCTTTTTCGCCCCGATTGCTCCTTCTCCGACTCACTTTTGGGGATCGGAGCCATTGGATCACAGTTGCATAGGAGCCGGGGGAGGTTCGGCGCTGATAGTACCTCGTACTTCGGCTCCGACCGCACCCTCGAGTTTGTCGGGTCCCTTTTCGGATCCGAGCTCTCGGAGCCGGAGGTGTCGGTGTGTCTTCGGCTCCGTCTCGGTCGGAGCATACTGGCCCTTCGGATCAGATTGCTTCAGCGCCGGCTCCGCTCCACACATCGGATCCGAGGGTACTGCTCTCTGATCCAAGGGAGAGCAATTCTCCTTTGGCGTTCGATGTGGTGGAGAGGGTATTGTCGAGGGATTCGAGGCCCCAAGCTCCTTCTACGGTTCCACCCTGCACTCTCTCTCTGACGGGCCTACCTTCCATCACCCGGCCCCAGGGACAGCCTGCGCCTATGTCCCAGATGGTTCCCTTGGAGGAACAAGATGTGATTGGTGAGGCCTCTTCGGACAGCCCCCGCGAGGAGGTTCCTCACAAACATAAGTGCAAGAGGAGGCACTTGGACTCAACCTGAGTCCTTGACGGAGGACACAGATTTAGAGGAAGGGGAAGGTTCCCCAAGGTCACCCCCCCCCCCGAAGACGTCTCCTTCGGAGACATTATGGAAATGTTATGCATTAGAGGGGGGTGGGCTGCCCAAAAACCTTCCTCGGATGAGTCTGTGTTTCTGGAGGCATTTGACGCAGGCCCATCTACCTCTTGGGTGTCCCCTCCAGCCGATCCCTTGGTAGATCTGATTACTACCAGGGCATGGAAGGAACCGGACACTGTGGAGCCCATTCCTAAGAGACCAGATAGAATCCTCAGTCCCACCACTGATGGGATGGTTTGGAGCAAGGGTGCTCCAGTAGATGCCATGTTGGTGGCGGCCGCCATGAAGAAGGAACTAACCCAGGAGAGTTCCTCGGTCCACCCTCCCGACAAGGAATCTTGGACGATGGACCGCCTGGGGAAGCAGATGTTTGCTTCAGCTACCTTCTCTGTAAGGTCGCTGAATTATATGGCACACGTGATACGACTCCAGCGGGATCTCATCAAGGAATACGCCGGGTCACCCCCAGAGTCCATGTCTGCCGAGGATAAGAAGGTATTCTCAGCTCGAATGGCCACTCTTAAGTCCATTTCGAACACCTCTATGCGGCTCCCTTCCCATGCTATGGAAGGAGCCGCTATAGCTAGTGGAGTAGACATTGTCTTATGGTGACATGCTTGGCTCCGCCTTTGTGATTTTGCGGAACCCTTCAAGGCGTCCTTCGCAAATGCCCCATTTGACTGTTCTTTGCTATTTGGCAAGACCGTTTGCGACACGCTGGTCCCGAGCGAGAAAGACGGGAAGACGTTGTCTGCCGTCGGATTCTGCTTCTCAGCTCCCCAGAGGTTCTTCTCCAGGAACCAAATGGGACAAAAGAAGATGTGGTTCCGGAAGTCTCAACAGTCCCGTTTCACTCCAGACCCCTCGTCCTTCAGAGGCAGAGGAGGACAGGGTGGACGCCGGCCCAGAGGCAGAGGGGGACCGAAGAATTTCGGGTCGAAATCAGCCCGCGCAGCAGCCCTGAAGGCTTACCTGACTGTTCCACTCTGGAGGCAGTCAGGAGGCGCTTCTCGAGGCACCTAGCAGTTTGGGTGTCCATTACAACAGATCGCTGGGTGCTTCGAATCATATCCAGAGGTTACAAAATTCCATTTCTGTATCCCCCTCCCAGACCCCGGAGCCTCCCCGATGTCCCACCCAATCAAAGGGAGGCAGCAGCCGCAGAAATAAACCAGCTGCTAGAAAAGAGTGATCCAGCACGTCCCTCGAGACCAATCTGGATCGGGCTTTTACTCCAGGTTCTTTCTGGTGCCAAAAAAGACAGGGGACTTGTGGCCAATCCTCGACCTGTCCTTTCTAAACCTGTCAGTGGCCAAAGAGAAGTTCCGGATGGTCACCATTCAATCCATTCTCCCACTCTTACAGGAGAATGACTGGATGTGCTCGATAGTGAGGTCTATCACATTTTGATGGACAGACGATCCAGAAGGTTTCTACGCTTCCGGCTAGGAGCCAGCCACTACCGGTTCAGGGCCCTTCCCTTTGGTCTCACCACAGCCCCCAGAGTGTTCACCATAGTTTTGGCAGTTGTAGCGGCCCACTTGAGACTCCAGGGGGATACAGGTCTTCCCGTACCTGGATGACTGGCTCCTGACTGCCCCCACCAGGCATCTACTATGTTCAGCCAGAAATTACTTCCTTCACTTGGCCTCCCGGCTGGGAATCGCAGTCAACCTCAAGAAATCTTCCCTTCAACCAACCCAGATCTTAGACTTCATAGGAGCCAGGTTAGACACAAACCTATTGAAAGTCTTCTTAACTCTGGACCGGCTTCGAACTCTGAAGCTCCATGTACTAGCCCTTCTACAATCCTCGACTCCTCCAGCGGAATTGGTTCTGAGGGCTCTGAGTTCCATGGCGGCAACCATCAATCTGCTACCTTTAGCGCGCTTGAACATGAGGATACTTAATGGACCTTGCAGGTTCAATGGTCCATCCTGCAACATCCACTGAGTTCTCCCATTTCCCTCAGCAGCATTTGCAGGAAATCCCTGCTCTGGTGGATCCAGTCCCCGGACCTCCAGAAAGGGCATCCCTTTTCTATGTCCCCTCCTCTAGCCATGGTGACCATGGATGCTTCTCGCCTAGGGTGGGGTGGGGGCACTGTATGGGCAGAACCGTCGAAGGCACGTGGACCCATTCAGAGACCTTGTTGTATATCAGTGTCCTAGAGGTGACAGCGGTGCTTTTGGCGTTGCAAGCACTCCAGGCCCTTTTTCCCTTAGGGACAGTTGCAATACAGACAGACAACATGTCAATGGTCTGGTATATCAACAAACAGGGGGGAGCCAGATCCTATCCACTTTGTCGAGAGGCCATGAGAGTTTGGGAATGGGCGATCTCCACCAACCGCTTTCTCATAGCAACACACATTCCGGGTCGGTCAAACATTTTGGCAGACAGGCTGAGTCGAACCATCCTCTCACTGTACAAGTGGTCTCTGAACCCCAGAATAGCGAAGCAAATCTTCCTCAAGTGGGGTCAACCTTGCTGCGATCTCCTCACAAAGTGCAGCGACTACTTCGCTCTAATTCCCCCATCAGGGGAATCCCCCAGAGACGCTCTGGTGCATGTTTGGCCATCCGGTCTACTTTATGATTATCCCCCTCTTCCCCTAATGCTAAAATTCTTGCAGAAAGCCCGTTGGTTGGGGAGCAGAGTCATCCTCATATTCCCATTCTGGCCTCGTCAAACATGGTTCACATGCCTATGGTCTCATCTAGTGAATCCTCCATGGATTCTAGATCCCACCCCGGATCTGATCTCTCACCCACTAGGATTATCAACCCCGAATCTGGACAACCTCAAGCTCACAGCTTGGTTGATCCAGTTTCAGTAATAGCTAGGACTCCCGGTATCTCGTCCTCTGTTAAGGCTATTTTAGTAGCCGCTCATAAACCTACGAGAAAGGTTTATAACAGCAAATGGAAACGATTTACAATCTGGGCGGAGCATAGAAAATTGGATCCCTTTACAGCTCCGGTACCAGCAGTGTTCGAATTTTTGTCAACTTTATTCGACCAAGGTGCTAGCTCTTCTACGGTCAAAGTCAAATTAGCCGCTATTTCCCATTATCATGTGGGAAGTTATCTCGGTTCCTTAGCCTCTTCCAAATTATGTAAGACTTTCTTAAAAGGCACTTTCCTCTTAAGGCCTCCGGTTAAAGACGCAGTCCCTCCATGGGATTTAACCCTTGTTCTCCAGTCTCTAACGGCCCCTCCGTTTGAACCTGCAGCTTCGGTGGATCTAAAATATTTATCTTGGAAGACGGCCTTTCTCATCGCTATCACTTCGGCTAGAAGGGTTTCGGAGCTTCAAGCCCTTTGCGCCAAACCTCCTTACTTGGTCTTCCATAAAGATAGAGTTTCCCTCATGACCATTCCCTCCTTTCTACCCAAAGTTGCTTCTGAGCCCAATATCAATCAGTCTATTAATTTACTAGTTTTCTTTCCAAATTATCAAAATAGGGGTGAATACAAACTACATTCTCTGGACATACACAGGCAATTGAGATTCTACTTGCACAGGACCGCTGAACATAGGAAATCTGAGCGACTCTTTGTATCCTTTGCTAAATCTTCTTTGGGCAAGCCAGTATCAAAAATTCCATGGATTTCCCAATGTATACTTCTGGCATATGAGTTCTGGCCGACTTGAACCTGAAGGAGTCCACATTAATTCTACCAGATCGAATTCTGCTTCTGCTGTCTTTTGCTCCAGAGTGTCCTTGGATGACATTTGTTCAGCAGCCACTTGGGCTTCATCCCATACTTTCATTAACCATTACAAGTTGGATATAATTTCCAGAGGGAGAGCATCCTTCGGATCTGCAGTGCTCCAGAATATCCTTCCATGAGGACCTCCCAAGTTTGGGTAGCTTGGGGACGCTGTCCCACAGGTTGATGAACAAATGAAGTTAACTACTTCAGATAAAGAAGTTATGTACTCACCATAACATTCCATCTGAGTAGGTAAACTTCATTTGTCAGCAACCAACCCCCCCCCCCCTCCATCCCCCTAACCTATAGTGCGTCCTAGAAGGATTTCTTGTCCTTTTCTCCGGATAACACCAGGTTAGGATGTACAGGTGATCCTTTGTTTTGTAATCTGTGTTACTATAGCAAACTCGATCTGAGGTCAGAGAGGGATGGCAGGGGATTATGGGTAAGGGGGAGGAGCTTGGAGCTTTGATCTTAGCTGTTTAAAGCTGCCGGCTCAGATCCGATATGGATCCGATACCCACAGGTTGCTGACAAATGAAGTTTACCCACTCAGATGGAACGTTATGGTGAGTACATAACTTCTTTTTTTCCTTTCGTGTGAGCTGGATACCATTTTGATTTGTTGACTATAAATACTGTTTTACAGTTCTTCCCTTTTTGTAGACATTGTGGGTTTTTTTTTTTTTTTTTACTAAACTATGTACTTGCAAAACTAAAAATTCTCCAATTATCTTTCAGTATTTTTGATGTTCTATAATCATCTATCGTGTAAGCAGTGATAAAAGAACTCATATTCATTTTCTACTTTCCTGGACACAATCTTTCTCCCCTCACTTTCATTTCTGATCAATGGTGCCAAACTACCTCTCTCCCATTGCAACATGACGATATTTGCAAAGATGGGGGCGTAAGATCCACCCATCGCAACTCCCTTTTTTTACTGAAAATACTGCCCTTCCAGATAAACAAAATTGTTTTACAGAACAGTTTCCATTAGAGTGTAAATTGTTCCAATATCCACACTACCTAGGTCATTACCATTCTAATTGAAGTCATAAAACCATTCTAGTCCTAGGTTGTGTGGAGTTGCATTAAACAAATTGTTCACATCAGTTAACAAAACTGTAGTTTTGTCAGAACACTCTGCTTGCTTTACTTTTTCTAGAAAACCCCGAGAATCCACACACAAATGTCCAAACTTCAGCAAATAAGGTTTTAGTTTTCTCTATATATATTTGGCCATAGGGCATGTTTTAGATTTACCCGCATTTACAGTAGGCCTCATTGAGGGATCCTGCATACTTTTGTGGATGCTGGGAATTCGAATATAGTTGGAATTACAGGAAATTGTACTTCCAAAAACTCATAAACGTCACGACTAATTTGTCCTTGTATCAACATGTCACACAACATTGCATCTATTTTTTTTATATGCAATGTGAACCTAGTTAATTGACATATTTTCATAGAAGTCTTTATCAAATAGATGCTTATACATACGTTCCAAATAGTCATTTCGACTCATTATAACTACACGCCCCCACCCCCTTATCGGGCTTCATAACCTGTATTTCCTGATCTTTACTCCATTGTTTTTGAAATTCAGTGTCAGTCAAATTATATGGTTTACCAAATATTTGTTGCTTAAAAAGGGCCCTAAAGTCCGTCTCACACAGTTTTTCAAAAATAATGAGCGCTAAGGGAAGGTGCAGATTAAATGTACTCCTAACAAACTGTTGGAGCACAAATTTCACCTGATTATCTCCAAATATCAGTTTTAGATTTAATCTCCGTAAAAACAACTTTAAATCAATGATTAAATTGTCCATACTTGCTCACATAGTTGGACCGAGCGGCTGTCCTTTACTTAAAAGGACAACAACATATTTGCCGAAACCTTTACTTGAAAAATCATATAAAGTAAATTCACCTGTATCATTGTTAATAGTCCGTGGTCCTGTACTTTGGGCCTGCATTAAATCCAAAAAGGAAAGGTTAACAGAGAAATTCAGATGATATTCTTTGTGTTTCACTGTTGCAGTCATCTCACTTGGGTTATCCTGTCAGTCCGCCCGAATACCAGAGGCTTAGTATTTTTGCGTTGCTTGCTGTCGCTTCAGAACGGATGTCAGATCATCAGTGGTATAAAAACAGGCAGCAGACACCATTACATCAGTCTTTCTTGCTGAGGATCCAGAAGCAGAAGCAGTTCGCACGAGTGCCAGTCGGCCACTACCTGAGTTTTCGTTGCCAAAATTGAATCATCTTGAAGTCTTCTAAAGCTAAGTACCCTGTTGGGGAACCTTTTTTCTTGCTCTAACCGATGTCAGAAAAAGTTAACAGTTGTCTCGCCTGTGGAAAGTAAATACCACACCGAGATTTCCATTCTAACTGTGTCACCTGTTTAGGTCCAGACCACGATGATCCTCACTGCTGGTTTTGTGCTTTGTTCAACTCCCGAACTAGTCATCGTTGGGCCCTTATTGTAGCTAAATGCTTTCGTTCTCGATCTCCATATTCCAAAATGGTTTCGGGTAAGCCATCCGACTACTGATCTTCTGAAAAAGAGTAAGGATAAAGACCGACTGCACAGGTCCAAAACTGCTGACGACGCTTCTGTTAAGCTAGTTGCCAGTTCGCCGGTACTCAGTGAGGTGCTTTCGCAGCCCCTGATGCTCGCTTCGATGAATTCGCAGGTCACTACAGAGACCTGTTCAGAGTCCGGTATGCCGCGAGAGTCTTCTACCTTGCCTCTACCTTGGATAGGTCCGGAGCCGCTGTGTAGGCACCGGCTTCTGAGGAAGTTGTTTGCACTACCGATATTCGATACAAACTGACGACTTCATTCGCATCTTCAGTTCTTTCCAAAACTACTGAGTTTCTAAGGCCAAGAGTACGAGCTACACCTAAAAAACCAACGACCCAAACTCAAGCGCCTGCTTCCTTGCCACTATCACAGATGCTTAAAATGGCGGAAAACCTGATCATGCTGATTTAGGGGAAGCCAGCCTTCCCCTGCTGAAAGAAAGAGACTTGTCCCCAGCAGCTTTATCTGACCGAGTCCGACGACTCTGAGGTTTCTGATTATAAAGACATGCCCTTGTCTGCCTATGAGGATTTAGATGCAGAGGAATTCATTCCTTCTGCCTCCCCTCCAGAGGATTTTTCATTTGGTGAAACACTACATACTTTGAGAGAGCATTTCCATTGGGAATGCCATGATTATCTTCAGTCCAAAAAGAAACTCAGGGAATTTTTAGACTTACCACAGCACAGACTCTTTGCTATCCCTCCTGTTCTGGATGTTGTGGATGATGTCTTTATGGAGTCCAGAGTCCTGATACTTTACCCCCTGCTCCCACGAAACCTGACAGGTACTACAGAGTCCCTGACTTGCATAAAATTATTTTCAAAAATCCTACTGCTGACCCAGAGGTCATCTCCCAAGGATCTAAAGGAGTAAAAGCAACTACAGCTAAGAATCCCACCCCCTCGGACAGGGATTCCTGAGCTTTAGAACAGATGGGTTAAAAAAGTATACACCTCTGCAACTCTTGCCATTAGAGCATTAAATTATCAGTTCCACATGCTAAAATACCAGTAACATACTGTGGAACTTCAGCAAAATTATCTACCTTCCCTGACTGTGCAGAAAATAAAGAATTACAGGAGCTTATGCACTCTGCAAGCCAAATCAGCAAGCATGTCCTGCAATGTGGGTTTGATGCCCTAGAAGTATCTTGCAGGACAGCAGTCACAGGTTCTGTACTTAGAAGGCATGCCTGGCTTAAGGAGCAGAGCTTGCCAGACCATGTCAAATCAAAATTATTGGACGCACCTCTGAACAAGGATAATCTGTTTGGCACGAAAACAGAAGAGGTTTTAAAAAAGATGGAAGAAAAAGCTAAGTCTATGCAGGCAGTCAAAAGATTTTTTGCAAGTGCAGCCTCCAAGATTCAGTAGGCATTTCCCCTCAAAACATCGGTTCTTTCCAGCTCCCCTCAAGGCCACCTCAAACTAGACCTAGGGGAAACAGACACCCCCAGACTACAGTCTCTGGGTATGCAAGAAATCTACGCAATGTAGTACCTCCACTTCTAAAACAGTGAGTGCTAAGCCACCTTCTTATGGAAAGAATTCACAATGACTTCCAACTCCTCTCTTCACCTCTGCCCAATTGCTCATGCCCCTAGGAGGAAAACTTGCCCACCATGTAAAAAACTGGACTTCCATCACCAACGATCGATGGGTCCTTAACATAGTATCCCAGGGGTTCAAATTTTATTTCTGCACACTGCCAACCCTAAAAGGGTTCCGAGACCTTCCTCCAAACCAGTGGGCAGAGGCACAAAACCAAGTTCAGTCCCTGCTCTCCATAAGGGCAATTCAGCCTGTTCCTGCAGGACAGATAGGACAAGGTTTTTATTCCAGACTTTTCCTGGTACCCAGAAAAGAGGACACTTGGCACCCAATCTTAGATCTATCCATTCTAAACACCTTCCTGGTGGTACCAAAATTCAAAATGCTCACCCTACAGCAGCTTCTTCCTATGCTGTCCAAAGATGCATGATTAGCCACTCGAGATCTAAAGGAGGCATATCTGCACATCCCAATCAGGGATGTCTGCAGGAAATATCTACGTCTTAGGGCAGAACCTATGCATTATCAGATGTTCATCGTGTTTCACTGTTGCAGTCATTACAGTTGGGTTATCCTGCTGGCAGGCTACCCGCAGTCGGCCCGAATTCCAAAGTCCTGGTCTGGCGTCTGTTGCTGTCGTCTCTTCCCTGACGTCAGTGCACCAGGGGTATAAAAGATGCAGCTGACACCGTTTTCTTCAGTTTTTCTTGCCGCACGGTGCCCGAAGCAGAAGCAGTTAGCAAGTGCTGGTCGGCCGACTCCTGCGATTTTCGTATTCGAATTTCAGATCTGAAGTCTTTTTTAATAGCTAAGTACCCCGTTGGGGAAAACTTTTTTCTTGCTCCAGACCAATGTCAGAAAAAGTTAATAATTGTATTTCTTGTGGGAAGCAAATACCTCATAAGGCTTTTCATTCTTACTGTATTCCTTGCCTAGGCCCTGACCACGACTTTGCTTGTTGTCGGTTTTGTGCTAGATTTAACCAGCGTACTATAAAGCGCCGGTAAGATTTTGCTTTTACTATTTTGGCAGAAGATTTAATTACATGATGCCGTCGGATAGCCAACCGACTACCGCAATTCACAAGAAACACAAAGAAAAAGAAAAGGACAGGCATCCGAGGTCTAAAACCGACGACGAGGCTTCTTCTAAGTCAGTTGCCGGTTTGCCGGCTCTCAGTGAGGTGCTTTTGCAGCCCCTGACGTCCGCTACTTTGGACCTGCAAGCCGCTACAGACTCCCACGTGGAGTCGCCTAAGCTGCTGGAAGCTCAAGGTATTGGACCTTCGGAAACTATTCCCTCAGATGGGTCCTGAGCTGCTGAGCAGGCATCGGCTTCTGAGGGTGTTTTCAGATCTACTCAGTTGTACATTAAAGCGATTCCAGCTACAAAGGCAAAGACTAAAGAATCTTTAAAGACAAAGAAACACGTACAACAGCCTCATGGTCAGGCCTCCATGCCCAAAAAACAGATGCTCAAAATGGCTGAAGACTTAATTACTTTGATCAGGGGTTCCCATCCTCCTCCTGATAAGAGGTCTAGGCAAGAGACAGAATATGAATCTTCAGATCAGGTTTCCATTTCTTCAGATTCCTTTTCGGATCAGAAATACTCTCTTCCTCCCTATGAGGATTCTGATGCTGAAATATCTATCCCTTCAACCTCTCATCCTGAGGATTACTCTTTTGGGGAAACCTTGCATACCATGAGGGAACATTTCCACTTGGAGAGCCAAGATTATTCTGAATCTAAGAAAAGGCTCAGGGACTTCCTTTTACTCCCACAACACAGGCCCCTAGCTATTCTGCCTGTGTTAGACATTGTAGATGTATTTTCAGAGTCCAGTCTGACCCCTGACTCCTTACCTCCAGCTCCTGTTAAGCTGGATAGGTACTACAGGGTGCCTGACTCTCATAAATTCCTTTTCAAGAACCCTGCTGCTGACCCAGAAACTATTTCTCAGGGTCCCAAAGGGGTCAAGGCATCCACTGCAAAAAACCCTACCCCCTCCTACAGGGATTCTAGGGCATTAGACAGATGGGGAAAGAAGATTTACACCTCTGCTACCTTGGCTATAAGGGCTTTAAATTGTCAGTTTCATATGCTCAAATATTAGCAATATATTATGTCACTGCTTAAATGGAAAATGTTGATAAATTCTGAAGGTGCAGAAAACAAACAAATGCAGGATTTATTGCATGCAGCTGAGCAAGTTGGAAAGCATACTTTGCAATGTGGTTTTGATTCTTTGGAAGCCTCCTGCAGGGCCGCTGTCACGTGTTCTGTCATTAGGAGGCATGCTTGGTTAAAGGAACAAAATTTACCAGATCATGTTAAAGCAAAATTATTAGATGCTCCATTACAACATGATACTTTGTTTGGTGTTAAAGCAGAAGAGGTGTTAAAGAAAATGGAGGACAAAGCTAAATCTATGCAAACAGTCAAGGATTTCTTACAGTTACAGCCTCCAAGATTTAGCAGACACTGGCCTACAAAGAATTGGTCCTTTCCAGTGTCAGACAGACCACAAAGGGGCAGATGCAGATGCTCAAGAGGCAGATCCCAGCCCCAAGGTTCATGCAGGTCTAAACAATGGGGTGCTTCTACCTCCAAAAGTGGAGAAGACAAATCACAGCCTTACAGGAAACAGTCCCAATGACTTCCTCCTGCCTGCGCCAAGCACTTATCTTCTGGCAGCACCTTTAGGGAGAAAACTTGCACTTTCTTCTCAAAATCATAATAACCCAGGACAAATGGGTCTTAGACATAGTGTCAGGGGGCTACAAGTTTCACTTTCATACCCTGCCAAGGGCAAACGGTTGGCCAGACCTACCAAAAAACCAATGGGCAGAGGCACAAAAAAGTACAGTTGTGTACACCTACCATAAATGTAGATGTTCGAGTGTCTTCACTGTTGCAGTCATAACTGTAGGGTGCTCCTGCCGGCAGGCAGCCCGAGGTCGGCCAGAATCCCAAAGTCTGGGTCCAGCGTCGGCTGTACAATCCAGTACCCTGACGTCAGTATGCTCTGGTACATAACCCTCAGCCGACGCCATCTTCTCCAGCCTTTCTTGCCCTAGATGTCAGAAGTCCCCTAATAGATCATAAATGAATCCTACTAGGAAACACAAATACACCACAAAAGAGAGAAACAGAGGGGATAGGAGGGAGGGAAACACCGACTGCAACAGTGAAGACACTCTAACATCTACATTTATGGTAGGTGTACACAACTGTACTATGTTCATCGTGTTTCACTGTTGCAGTCATAACTGTAGGGTGGAATCCCAAAGCAGTGAAAAAAGGGGGGAGGTTTAGACAGAAGAAGGGGCAGCAAGAAGACCCTGCAAAACAGCAGAGGCAAAGCCTGCCCTGGTCTTAGAATACAAAGGGAGATTGTAGTGCTTGGAAAAGGTATGCACAGAACTCCAAGTGGCAGCTTCCAAGATATCCTTGGTAGGAACTCCCCTGAGAAAAGCTGTAGAAGTAGCAGCTGCTCTAGTAGAATGACTTCTCACAGTACCTGGAAAGTGTTTCCCATGATGAGTGTAACAAAACCGTATTCCATAAGAAATCCATTTGGAAATAGTTTGTTTGGAAATAGCCTTTCCAAGAGAACTGGAGGCAAAAGAAACAAACAATTGTTTAGATTTTCTGAACTCTTTAGTCTTGTCCAAATAAAATCGTAACTGTCTGTGCACGTCCAAGGAGTGCAAAATCCTTTCCCCTTTATTCTGAGGATTAGGAAAGAAGGTAGGAAGGTGAATAGTTTGATTCAAAGCCACTTTCGAAATTACCTTAGGCATGAAAGTAGGATTGGTCCTCAAGGATACTCTGTCCTGGTGGAAAATAAGGTATGGTTCCACAGCCATGAGAGCTTGCAACTCTGAGACCCTTCTGGCAGAAGTCAAAGCTAACAAAAGAACTGTCTTCCAAGACAAAAACTTAATATCTGAAGATGCAGCAGGCTCAAAAAGAGGCAAGGTAAGTTTTTCTAAAACATAATTTAGATCCCAAGCAGGAACAGGAGGGGTCCTGGGAGGCCTTAAATTCTTAGCCCCTCTCAAGAATTGTCTCACCAAAGGATGAGAAAAAACAGGGGGATCAGTATTGAAATGAGCAGAAATAGCAGAAGCATGAATCTTAATGGAAGAAAAGGAAAGTCCATTAGACAAAAGATCTGAGAGGTAAAGCAAAATAGAAGAGAGATCAGGAATCAGAGGGTCCAAGCCTCGGTCCTGCATCCAAATGCAAAATCTCTTCCATTTAGAGGCATAGGATTTCCTAGTACTAGGCCGTTTAGCTTCCAAAAGAACATCCAAAACCTGTTTGGGAAGACTAGAAGAAATCAAATTCCTTTGAAGAGCCAAGCTGTCAGGCAAAGGGTCTTGAGATTGGAATGTAGCAACTGACCCTGATGCTGGGACAGAAGAGAAGGGTTCAAAGGAAGAATCCAAGGAGGCTCCAAGAACAGGTGCTTTAAAGTTGGATACCAAAACTGTCGAGGCCAATTTGGAGCAATCAAGATGAGGAACTTGGGCTTGTCCTGTTTTATCTTTAGTAGTACCCGAGGAAGTAGAGGAAGAGGAGGGAAGGCATATCCAAAGGTTTCTCCAGCTGAAGGACAGGGCATCCACTTTCCAAGCTGTTTTGTGGAATGACCTGGTGCAAAAGAGAGGCAGCTGATGATTGAGGTGGGATGCAAAACAGATCTATCTGGGGGCATCCCCAAACTGCAGTAATCCTGTTGAATAAGTTGGTGTCTAGCATCCATTCGTGAGGATCTAAAATGTTCCTGCTCAGGCTGTCTGCTAAGAGATTCTGTTCTCCTTGTAAGAATTGGGCCTGGAGATGTAGATTCAGATTTAGAGCTGTGTCCCATAAAGCCATAGCTAGTCTGCAAAGGGGGTACGAATGAGAACCCCCCTGCTTGTTTATGTACCACATGACTGTGGTGTTGTCTGTGCGTATCAAAAGAGGTCCTGGATGCAAAAGGTTCTTGAAGGCTAGAAGAGCATTTTGAACTGCCAACATTTCCTTCAGATTGATGTGCCAGTGAAGATGATCCTTTGTCCAGGTTCCCTGCTGGCAATTGCCTAGAAAATGTGCTCCCCAAGCATAATCCGAGGCGTCCGTGG
Organism: Protopterus annectens; assembly: GCF_019279795.1. NCBI lineage: Eukaryota > Metazoa > Chordata > Ceratodontiformes > Protopteridae > Protopterus > Protopterus annectens. The sequence continues at coordinate 164,312,326 of NC_056743.1, read as the reverse complement.
TTATGATTTGAGAAGGTTGAGGAAGACGGAAAGGCTTTCCTTCGTTTAAAGCACACACCCTGGACCACCAAAGGAACTCCTTCTGGAGGCAGGGGATCAGAGGAATCAGAGTGTCCAGATCGTGGTAATGCTGCGACCATACACTTTTCAGATACCATTGAAGCTTTCTCATATGAAGCCTTGCATTTGGGATCAACAGAATGCAGGAAGCCATGTAGCCCAGTGCCTGCAGGAATTTCCTTGCAATGAGCTGAGGTAGAATTGCCAAAGTCTTGAAAATTGAAGCCAGCTGTATTTGTTTTTCTGTAGTGAGGAAGGCCCTTTGTAAGGTTGTATTTAAGAGGGCTCCCAGAAATACCATTTGTTGAGAAGGGATCAAATGTGACTTTTTTGTGTTCACTGAAAATCCCAGTAGGAGGAGGAGACGTTGAACAAAATCCAGATGTTGAAGTAAAAGATCCTTGCTGTCTATAAATCCAATAACCACGGAAGCAGTTCACCAGCGATGACCAACACACTTTATTGCAAGCACAGAAAACAAATCACTGCAAAACGTAAACGCCAAACGTCCAAATAGGGGTAAATCTGAATCCCCTGGAGTCTGCAATAAGCCACTACTGGTGCCAGGCACTTGGTAAAGACTCTGGGCGCAGTAGATAAACCAAAGGGCAGTACAGAGAATTGAAAGTGTCTCGAACCTGCCTTGAACCTGAGGAATTTCCTGTGTTCCTGCCTGATGGGAATGTGTAAATAAGCTTCCTTTAGGTCCAATGTCACCATCCAGGCGTCCTGAGAGAGCATTGGAATCAGCTGCTGCAGAGTAAGCATCTTGAATTTTGGAATTTCAAAAAGGTGTTTAACACAGAAAGGTCCAGAATAGGTCTCCATGAGCTTTGTTTTCTTGGAACCAGAAACAGTCTTGAATAAAAACCTTTTCCCATCTCTGAGAGTGGAACAGGCTCTATGGCTCTCATGGCCAGAAGAGCATCCACTTGATTTAAGGCCTCTGACCATTGATGTTTTGGCAGATCTGGCCAACCGAAAGCCCTTGGCAAGGTATGAAAGTGGAATTTGTAGCCTTTTAAAATCACGTCCAATACCCATTTGTCCTGGGTAATATGAGTCCAATTTCTGTAAAAAAGAGAAAGTTTTCCTCCGAGAGGTGCATCCAGGTAAAGAAGTCCTGTAGCCCAACCGAGAGAGTCATTGAGTTTGCTTTCTTTGAGATTGGGATCTGTCTTCTCCCCTTCTAGGTGAAGAAGCAGTCCATTGTCTCGATCTGTAGGAGGCCTGAGCTTGGCCACGACCTCTGGAGCGTCTATATCTTCCCCTTTGAGGCCTGTCAGATGTGGGAAAGGACCAATTTTTGGAGGGCCAATTCCTGGAAAATATAGGAGGCTGAACTTGCAAGAAATCTTTCACAGTTTGCATAGATTTTGCCTTTTCTTCCATCTTTTTAATAACCTCCTCAGCCTTAGATCCAAAAAGAACATCATGCTGAACAGGGGCATCTAATAATTTAGCCTAAACCTGTTCAGGTAAACTTTGTTCACGAAGCCAAGCATGTCTCCTGATAACAGTACCAGAGGCTGCGGCCCTGCAAGAAGCATCCAAAGCATCAAAACCACAATGCAAGCTATGTTTGTTCAGTTGTTCAGTTGCATGCAATACATCCTGTAGTTCCTTATCTTCTGCACATGCAGGAAGAGAGGCAAGCTTTTGCTTTAAAACAGACAAAAGAAATTGCTGATACTTAAACATATGAAACTGGCAATTTAAAGCCCTAACAGAAAGGGTAGCAGAAGTATATACCTTTTTGCCCCACCTGTCTAAGGCACGAGAATCCTTCTCAGAGGAAATAGGATTCTTAGAAGTAGCAACTTTAGCAGCCTTAGAACCCTGAGATATAGTTTCAGGATCTGCAGAAGGATTCTTAAACAAAAACAAATGAGACTCAGGAACCCTATAAAACCTATCAGGCTTAGAGGGAGCAGGAGGCATGGAATCAGGATTCAAATTAGCCTCGGAAAAAGCATCATCCACAATGTCGAGAACAGGAGGGATAGCCAAAGGCCTATGTTGAGGAAGAAGAAGGAATTCTCTAAGCCTCTTCTTGGAAGCAGAATAATCCTGACCTTCCCAATGAAAATGTTCCCTCATCTCATGTAAGGTTTCCCCAAAAGAAAAATCTTCAGGCGGAGAAGCAGAGGGCAAGGAGTCCTCAGCATCTGAATCCTCATAAGGAGGAAAAGAATATTCCTGATCAGAGGAAGAGACAGAAGATATAGAAGCCTGGTCAGAGGAATCCACAGGAACATCCTGTCGAGGCCTTTTCTCAAGGGGAGGGTGAGAACCCCTAATCATAGAAAGCAAATCTTCATCAATCCTTAACAATTGCTTCTGTGTCCTGGGAGTAGATTCAGAAGTAGCTTGAGCTTTGGACTTAACAGGAGTCTTTGTCTTTGCCTTTGAAATGGTGATGTGAGTAGACCTGAATACCCCCTCAGAAGCCGGTACCTGCACAGCGGTTCCGGACCCATCCGAGGGAGTGATGTCAGAAGGTCCTGCAGCAGATAAAATAGAAGGCCTTGATGGCTCCCCATGGGAGTTCGTATCGGCCATCGGTTCAGAAGTCGCGGATGACAGGGGCTGCAAAAGCGCCTCACTGACGACAGCCAAACCGGACGCCGGCTCCAGCTGCAATGAGTCCTGTTTGGACCTCGGAAGCCTGTCCTTGTCTTTGCGCCTCTTTTGATTTCCGGTAGTATCCGACGACATTCTATAATTGAAGCGTCTGCCAAAATAATTCAGAGCCCAGTCGTACCTGCGTTTGATAGTACGAGAATTAAACCTGGCACAGAACCGACAACAAGAAACGTCGTGGTCAGGGCCTAAGCAAGGTAGACAGTAAGAGTGGAAATCTTTGAGGTATTTGTTTCCCACACGTAATACAATTATTAACTTTTTCTGACATCGGAGGAACAAGAAAAAGATTCCCCAACGGGGTACTTAGCTTTGAGAAGAGAAATAAGAACTTCGGACCGACAACAACCAAAAACGCTGTTTGAAAATCACCAACCAACGACTTGCGAGCTGCTTTCCACCACACGGCAAGAAAGACTGGAGAAGATGGCGTCGGCTGAGGGTTATGTACCAGAGCGTACTGACGTCAGGGTACTGGATTGTACAGCCGACGCCGGACCCAGACTTTGGGATTCTGGCCGACCTCGGGCTGCCTGCCGGCAGGAGCACCCTACAGTTATGACTGCAACAGTGAAACACGATGAACATCAAGTCTCATCCCTCATGGACATGAGGGCCATTCAACAAGTACCAGAACAAGAGCAGGGACAAGGATTTTATTCAAGACTGTTCTTGGTACCCAGAAAGGGCAAAGCCTGGAGACCAATACTGGACCTATCTATTCTAAACACATATCTGGATATACCAAAATTCAAAATGTTGACCTTACAGCAGCTTCTGCCCATGCTGGGGAAGGAGGCTTGGCTTGTGACTTTAGACCTAAAAGAGGTATACCTGCATGTCCCAGTCAGACAAACATGCAGAAGATACCTCAGATTCAAAGCTGGCTCATGCACTACCAATTCTCTGCACTGCCCTTTGGCTTATCTACTGCGCCCAGGGTCTTCACAAAGTGCCTGGCACCAGTAATTGCATTTTGCAGACAAAGAGGAATACAAATATATCCTTACTTGGATGACTGCCTCATACAAGCAGAGGACAAGGACATTCTACTACAGCATATGGCGTTTGTGAAGAGATTACTACCATGCCTAGGGTACACAGTCAACTAACAAAATTCAAAACTAGTACCCTCTCAAGAGATAATATTCCTGGGTGCAAGCTTAAATACAACTGCCCAGATGGCTTATCTCACGCCAGGCAAACAAAGGCAACTGACTACCTATTTCAAACTGTTGGCAACAAAGGCCCAGTTAACTGCAAGAAAAATTCTGCAGGCTTTGGGCTTCATGGCATCCTGCATTCTACTAATTCCATATGCAAGACTGCATATGAGGAAACTTCAATGGTACCTAAAAAGTGTTTGGACTCAGCATTGCCACAGCCTGGAAACAATAATTACTCTCATTCCCTGCCTGCAACAGAAGTTTCAATGGTGGGCGAAGGCTTGTCCCCAGAACAAGGGACAGCCATTCACCTTACCCCCAGCCAGGCAAACCTTGATAACAGATGCATCAGATTATGCCTGGGGGGCACACATGGCAGGAAGATGTATTCAAGGCACATGGTTCACCAACCAAATGCATCTACATATCAATCAAAAAGAGATGCTAGCTGTTCAGAATGCCCTGACAGCCCTCAAGGACCTACTTCATTTGGGACAACTACTGATAGACAGACAATACCACGGTCATGTGGTATATAAACAAGCAGGGAGGCACAAATTCTTACCCCCTCTGCAGACTAGCCATGACTTTGTGGGACACAGCATTGACTTACCAAGTACATCTGCAGACACAATTCTTGCCAGGAAAGATAAATACTCTGGCAGACGAACTAAGCAGAAACCTCATGGATCCCCACGAGTGGAAATTGGATCAACAAGTCTTCAACATAACAAGGAAATGGGGATGCCCGGACATAGACCTATTTGCCTCTCCTCACAACTGCCAACTAAAGAGATTCTGCACGATGACTTATCACAGACAAGCATGGAAAATGGATGCCCTATCTTTCAGCTGGAAAAACTTAACAGTATGTGCCCTTCCTCCACTGCCTCTCCTCCCCAAGGTACTCCTAAAGGTCAGACAAGAGAAGCCAAAAATTATACTGGTTGCCCTAGACTGGCCCCGCTAGTACTGGTATCCAATCCTAAGGAACTTGTCTCAATGCCCAGCCTGGACCTTACCTCAAATACCGCACCTACTGTCCCAACAAAGCAATCAGATCCTGCACAGCCAACTCAAGACCTTAAATCTGGCAGCATGGCGGATAATGTAGTCATACAAAATACACCTTTCACTAAAGCGGTGATGGATGTCATTTTGGAGGCCAGGAGACCTAGAACTAGAAAATCGTATGCTGGAAAATGGAAGAGATTCTGTGCCTGGAACCAGGCACAAGGAATTGACACAGCAGTACCAAATATTCCTCAGATTTTGCAATTCTTAATTGAGATGCTGGACAAAGGCCTATACTTTTCATCAATTAAAATTCATGCCTCTGCCATTTTGTCTCATTACAACACAGAGCCACCAATCTTTTCTCATCCTTTAAGGCAATACCTCAGAGGAGCCAAAAACTTAAGGCCTCCAAGGAGATCACCAATACCTGCATGGGACCTCAATTATGTTTTGAAAAAACTCACTCTGCCCCCTTTTGAGACAGCTGCTACAGCTGATATAAAGTTTTTTTTTTCTTGGAAAACAGCTCTGCTCCTAGCAATAACCTCTGCAAGACAAGTCTCAGAGATACAGGCACTCATGGCTGTAGAACCTTTTATCATTTTTTATCAAGATAGGGTTTCTCTGAGAACAAACCCAACATTTATGCCTAAGGTAGTGTCCAGTGTGGCCCATAACCAAACTATTCATCTGCCTACTTTTTATCCAGACCCACAGAATAAGGGGGAGAGAATTCTGCATTCTTTGGACATACACAGACAGCTATGCTTCTACTTGAACAGAACCAAAGCTTTCAGAAAGACTGAGCAACTACTAGTGGCATATGTTGCAGGATCACAAGGAAAGGCTATTTCAAAGCAGACTATCTTAAAGTGGATAGGCCACTGCATTCGTTTCTGCTATTCACAACATGGCAAGCCAGTGCCCAAGGGCATTAGGCCATATTCAACCAGCACAGCAGCCACTTCAGCAGCCTTCCTCAGGGGAGTAGCAACCAAAGACATTTTAGAGGCTGCTACCTGGAGTTCAGAGCACACCTTTACAAAGCACTATCATTTTCCACTCTACTTTAAATCCAGGGCAGGCTTTGCCACTGCAGTTCTGCAGGGCCATATAGCCGCTCCTAATGCTATTTAGCTCCAGCCTCCCAACCATAGCTTTGGGATTCAACCCAAGTGTAATGACTGCAACACAAACACGAAGAACACAGTACAGTTGTGTATGTTCGAGTGTATTCACTGTTGCAGTCCAGGTTACCCACCCACCACCCCCCATCTCTTTGCTGGAAATTATCTACACTTCTCTACTCTATACAACCTATGTGGTGTATTTGCTTGTAGATTAAGGTATTATATTTTTTTGGTGCATGCATGTTTTATTGGCATATTTTTAGCCTACCCTTTGGGGGTACCTGACATCTGGGGCAAGAAAAACTGAAGAAAATGGCGTTGGCTGCATCTTTTATACCCCTGGCGCACTGACGTCAGGGAAGAGGCAACAGCAACCAACGCTGGACCTAGACTTTGGAATTCAGGCCGACTGAGGGTAGCCTGCCAGCAGGATAACCCAAGTGTAATGACTGCAACAGTGAATACACTCAGACATCTACATTTATGGTAAGTGTACACAACTGTACTTTCCTGCATCCGCAATTGCAGACCCTGAACCTTGCAGCCTGGCTTATTCCTTGACTTCTCCTCCAGTGGCCAGTCTAAGCAACCAAGTACTGGATATCATACGTGAAGCCAGATGACCCATTAGTAGAAAATCCTATGCTGACAAGTGGAAAAGGTATTGTTCCTGGATCCATATTAAAGGAGTGGACCCAGCACAACCCTCCTTACCTCTTAACCTGGATTACCTAGCAGACCTACTCTACAGGGGCCTATCCTTCTCTTCCATTAAGATCCATGCCTCTGCCATCTCTGCTCACTACAGCACTGAGCCACCTCTCTTCTCGTGCCCTCTCATCAAGCAGTTCCTGAGAGGCGCTAACAACTTAAGGCCACCAAGAAGAGCCCCTACCCCTGCTTGGGACCTTAACTTTGTGTTGGAAAAGCTCCCGCTACCCCCCTTTGAGCCTGCAGCGTCAGCAGAGTTGGAAAACAGCCTTGCTTCTGGCCATCACTTCAGCCAGAGTGTCGGAGCTACAAGCACTTATGGTTGTGGAGCCCTTCATTATTTTTCATGCGGACAGGGTCTTACTCAGGGCCAACACAACTTTCATGCCTAAAGTGGTGTCCAGTGTAGCTCTCAACCAATCTGTCCATTTGGCCACCTTTTCCCCTAATCCTCAAAATAAGGGGGAAAGGATCCTGCACATTTTAGATGTGCAAAGACCGCTCAGATTCTACGTTGATATGATTAAGCCCTGTAGGAAATCTGACCAGTTACTAGTCAGCTTTGCACCAAGGGCAGAGGGCAAGGCCATATCAAAGCAAACATCTCCCAATGGATAGCACACTGTATCCATTTCTGTTACAAATTCCATGGGAAACCCACCTCCTCAGGGGGTCAGAACACATTCCACTAGGGCAACTTCAACCTCTGCAGCCTTTCTCAGAGGAGTCCCTACCAGAGACATTCTGGAAGCTGCAACTTGGAGTACTGTTCATACCTTCACCAAGCATTACCACCTGCCTATCTTTTCCAAATCCAGGGTGGGCTTTGCAACCGCATTCCTGCAGGGCATACTAGGCAGCCCCAACTCTTCTTGACTGCCTCCACCCATTCTTCAGCTTTGGGAATCAACCCAAGTGTGATGACTGCAACAGTGAAACACGAAGAACATACTACAGATGTTCTTCATGTTTCACTGTTGCATTCATCACATTTGGGTTATCTGCTTGCAGTAGCCCTCAGTCGGCCCGATTATCAAAGTCTAGGGTCCTGCGTCGGTTGCTGTCTCATCTTCCATGACGTCAAGTTGTCAGGGGTATAAAGCATGCAGCCGACACCATTACATCAGTCTTTCTAGCTGTGCAGTGGCCGAAGCTAAAGCAGTTCACAAGTGCCGGTCGTCCGACTCATGACATTTTCGTTTTCAAGTTTCAGAGCCGAAGTCTTCAACTAAAACTAAGTACTGAGTTGGGGAAACTTTTTTCTTGCTCCTTACCGATGTCAGTAAAAGTTAATAATTACATTTCTTGTGGAAAGCAAATACCTCGTAAACATTTTCATTCGTACTGTATTCCTTGCCTAGGCCCTGACCATGACTTGCCTCGCTGTCTGTTTTGTGCCTTATTAAACCAACGAACTATCCGTTGTTGGTATATTTTCGCTTCTAAATATTTCGGTTCTCAGTTCAGTTATCCAGATATGTCATCTGTAAGCCATCCGACTACCGGGATTCCGAAAAAAACACAAAGATAAAGACAGCGACAGGCCGCCTAGGTCCAAAGCTGCCAACGACGCTTCTCCTAAGCCAGTCACCAGTTCACTGGTACTCAGTGAGGCGCTTTCGCAGCCCCTGATACCCGCTACTTCTGATTCGCAGGCCTCTACTGAGACCCATTCGGAGTCCGGTATGCTGCGAGATGCCGATGGGTCCGGAGCTGCTGTGCAGGCACTGGCTTCTGAGGGTATATTCAGGCCTATGGACTTGCATATTAAACCAATGCCACCTTCTTCTTCTTTAAGGCTTAAAACTTGAACCATGCCTAGAAAACCAACACCCAGACCGCATGCTCAGACTTCTATGCCCAAAACACAAATTATAAGAATGGCTGAAGACCTTATTACATTAATCAGGGGAAGCCAACCATCCCCTTCTAAGAGACCTAGGACTGAATTTGCTTATGAATCTTTTGACCAGGATTCTGAAATTTCTGTTTCTTCTGATGACCTGGATTTACCCTTATCTACTTATGAGGATACTGATGTAGAGGACTCTATTCCCTCTGCTTCCCCTCCAGATGATTTCTCTTTTGGTGAAACCTTGCATACTCTTAGGGAGCATTTCTGCTGGGAAAGCCAGAATTATTCTGATTCAAAAAAGACCCTTAGGGAATTCTTACTTCTGCCCCAACACAGGCCTTTAGCTGTCCCTCCTGTACTAGACATTGTTGGACATTGTTGATTACTCCTTTTCGGAATCTAGTTTGGCCCCTGATTCCTTATCTCCTGCTCCCAGAAAACCTGATAGATATTACAGGGATCCTGATTCTCACAAGTTCCTTTTTAAACATCCTACTGCGGATCCTGAGACACTTTCACGGGGACCCAAGGGTATTAAGGCTATTAATGCCAAAAATCCTACCCCTTCTGATAGGGACTCCAGGGCTCTGGATAGATGGGGTAAGAAAGTATATACTTCTGCAACCTTGGCCATTAGGGCCTTAAACTGTCAGTTTCATGTACCAGAAGCATATTATTGGATTGCTTAAACAGAAAATTATGTTGATTCCTGGCTGTGCTGAAAATAAAGATTTACAGGACTTAATGCATTCTGCAGAACAAGTTGGAAAACATGCTTTGCAATGTGGGTTTGATTATTTAGAGGCTTCTTGCAGGGCTGCTGTTACTGGGTCTGTACTTAGAAGGCATGCTTGGCTTAAGGAGCAATCTTTGCCAGATCATAAATTGTTGGATGCTCCCTTACATCAGGATCACCTGTTTAGTAACAAAGCAGAGGAAGTTCTTAAAAAGATGGAGGAAAAAGCTAAATCTGTGCAAACTGTTAAGGATTTCTTACAAGTTCAGCCTCTAAGATTTAGTAGGCATTGGTCCTTTCTTGCCTCTTCCAGACCTTCTCAATCCAAACCTAGACCAAGCAGAAGCCCCACGTTTCAGTCCCAGGGTACACAAAAGACTAAGCAGTGGGGGGCTTCGGGGAGTAGTAAGACACTCCCCCCATGGTAAGCGGTCTCAATGACTTGACTTTAAATCTTCCAAGCACTTCTCAACTGACTGCTCCTTTAGGGGGAAAGATTGCTCTGCAGGCCAAAAATTGGGCACTCATTACCCAGAACAAATTGGTTTTAAGTATAGTTTCCCAAGGATACAGATTCCACTTTCGTACGTTACCAACACCAAACGGTTGGCCAGATCTACTCCTAAATCAATGGACAGAGGCTCAAAAGCAAGTTCTCTCTTAAGCATAAAGGCTATTCAAACTGTACCAGAAGAGGAAAAGGGATAAGGTTTCTGCTCAAGACTTTTCCTGGTACCCAGAAAAGACAATTCATGGCGTCTTAAACACTTTTTTTGGTGATTCCAAAATTCAAGATGCTAACTCTTCACCAGCTACTTCCTATGCTAGGCAAGGATGCCTGGTTGGCAACACTGGATTTAAAGGAAGCCTGCCTGCACATCCCAATCAGGGAGTCTTGCAGAAGATACCTACGCTTCAAAGCAGGCTACATGCACCATCAGTTCTCTGCACTGCCCTTTGGCTTTTCTACTGCGCCCAAGGTATTCACAAAGTGCCTAGCTCCTGTCATTGCATTTTGCAGGCAAAGAAAAATTCAAATATACCCATACCTAGACGATTGTCTAATTCAGGCAGAAAGCCAGGACATACTTTTGAATCATCTGGCATTTGTACAAAAGGTGCTAACTTGTCTGGGGTACACCATAAATGAAAATAAGTCACATGTGGTACCCTGTCAACAAATTGCATTCCTGGGAGCAAGCTTGAACACAACTTCCCAGATGGCTTTCCTCGTGCCAGAGAAACAAATTAATTTGACAACTTACTTGAAACTACTGGCCACAAAGAACCTGCTGTCTGCAAGGGAAATTCTTCATGCCTTGGGGTTCATGGCCTCCTGCATCCTGCATCCTACTAATTCCATATGCAAGACTGCATATGAGGAAACTACAGTGGTATCAAAAAGCCTATGGTGTCAACATTCTCAGGATCTAAAAGCATTGATTCCTATCATACCTTGCCTACAGCTTCTGTAGAATCTACAGATTCTTCCCTTTGGTGGGCAGAGTCCTGCACCAAAACAAAGGACTGCCTTTCATTCTACCCCTTGCCACCCAAACCCTAACAGATGCATCAGACTATGCGTGGGGGTTCACTTGGCAGGGAAGTGCATTCAGGGCAAATGGAACCCAAGTCAAATGCACCTGCATATCAATCAAAAATAAATGTTAGCTGTACAGAATGCCTTGACAGCCGTCAAGGACCACATTCTTCCAGGACAATTAATGGAAAGACGGACAACATCACGGTTATGTGGTACATAAACAAGCAGGGGAGAACCCACTCATACTCTCTCTGCAAACTAGCCATGGCTCTGTGGAACACAGCCTTGAGCTACCAAATGCACCTACAGGCTCAGTTCCTGCCCAGAAGACTAAATACACTGGCAGACAATCCAAGCAGAAATCTCATCGACCTAGACGAGTGGAAACTGGATCCAAAGACATTCAACATGTTGATAAACAAATGGAGGAAACCGGATATAGACCTGTTTGCCTCCCCCCAAAACTAACAATTGGACAAATTCCACACAAGAACTCCCCACAAACAAGCTTGGAAAGTGGATGCCTTGTCCTTCACCTGGAAAAATTTATCAGTTTATGCCTTTCCTCCTCTGCCTCTCCTCTCCAAGGTACTACTAAAGATCAAACAGGACAAACCAAGGACAATACTGATTGCACCAGACTGGCCACGGCAACACTGGTACCCCTTCTTGCGCAGTGTGTCACTGCTGGCTCCATGGCACCTGCTACTGACCCCTACCCTGCTGTCTCAGCAGAAGGGACAGATTCTGCACCTTCATCTTCAAACCCTCAACCTGGAAGCCTGGTTAATTCCCCGAGTTCTCCATTTTCATCCTCAGTAATCAAGTGTTGGATGTTATTCTGGAGACAAGGAGGCCTAGTACTAGAAAATCGTATGCTGAAAAATGGAAAAGATTCTGTCTCTGGAGCCAAGCTCAGCGGATGGGCACAG